>NC_059080.1:43499226-43804820 GCF_020497125.1 Mauremys mutica
ATTCTCCCAGGGGACCTTGCCCATCAGTTCCCTGAGGGAGTCGAAGTCTGCTTTTCTGAAGTCCAGGGTCTCTGTTCTACTGCTCTCCTTTCTTCCTTGTGTCAGGATCCTGAACTCGACCATCTCATGGTCACTGCCTCCCAGGTTCCCATCCACTATTGCTTCCTCTACTATTTCTTCTCTGTTTGTGAGCAGCAGGTCAAGAAGAGCTTTTCCCCTAGTTGGTTCCTCCAGCACTTGCACCAGGAAATTGTCCCCTACACTTTCCAGAAACTTCCTGGATTGTCTGTGCACTGCTGTATTGCTCTCCCAGCAGATATCGGGGTGATTAAAGTCACCCATGAGAACCAGGGCCTGTGATCTAGCAACTTCTGTTAGTTGCTGGAAGAAAGCCTTAGCAGGTATGGCCTGAGATTTTTCAAAGGCTTACAGTATGGCCACATTTGGATGGATTTTCATAGGGAACATCAAAAAGCCACAGCCCTGACACAAAGGCTACTCCTGTCAAAATGGTAAGTCCCTGCTCCAAAGCCTAGACTTCTCCAGGGAAAGGCTGCCAGAACGTTTTCACATGGGCAAAACAACTTATTTTCCCCCAGCCTCCTTCTCGGAAATGCTGGACGTTTTTGGTGAAATATTTCATAAAAGGAAAAAAAATAATTCAGCCTGAGCCAGACACATGACATGAGAAATTTCAGCCCAAATGGTCAAAGCTTGGCAAAGTTAAAAGCAGCTGAAAAGAGGGTCTTATAACGAGAAGCATTGAGCAACCTTCATGGCAGGCAGTGCTCCCAGAATACATTTTCCATGGTTAATATGTTGCTCTTTCTTCTCTAGACCTGTACACCAGGCTGGTGGGATCCTCGCCTCTCAGTGCTCAACTAGCAGCCGCTAGAAGAGAACTCAGTCCACTCTTTTCCCTGTGTGTCTGCTGATATAAGGACCGGAGCAGAGATTAACATACAAGAAGAGAGAATTAGAGGGGGATTGAAGGGTGACTGCTGCACTCCAGGGGAGACCGCATGTGGCTGCAAATCAAGTTCCATGCTAGGGGCAGTCCGGCACTCGCACAGGGAAGTTCAAAGCCCTCGGAATGCCTGTTGCCTTGCTCGCAAGGGTGCAGAGTAAATGAGGGGTAGAGAGGAGCACAGGCTGTCTGAAGAGACATGTGCAATCCTTCTCGTGCTAATGAGGTGCTTAGGCTCTCCTGCCTCTCAGCAGACGTAACCTGGCTCTCAAGCGGCAGCGCTTTCATTATCATCATCCTGAACTTACTCAAAATGAGGTAGACACAGTTTGCTCAAACTTTCCAAAAATTGGGACTGACAGACATCAAGCACAGAGCACGTTAACCAAAAGGGAGATGTTCAAGTTTTGAACATGTGGAAACAGGTAGTTACGTAGAAGTCTCAAGGTGACACTGATGAGAAGGTTGGCTCCAGACAGATATTGTAATAACACATGCAAATAATGTTTTAATGTTAATTTAGCCGTTCTCTTATCCTTCTGCTGGGTTGGGAATGCAATGATTATTTAAACGATCATACAATCCCAATGTTAGAGGTTCATTTTGTAATATGCATAACAGTAATGTTGAGCACTTCTTATAGCACTTTATGCAATTCCTGCTTTACAGTTTGACAAATGTAGGAAGCTGCTAGAGACAGTGAACAATCAGAATTAAAAATTTGATCCCGTATATATTTCAGTAAATCAGGTTCATCTGTAAAGCACCGCACTTAGCAGTGTGCTAATATCTCTGATGACTGACACTGAATAAAATAACAAGTTGCAGCCTCCCCAGGGAACTACTGAAAGTAACTTATTTTCCTTTCTTCTGAGTAGGTTTGTCATATCAGCTCTTGGCCTGTCAAGTCACCAATTTCTTATTTCCATCTTGAGTGTATTTCAAAGCAGAGAGCGTGCTTTTAAACAGCATTGGAGGGAGGGATACATTTTTAATAAACAAAAGAGAATTAGATTGGAGTTTTCATCAGCTTCTATCCATTCTCTCCAATGTATGGACTTTATTTAATTTAATTGTATTTAAAATTGCCACAGTTTCATGAAAAGATTGAGGCGGTAGAAGCAATAAATCATTTCAAAAGTCTACTCAAGTGCAGAACTCAGACATGATTGAAACATCAAGAAAAAGGAACAAAAAAGAACACTGGATATGTCAGGACCAGACAGAGGAATTTTATAATCATCAACAAGATGTGGCCACAAATCAGGCAGCGCTGGACAAAAGCCAAGAGATGAGCCACTTGCAACTACTTTGGAAACCGACTGCCCATTCCAATATTTTTACCTTTTTTTTTGTATTATAAATCACCACTAAGAGGGAAATAATCATCCCAGATGTGTTACTGAGCTAATGGGAAATTAGGTTTAAATCCTCCATATATCATGTTCTACTCCATGGCCAGAGTGGATCCAATCCTGTTCCCTTTGAAGTCAATGGGCCTGTTGTCTGATCCCGCTCCTATTTTTAGAATGTCTTTAACTCTTTCCCTCCCCTCTGAGGGAATTTAGGTTGGGAGAATGAAAGTCTGAACTAACTTTTTTCTCATGTTTGTTGGCAAAGCACATGACATTTTCCATATAGATGCTTTTCAGGTTTCTTTTCCTAATAACCCTATGATAACAAACCAGCACATGCCTCACAGTCCTCCCAAATAACCCTACAATATAAGCCAGTGAGCTGTCTAGTTCACACGAGTGACCCTCTCTTAACCAGGGGCGGCTCCAGGCCCCGGCACGCCAAGCGCGTGCTTGGGGCGGCATGCCTGCAGAGGGTCCGCTGGTCCCACAGCTCTGGTGGACCTCCCGCAGGCGTGCCTGCGGAGGGTCCGCTGGTCCCGCAGCTCGGGTGGAGCTGCGGGACCAGCGGACCGTCCGCAGGCACGCCTGCGGGAGGTCCACCGGAGCCGCGGGACCGGCGACCGGCAGAGCTCCCCCTGCAGCATGCCGCCGTGCTTGAGGCGGCGAAATGTCTAGAGCCGCCCCTGCTCTTAATAAACCAGTAGACACCAAGCTCAGTGCTCAGAAGTGAGTGAAAGGTCAATTTCAAGAGGTTTGACTTTATTAAGCACCAAAAATGTGGGATGCTCATTAAGAACAGGTTGTGCAACCAGATTTCTGCTACTTTCACTTCTTGACCAAGCCAGATTTCTAGATATGGTTTGGAGAAGTGGGTTCAGAGTGGATATGAACTGACCTGAATGTTTGCCCAAACAGTCCCTGCCCCAGAGCCTAAGATTTAGACAATATGCAACAGCTGAATGGAGGGGAAGGGACTGGGGACGAGGAAACAGTAGAGACAGACATGTTTCCATAAAGGAGCTCATGAATAACCCTACAATAACAAACCTTACCCAACAAGCAACATGGACACAGCTTAGCATACTGGGGCAACCCTAGAGACACCAGCTAGCATGCAGTGCCCAGGGCTCACGTGCAATCTGGCCTTTGTGTTTTGTGAGCACAATGGGAAGAAAAAACAAGTCAAGCAAGGAAACAACAAAGATTTCAAGTTTACAAAGGGTGGTTATAAGCCACAGCAATTAAAGAGTTAGGGAAAATCTCAGCAATATCCTTTTAAACTCCAAGATTGATAAAGCTGCTTTTCTACTTCCCACCCAACCTGAAAAAAAAGCCCTGGCACATACTGTTTGTCTTGAGCCTGGCAGGTTCGCTGTTCCGGCTGCCAGCTTGGTTTATGGCCTTGACAAGGAAGATGTATCTGGTCCCACTCTGGAGCCCATGCACGGTGTAGTGGTTCTGTTTGATGTTAGGGACAATCATCCAGCTATCCATGGAGTTATACAGACCTGCAGTACAGGAGCAAGGCATGGAGAGGAGATTTATTACCAGGTAATGGAGTCAGAGGACAAGATATAATGCAAAGGCAACACAAGCTGGTAAAGTGGAGTTCATGGACTCTGCATCCTTCATACTGATTTACTGTCTGCCCAGGAGTTAACAATAGAAACTTGCTGAAGAAGCTGAAGGAAAATTTACATAAATGATAGAAAACAGCTGCTGGGGGATTCTTTTTATTATCACATGAAAGCGAAGCTTGATAAGTCAAATCTGGCATCATGGCCAGAGAGTGGTGAGAAAGGGGATGCAGGCATTGCAGTCAGCCTGTCATGTTGTTATCTGGGGAAGGGACGGAGGCGAGGGCCAGAGAAAACTTTGAAAAGAAATTAAAATATAAAGATTCTTCCAGGTCCAGGCCACCTGGAAGATGAAACATCCAGCAGAGTATGCCTGGGAGAAGACAAGATAAGCCAAATACGAGCTGCTGATAAGACCTCACTGAGTGGGCAGGCTTGATTGTTGGGCTGTCTCTGGCTTAGGACTCACATTCATTAGAACTGCTTAAAAGGGCTGCTAATGATCTCCAGGTGTAAGCTTTCCCATTTATTGTGGGAGAGCAGCACCAGTGTTCACACCGGGAGGAGCATGCAGCTGTGCCCCTGGCCTTACCAAATGTGCTGGGTGACTGGAGAGCTCTCACAGTTTGTAACTTAATGCAGAGTGATTTGTTTATCAGATGAAAGGTCTTTGCCTGAGCTGGTTTCTATGAACCAGTGCCTATAAACTTAACCCACCCTCACTGCAGCCACTCAAATTAGCTTTCCCTGTCTACAGGGATTACCATTACAACAGGGTCTGAGCATTGCTGCTAATATGCTGCGGCCTCACTGAGTCTCCTTTTCAAGTTACCATGTAAAATGCAAATAAAATACTGCTGTGCAAGGGGACTTACATGAGCAAAATGAGAAACAAATGCTTCAGGAAGTGCACCTTAAAAAGGCTATGAGCTTTTGATGGCATTTACTTGGTTGTAATAAACGAAGGCAGTGAGGGGAATGGACTGGCAGCAACACCCTGCAGAACACACTGCCTGCCAGTGGAATTTCATTATCTGGAGGCCACCTCATGCACACCAATGCTTTCACCAGCCAAAGTAATCCTGTCATGCTGGCGTGTCCTTTTCACTGCTCAGTGGGTTGTAGTGTTAAGAACATTGATGTGATGACCCTCCCCACACACCTCACACATGCATTCCACACATGCTCAGCGTGCACGGAGAACCCACCAGGGTGGAACTAAGAAGCACTGTCAGTACAGCAGTTCTGTCTGTTCTCCATATAGAATGGTGCTGGAACCCTGCAGCTGCTTCCACCCTCTTGTAGAACAAAACATTTCCCTTGGCGATGTCCACTTCTCTCCTACACTGCTGTCCTGGCTGCAAGTGTAAATTTCCCACAACTATACACAAATTCACCAAACAGCATTTATGGCTTGGGTCTATATTTATTCCTTTTCATTAGTCATTGCTACTACAATTACAGCCCACAAGGGTAAAGGGCATTCACCTCTGTACAGCAAGCCAGCACAAGGTCTATGTACCAGTGCCTAATGGCCTCTCTTGAATGAAACATGAGCTTGTTCACCTCTCACAATTTCTCTCTCCTCCAGGAAAATCTTGCTGTGTCACTCAGCAAGTTGTAATGGGTGACACCACAGCCCTGTGACACAGCCTATTAAAAATAAAAGAAAATATGACATTTGTGCTGCTTTATGGTTCTAATACCTTCCCACTGGTCACATAAATACCACATGGGGCTCAGTGCTCACAGATTAAAAGGGGAAAGGAAGGTACAGCTATAATTAATATTAATCCACGAGTGACACTACAGGCTAGTGTAACTCATACTAGTAATGTCACTTTGTCTCCCTCTAATGGCTGATTCATATAAGAGATTAAAAGTCTACTAAAGCTATCAGCTAAAGGAGTTATTCAAGTAGTTCAGAAGCAGTGGCGGATTATTCTTTTAGCATTGAGGGTCCCCAATTAGGTGGTAATTATACAGGCACATTATGTGATATCCTGTACTAAAACAGGATTACAAAGTAGCAAGGGAAAGGAAAACAGCAACATTGCATCTATGAGGGACATTCTTATTACAGATACCTGTGCTATAAGCAAATGCTAATGTCAGTTAGAGAAGAAACTCCAGTGAACAGCTGCTATAGACCACCAGGACTGGAGGAAACAGACAATGAAACATTCCTGGACCAATTTGAAGTATTCAGACCCATGGTCTAGGTGGATGGCAACTACCCAAGTATCATCTGTTGTGTGACAGACACCCAGGCATGGGTACCAAGGATGTTCCCAGGTAAATCAGAAAACACCTTTATGACAGAGAATCCAACATAACTCTACTTCTTATCAACAGAGAGGAACCAGCTGGGAATACAAGAATAATAAGGAAATTTGAACCTATGATTACAGGCTACTTGGATTCAGGTTGGTAAAGGGTGGAGCACAGAATAAAGCAGTACATGACTATTGGATTTCAGGGAAGGAAATTTAGGGAATGAAGGAATCTACTGAATAGGGTGCAACAGGAGGAAGTATTAAAAAAAAATCCATATGTGTGCACGTCTATGTGGAAGAAGACGGGGAACTGCTCCACACCTCACACTTCATGTAGAACAGAGGACAGTTCCTCTGAGAAACAAAGAGTATAGCAAGAAAAACAGCCAAAGGGGCTCTGCTTGGGATTGTGGGACAGATTGGAGGGGTAAAAAAACATAAGCAGGAAATGGAAATTGGGCTGTTACCAATATGTTTTCAAATGATATATTGAAATGCGAAAGGAACAGTTGGAGTTCAAATACAGTAATATCACATAGATTAGAAAACAGATTTTCAGAAAGGACCACACGTAATTTGTCTGAGAGATGGGGAGTATGGAGCAGATTTCAACAGAAATTAAAAACGCTTCACAAAAGAGCCACAAAAATGCAAAACCCCAGGAAACAATCCACTAACCCACCTCGGCTACACTGGTAGATCTATGTGAAGACTGCATGGCTGTGTTAAGTGACTGCTATTGCTGGCTCATGACATGAGGGGGCACAGGTGCTGGCTGGCTGGGAGGTGGAGGAATGGCACTGGCTAAAGATGTGAGGGGGTGCAGGCATTGGCTGGCTGGAAGGTGGAGGGATGGCGCTGCCTGAGGACAGGGGGTGATGGTGATGGCTAAGGATGTGAGCGGGTGCCGGCGCTGGCTGGGTGGGAGGTGGTGGGATGGCGCTGACTGAGGACATGAGGGGGTGCTGGCGCTGGCTGGGTGGGAGGTGGAGGGATGGCGCTGACTGAGCATGTGCAGGTGCTGGATGGGTGGGAGATGGAGAGATGGCGCTGACTGAGGACATGAGGGGGTGCAGGTGCTGGCTGGGTGGGAGGTGGAGGGATGGCACTGACTGAGGACATGAGGGGGTGCATGTGCTGACTGGGTGGGAGGTGGAGGGATGGCGCTGACTGAGCATGTGCAGGTGCTGGATGGGTGGGAGATGGAGAGATGGCGCTGACTGAGGACATGAGGGGGTGCAGGTGCTGGCTGGGTGGGAGGTGGAGGGGTGGCACTAACTGAGGACATGAGGGGGCATTGGCTGGGTGGGAGTTAGAGGGATGGTGCTGGCTGGGTGGGAGGTAGAGGGATGTACTGGCTGAAGATGTGAGGGGTCCATGGTGATGGCTGTGGATATGAGAGGGAGCTGGCTGGGTGAAATGGTGCTGGCTGAGGACATGAGAGAGTGCAGGTGCTGGCTGTGTGGGAGGTGGAGGGATGGTGCTGGCTATGTGGGAGGTGGAGGGATGGCACTGGCTGAGGACGTGAGGGGGTGCTGGCGCTGGCTGGGTGGGAGGTGAAGGGATGGTGCCGAGGACGTGAGGGGGCACAGGTGCTGGCTGAGGATGTGAGGGGGTGGAGATGTGGCTGTGTGGGAGGTGGAAGGATGGTGCTGGCTGGGTGAGAGGTGGAGAAATGGTGCTGGCTGAGGACCATTAATGGTGGTTTAGAATCTTGATGGCTCTCATTGACTAAAACAATTGGTTGTAAATGGCTCTATGTACTTGTAAACCTTCCTGCAGTCCCGTTAATCAGGCCGGGAAGAATGGAGACTTGGGGTCTCACAGGACATGTGAGCATGTCACCTAGAATCCATCTTAAACCTGGTGCTTTTCCATTTAGAAGGAGGGGTGGGGCCCAGTGAGACAAAAGATTTCTGCCTTATGCCAAAGCTATAAAGGGGGTGGAACAGAACAAAGGAGAAATCCGCTAGTTACCACCTGAGCTGGAACTAACAAGAACTGTACCAGGGGAAAGTATTTGGCCCAGACTAAGGAGGAGTCTAGTCTGTGAAAGAAGCTTATTGAAACATCTCTGAAGGTGTATTCAGTTTTCTGAATTCAGTTTCTTAATGTATTAGGCTTAGACTTGTGTGTTTGTGTTTTATTTTGCTTGGTAACTTACTTTGTTTTGTCTGTTATTACTTGAAACCACTGAAATCCTACTTTATACTTAATAAAATCACTTGTTTATTAATTGACCCAGAGTAAGTGATTAATATTTGGGGGAGCAAACAGCTGTGCATATCTCTATCAGTGTTATAGAGGGTGGACAATTAATGAGTTTACCCTGTGTGGCAGAGCTCTGACCTTGCTCCTGTGGGTCCTGCACTTCTAGGCGGTTTATGCCTAGCCTCAGTGGCTCACTGTGACCCTCCACGTAGCCCTTCTCCCTCTAGGGCCAGGGTTACAGTCTACTGAGCCCTTTTCATCATAGGCTGCAAGGAGGTTGGTGAGAGAACTCCCAGTGTCTCTGTTCAGTCTCCTGTCCTGACAGGGACCTGACTTCCCCTTCCGGGAGCTGTTCCTGTAGTGGTGGGTTGGGGGGAACCCGGGCCCGCCCTCTACTCTGAGTTCCAGCCCAGGGACCCTAATGGTAGCAGTTGTTGGCAGCCAACCTTTCACTACCAGAGTTGCTACGCTTCCCTGGGCCACTTCCCCACAGCTCTCCTGCTTCTCCCTTACCTTAGGGCTCCTTTAACAATGTTTTAGGGTGTCTTCAGTAACCAGCCCTTCAGCCACACTTCCTCTCCTCTGCCTGACTGGAGTGAGCCCTTTTTATAGTAACAGCAGGGCCTTAATTAGAGTCAGGTGGTCACATTAACTGAATGGCCTCACCTGACTCTTTACAGGTTAATTAGAGTCAGGTGTTCTCATTAGCCTGGAGCAGCCCCTGCTCTGGTCAGTCAGGGAACAGAAAACTGTTAATCCAGTGGCCAGTATATCTGCCTTCAGCTATTCTGTTGTACCCAACTGGCCTGAGTCTATCACACCTGTGTAAGCTTTATACAGAGTAAAATGGATTTATTTGGGGTTTCGAGCCCATTGGGAGCTGGGTGTCTGGGTGCTGGAGATAGGAAACCTGCTGAGCAGTTTTGGTTAAAGTCTGCAGCTTTGGGGGCATGGTTCAGACCCTGGGTCTGTGTTGCAGCGGAGTAGTGTGTCTGGCTCAACAAGACAGTGTTCTGGAGTCCCAAGCTGGCAGGGAAAATGGGCTCAGAGGTAGTTTCAGCATGTCAGGTGACAGTCCCAAGGGAGTCTCTGTGACTGAACCCATCACAGAGGGATGGTACTGGCTAAGGAACTGAGGGGGTGCAGGTGCTCTCTGGTTGGGAGGTGGAGGAATGGTGCTGACTGAGGACGTGAGGGGGCAATAGCACTTGCTAAGGACATGAGGGGGCAATGGCACTGGCAGAGAATGTGTGGGGGCACCGGTGCTGCTTGGGTGGGAGATAGAGGGATGGTGCTGGATGAGGACGTGAGGGGGTGCTGGCAGGGTGAGAGGTAGAGAAATGGTTCTGACTGAGGAAGTGAAGGGGAGCTGGCTGGGTTGGAGGTGGAGGGATGGCACTGGCTGAGGATGTGACAGGCCGATTGCTGAGGATGTGAGCGGGTGCAGGCGCTGGCTGGGTGGGAGGTGGAGAGATGGTGCTGACCGAGGACATGAGGGGTCACAGGTGCTGGCTGGGTGGGAGGTGGAGGGATGGCGCTGGTTAAGGATAGGAGGGGGTGCTGGCCTTGGCTGAGGATGTGAGCTGGTGCTGGCTAAGGACATGAGGGTGCGCTGGCTGGGTGGGAGGTGGAGGGATGGTGCTGTCTGAGGCTGTGAGGGGGCACTGGCTAAGGACATGATGGGGTGCAGGCTCTGGCGTTGGCTGAGCACATGAAGTGGCACTGGCTGGGTGGGAGGTGGAGGAATGGTGTTGACTGAGGATGTGAGGAGGCTCTGGTGCTGGCTGGGTGGGAGTAGGAGGAATGGCGCTGGCTTCTGAGCTGGGGGGAAGTAAGGCATGAAGAGGTAATAATGAGTTGTGGGGAAGGGGATGTTGGATTACTGAAGGAGGTCCAATGACCTTCTCTTGATGACAACAGGAACATGGATGGAAGAAAGTGCAGATGGCTTCCGTCCTCTAGCAGTTGTGTACCGCCACTCAAGTGTGTTATGCGTGCTGGGCTGTAGCAGAAGCGCGCGGAGAAGGTGTGTACTAGCAGCCACTAGTTCACTGGTTAAATTCCCTCCTTAGCCCCAACATTTCACTTGTGCTGGATGGCTGGATCATGGCTGGGTCATGGGGGGCCAGACCTAGTAGCCAGAGCCCACTGTCACAACTTTGGGTGGGGAGGGAAGTTCCATAGCTCCCCCAGTAGGTGTTTCAGTGCAGCCAACTACCCCTACTTGAGCCTCCTTGGGTCTGCGTGCAACATTTGCTGGCTCCTACGCCTGCAGCCAGCTGAGTTCTGAAGGGAAGGTAACTTTCTGTTCTCACCAGTGAATGAGGGTGTCATGAAGGGTCAGTCAACAGATGTCAAGGATCAGGGGAAAATGTGGGACATGGATCTCACCAAATTGCATCATTTCTCCGTGTTCCTGAATAACAGCCTCCAGGAGGACAATCTTCTCCTCAACTGGATCAAGGGCATGGCCTTGTGTAGCAGGAGGAGCTTTAGAGTCTGAGCTGTAGCTGCATCCATGAAATTGTCCGCTGCTCCCAAATTGGAGGGGAATCTGTCAGGGTCCCCTGGTATGCGCAGCTTGATAGGCACCTGCAAAGGGGAAGCCTGTGGATGGGCCTCAGGGTGCAGTTCAGTGAGGACTAAAGTATGGGGAAGTTCTCTTCTTTCAAGGTCCATGGCAGCTCCCCACACCGGTCCTGGGTTGGCTTGTGCCCCCAGGCTCTTTGGCATTCGTACTGGGCAGGCTGAGATGGCATGACTAGTTTCACCACAGTAGAAGCCCAATTGATGGTGTTGTTCCTTTTCTTCAGGTGTGAGTCGCTGGTCAGCCAGATTGGCTTGTATGGGTTCAGCAGGTGATACAGAAGTTGGGGTCATGGTCCACGGTAAGGGAGGTTGCAGGCAACTGCTTTCTCCTCCCTTTGTTCTCTCAGCTGATTATCCATGCATATGGTAAGGTCTACAAAGGCATCTAAGCCTGCTGTCATCTCTACATGGGCCAGTTCATCTTTGATTTCTTCCTGCAAGCTCCATCGGAACTGGTATGGCTGTGCTGTTTCGTTCCACTCTGTATGTGCTGTAGGGTGGCGGAAGAGCACTGCATAGGAGGCAATCATGCCTGGCCCCTGCTGGAGCCCTCTCAGGGTTGCCTCGGCTGCTTGTGCTCAGTGCAGGTCATTGAAGGTGGTTGACATCAACTGGAGAAAAGCATCCCAGTCCAACAGCACCAGGCTATGGCCTTCCAGCAAGGGGGAGGCCCAGTCTAATGCATCTCCTGGCAGCAGGCTGATTACCAGGGCTGCGTTAGCCTGGTCAGAGGCATAGATTTGGGGATGCACCTGGAACAGAAGGTGGCATTGGTTCATGAAGCCCTGGAACTGCCACAGATTCCTGTCAAGCCATTGTGGCAATGGCATTGCAGGCCCCTGTTCAGGGCCAGGCACTGCATTGGCAGCACAGTATTCTCCACTCAGCTGCCTCACTTGCTCCTGCAGCTGCTAGTTGTCTAAGGTCATCTGCACAATTTGCGCCTGCAGTGCTTGATTATAAGGGGGGTGGGGTGGCATTTGGGCGAGTCTGATGCTTCTAGTGTGATCCGAACAGTCTGTCACGGACAGGTTGTGGGCAGCTGGACATAGTAGTCAGAGCCAGAGTGCAGTCACAAGATAGGAGTCAGCTGGGTCAGGACACCAGGAGGTTAGAATCACGAATCACATGCCAGGAGTCACACTGGGTCAGGATGCCAAGAAATCAAGCCAGGGGACAGGGGGAACACAGTCTAGAACAGGGTGGAGCTCAGTTGTTCAGACAACTTCCTGGTCCCGCTGCTGGCTTAAATAGGGACAATAGGCCAATCAGCTGCTCTGGGATTCCACCAATAGGACTGCAGGGGCAGAGCCTCAAACTGGGGCTGGGCTTCATGGATCCCAGGTATGCAAGCATTAGCAGGCTATCTGGTGAAGGGTTGGAGGTTAGCTGCTCCTGCAGACCCAGGTTTGAGACCCATGGGTCATGCAGCGGGGTGAGCTGGAGTTTGGAAGGCTGGGTTGACTAACTGTGCTGTCCCCCGCCCCCCATAAGCAAACACTGTAATCATGCCATAAGTATTTGAGATGGGAAAGGACTCTTAGGTCCCATCCAGCCCATCCCTTGGGGCCAGCATCAGACTGAGTCCCACAATTTACTTTCTAGTATCTCCTGCAGGCCAGTTTTAAATGGCCCAAGCAGGGGACTCACACTGCTCCCATCCCTCCACCCAATACATCTCATGCTCAGGAAGCCTTTCCTGGGATTCACCTTACTGTTCCTTTTCCTCACTGTAGCTCCATCACTCTCAGTTCTATCCCTGGGTGTAACTAGGGCAAAGCTTGGTATGAGTCATTGCTCTGTTTTTTAGCTCCTGGCTGGTTAGCTCAGATCACAAGAAGGGGAGGACAGGCTGCATGTGTCCATATACATTTTGTTTGAAATGTTTGTTTAAAGCACCTAGAGAATCAGGGCATCACTATTTTAAGCACAAGGTGAAATAGCTACAATAAAGAGATACAAAATAGACTGTGCCCCAAATAACTGACCAATTGCCTTCCTCAGGCTCTGCAGCCTTCAAACGCTCAGAGATTTATCATGTGTACCCTATATTGTTGCACAACTACACTCTCATAATGTTTCTTCATAAGCTCTCCAACATCCAGGAACTTTTGCTGCTCTTGCATGTACTTCCTCTAGTCTGACTGCACCCTTCTATTAATGCAGTCAGGGCCGGCTTTAGGAAGTGCGGGGCCCAATTCGAACAGTGTCGAAGGGGCCCCGACAGGGATGACAAAAAAAAAATGTAAAATAATATGTGCGGCTTGTACTCACTGGGCAGTGCTCCAAGTCTTCGGTGGCACTTTGGGGGCGGGTCCTTCACTTGCTCCAGGTCTTCGGCGGCACTGAAGGACCCGCCGCCGAAGTGCTGCCGAAGACCCAGAGCAAGCGAAGGACCCACCCCCGAAGTGCTGCCGAAGACCCGGAGCGCCGCCAGGTGAGTAAAAATTAAAAAGGGGTCTCTAGCCAGGGAAGAGATTCTCACTGGGCGCAGGGCCCTCTTAGGCGCGGGGCCCGATTCGGGGGAATTGGTGGAATTGGCCTAAAGCCGGCCCTGAATGCAGTGTCCAAGAACTAATGCCATTTTCCAGCTGTGTTCTCACCGGAGCCCCACAACTCTCTCCTCTGTGACCTGGAGCCGTTCCACTGCCTTTGTGTTGACATTGCTCATTGTAATCTCTCAGCTCCAGAATTGCACTGCCCACTCAGTTCCCTGCAGTAGGTATCTTGTGGCATTGCTGCCTTAGACGTTCACCCCGCCCGTTGAATGGCCGGGGTTCTGTGACCAATTTTCTACTGATTTCAGGCAATTTTTCCAATGGACTCATCTTCGTCTTTTCTGCCCACGTCAGATTTCCCCGCGGCCCCTGGGGGTTCTTTCTTCGTCTTCATTGCAGTTCAAAACTCCACCCAGTTTAGAAGCATAGGGAGTGATCCATCTATCCCAGTATCCTGTCTCAGACAGTGGCCAGCACCAGAAGCCTTGGAGGAAGGTAAGAGAAAGTCTGTAGTGGGCAGTTATGGAATGACTTGCACATGGGGAAAACTTTTTCTTAATTCCCCTATCTATCAGGGGTTGGCTGATGCCTTGAATATGAAGGTTTATATCCCTGCCAAAGCCTTTAAAAAAAAAAACCAAAAAAAAAAACCTTTTTATTTTAATTCCAGATGCTCTTGTTATCCAGATAAATTTCCAAATCCTACTAAGCTCTTGGTCTCAAAGATAGCTTGTGGCAATGAGTTCCATGGGCTAATTGTGTGTTGTGTGAGTATTTCCTTTAATTGAATGTCCCCATGTTCTTGTATTATGTTAAAGGACAAACAGCGTATCTTCTCCAGATGAGCCATTATTTTTTATATCTTTACCATGTGTCCTCTCAAACATTCCAATGTTTTCAATCTCTCTTCATCAGAGAGTTTTTCCAGACCTCTAATATTCTCGTCACCTGTCTCTGAATGGGTTACTCCAGGTGAAGGGGTACTTTTGATTTTTTTAATCTGAAATTGTCATTGACTTGCTGTTTACTCTCTCTTCTGAACTGTTAATTAAAATTTTAAATAAAACAAGCCCTAATGTTAATGCCTTTGGTGCCCATTAGGTGCTTTCTGTCAGCTCAACACACTGCTTGTGGCTGCACCATCCTTCACAGCTTCTAACCCATGTGTCAATGTTCACATCCAAGCCTGTTCAAATGTGCTTGCTACACTGGGAGATCCAGGTCATATGAACTCTGGTGGCTGCTTAAGAATGTGACTCAAAGTTAGATCAGAACTCCCATACTCTGGTTGAAGAATGCAAGGTATGGAAGGTCCCCTACATTTGATGGAAGGTATAAATGCACAAGCGCCCGGTATGAGAAGTCCTAGCCTAGAGGACTGCCATTCTCATCACAATGTTCAGGGGAAAAGATGTGAAGTCTTGTTAATATCAGCAAGCTTTGGGTTGAAAGTTCCATGCCAGACACTGAAAATTTACTGCCAGATTAGTTACTATTTGCAGCCTCTTGCTTTATGGGAGGCGAGATGGTGCCACAGACAAAGGAACATTGCTATAAAACATCTCTACTGCAGGTTCCCGCTCCATACGGGGGAAGCATGCAAAGAGGTAAGAGTATAGTGCCAAATACCAAGTGTGACTGTACAAATGGTTTGCCCTGTGGACCAGAATATCAGAGCGCTGAGATTCTTGGCTAGTTACTGCCTAACAGCTGGAACACAGTGGGAGGAACGGGTAAAGTTTGCTAATTGTCAGCTGATGTCTGACTACAAAGAGAAAAGCTTAATGGGATTTTTCCTTTTAATAAAAGCACAAAGGATGCCAGAGATGGCTGGATAGGCAGGTTATATCAGCTTTGAAGATTTAATTCTGCCATTCTCATTGGAAGCCTCCTGCATATTTAAGGTGCACTTAATAAGCTCATTTAGAAAGCTCCCTCTGTTGTGACACTGCATTTTCCTTTTTTGCACCCACTAGCACTCCTTTATCTGCAGCCAAGGCTTGACTCCTAACAGTACATAGGTTGTGACAGTGCTTGGGTCAGTAACAGAGGCACAAGATTCAAGCCCACATGCTCAGGGTTTAACTGATCACCATTTTTGGGGTCGGGAAGGAATTTTCCTCCAGGGCAGATTGGCAGAGGCCCTGGAGGTTTTTTGCCTTCCTCTGCAGCATGGGGCACGGGTCACTTGCTGGAGGATTCCCTGCAGCTTGAGGTCTTCAAATCACAATTTGAGGACTTCAATAACTCAGACATAGGTTAGGTGTTTGTTACAGGAGTGGGTGGGTGAGATTCTGTGGCCTGCATTGTGCAGGAGGTCAGACTAGATGATCATAATGGTCCCTTCTGACCTTAAAGTCTATGAGTTTAAGGCCACAGATGTTCCATGTAATAAACTACTTGAAAAGGGGTGAGTGGCTGGGAAACCTCTTCCCTGAGAGTGTTATGCTTCTGCGGAAAGCACACACTAATTCAGGAAAAAGCCTAGAAACCGCACACACCAGCTAGACCACTTGAATTTCAATTTCACTGTGTAACCTGACATTAATTTTCTTCCTCCCATGTGGTGCAGACAAGACGGCCCTTCTACTCTCTGAGGCCTTGGCTACACTTGAGAGTTACAGCGCTGGTGGTGGCTTTATAGCGCTGTAACTCACTCCCTGTCCACACTGGCAAGGCACATACAGCGCTGTATCTCCCTGGCTACAGTGCTGGTTGTACTCCACCTCGACGAGAGGAATAAAGAGAATAGCGCTGGTGCTGCAGCGCTGGGGTGCCAGTGTAAACAGGGAATAATCTTACTACGCTGTAACTGACCTCTGGAACCTTCCCATAATGCTTTTAAGTAAAGATAACTCTCTTTGTTTTGTTGTGATGCCTCTGTTTGTTTTGTTGTGAACTCGGGGCTCCCGAAGCTGCTTATCAAAAAAACAAACACAGCTACTGTTTGCTGTGAATGAGCTCCCTTTGGAACGCCCACAGCTAGTGTTTGCTTGAAGAGAGGGGGCTTGAGGAGAGAAGCAGTACGGCATGTGGGAGGGGGGAGGGGTCTGTTTCGAGAAGGCTGCTTATCTGGTCTGTGAGGAAAAAAACAGAGGGCTATTTGCTTTCAGTGAGTGAGAGAGGGGTGAGGGAGGGGGTCGGAACTAGCAGCTGCTGACAGTGTTGGCTCCAAAAATCCACTCTCTCTCCCCCCACGCTCCCTGTCACACTCCACCTCCCGCTCTTTTGAAAAGCACATTGCAGTCACTTGAATGCTGGGCTAGCTGCCCATAATGCACTGCTCCCAATGCCTCTGCAGATGCTGCAAATGTGGCCACGACAGTGCGCTCGTAGCTGTCAGTGTGGCCAGATTGCAGCGCTTTCCCTACTCAGCTGTACGAAGACAGGTTTAACTCCCAGCGCTGTACAGCTGCAAGTGTAGCCATACCGAGTCACTTCAGAAACTAAAGCCAGCCTTGGCTCTCAGAGAAACACTTGCATGAGGCTGATGGGTGGGGATATGAAAGTCCATAGGTCAGGCCTCCCACATACCTCAATGCCCTGCAGATCACCAACTGGCCAATGAAGTGAATTTGGTGCTTTTGCCCCAGAAATAAGAAACAAGCCAGTTGATTCCCTTGGCTCTAAAATCAACAACAGTTTGTGAGAACCAGAAAGGGACCTCAACTAGAATCAGAGCAGGTGAGCTAGTCTGCCCTTCCCCTGATGGGAACATGATTTGAGACAGAGCCCAGTGATGTATAATCCCATTGCTGCATTCTTGTTCTCTCTGTACCTGCTACAGTTGGTTTATCAAGATGAGGGTTGATCAAAAAGTTTTCATCAAAACTATTTTTTGATGGAAAACTGGATTTTCAACAAGATGAATGTTTTCATGATAAGTGTCTGCATTCCGTAGGAAACTGTAATTTTTCATTGAAAAAACACACACCTAGAACCCAGAATATTTTGATTTGGATAATCAGTTGAAGTACTACATGGGAGTTGTAGTTCTGATTCTTCAAAGATCCCCTTTTCCTCTATGCCTCCCCCAGTTGGACTACATCTCCCATGATGCACCACAGCCAGGGACTCCCATGATGGAACGAACCATGCTGAATCATGGGAGATGCAGTCTGAATGGTGATCCCAGCCTATAGAGGAGAATGAGAGCATGAGGCACCCAAACTACATGAAGCACCACAGCAACATTTCTGATTTAAAATATTTTAGATTTTGGCTTTTTTTTTTTTTTTGCTTAAAAGCCAAACTAAGAGCTCCTTCCCAAAGGATTGAACACTGTACCCTGCAGGGGCTGAGACAAGGGATTCCACAGCCAGGAGAGTTCATTGGCAAAAGGAGACAGTTCAAACCTTCTGCTGTAAATCACTTGCATTGTACCCATTCCAACTGTTACTGGGAAATGCCTTCATTAAATACATCTAACGACACACTGGGAGTTTCTTTCTGAATTAGTCCTAACTGCGTCCTAAGCAGCACATTTCTGGGGCAGACTCAGAGCTGGAGTCAACCAGCACAGGGGTCACACTGAGTTACGCCAGCTGAGGAGCTGGCCTGCGGAGCTCTTCCAGTTGCCCGCGGGTGGAGTTCATTGCGGATCAGCTATAAGTACAAAACAGGGAAGCTGCTGGTAATTCGGTGGTAATACCTGGAGTTTAGCCCCCTCTCCTCTTTTTATTTAATTGGAGTCTTTTGGGGGGAGAATCCCAGCTGTTTTGAAAATAACATGGGAGCTCTGTATAGTATAGCAGGGGTGCCAGCCAAGCTGTGCCCCTCCAAGGCAACTGATCTGAAAATACAATGTTCCTTTGAGGGTGAGTTGAATATAGGGTGACCAGATAGCAAGTGTGAAAAATCGGGATGGGGTGCAGGGGTAATAGGCTTCTATATAAAAAAAAGCCTCAAATACTGGGACTGTCCCTATAAAATCGGGACATCTGGTCACCCTAGTTGAATATGTCTCCCTAACCAGGGATGGTGACATTTATACTGAAGTGTTTGAAGCAGCCCTGTCCCTACAGGGAGGAGGTAGGGGGTACTACCTCCCACCATCTGCCAGCAGCCTCAGGCGTAGCTCTGGGAGTGCAGCGAGAGCCTGCTGCCCACTCCCTCCTGCGGCTACTCACATGCACTGCGCTGGCCATCTGCTGCATCCCAGCGGAGGGAGGAGAGCAGTAATGGCGGCTCTATCACCTGCATCGCTGCCAGCTGCGGGAGCTTCATGGAGAGCAGGAGGAGAGCCCGACTGGCTCTGCCTCAGTCTGGGGCAGAGCCTAGCAAAGGACAGATCTCCTCCCCCACGCAGCTCCACAGGGGGAAAGAGAGGAGAAACTGAGAGTGCCAATAGCCATTAGAGCCCTGCCCTGGCCCAGGTTAGAGCCCAGGGGCTGCTCTAGTGGATGCTAGCTGGCAATGCTTCCCTCCCCTCCCCCACAGGACTGTACACTGGCTGTGGATAGCTGAAGCACAGCACAGTCCAGCCACTCCCCTTCCCCACCCTTGCACCGATGCTGGGAGGAGGGAAGCAAAGGAGGCGTCTACAGCAGCCTTATGCCTGCCAAGGAATCCTTGCACAAGGGGATTCTCCCACAGGTTGGATTCTGCTTCCTTTGTGCCAGCCACATGAGACAGAGCAGAGAGCCTGCCCCTCAGTACTGACTGTGGTCCCTGGGCCTTTTGGGCTGGACACCCTGCCACAGGAGGAAGAACTCTTTGCTTCTCTCTATTAGCAGGAGTGCTCGATGGGCCAGCCTGACACAGTATGCATTTTAACCACCCTCAGCTGGAGTCTTATAACATTGTTTCTCCTTCTCCCCTGTGTTAGGAGACACTTCTCTCATCCCCTTGTCATCACCGTGCAGCCAAAGGAAGCTCTAGAAATAGCTTGAGACAAAAGTTTCCCGCCGCTGAGTCTCACTGAGGAACTTGGGACAGAGTGTTTGGATCAGAGACACTCGTTCCTCTCGCAGTCCCTGTCACATCCTCCCTCCTCCACACAGCTCAGTTACCAGGGGAAAAGACCAGATTCTAGGCCTTTGGCACCGACCTCAGTGTCCAAGCTACAGTGAAGAAAAATACCTTCTCTGTAATAGTCAGGTCAGAGACCTATTCTGATTCTTTGGAGAACAAATTCAGTACAGAATCATAAAAATGTAGTGCTGGAAGTACCTCAAGAGTCCAGTCGCCTCTGCTGAGGCAAGCCAAATAAAACCTAGACCATGCCTGACATGTTTGTCTCACCTGTTCCTGAAAACCTCCAGTGACTGGGATTCCAAGTTTTTCCTAATGTTAACCTAAATCTCCCTTGCTGCAAACTAAGTTGATTCCTTCTTATCCTACCCTCAGTGGACATGGAAACCAATTGTCCACCATCCTCTTTAGAACAGCCCTGAACATATGTGAATATACGGAAGCTTTAAAATGACCTGACTTGGAAGAGGAAATAATATCTGCTGGAAAACAAGTTATTGAGAGGAAGGCTGGTCCAATGGCTAGCACAGTAGCTTGGGGGAGCTGAGTTCAATTCCCAGCTCCGCCACAGACCCCCTGCATGACCCTGGACAAGTCACTTTCTGTGCCTCAGTTCTCCATCTGTAAAATGGGCATAACAGCACTGCCCTGACTCAGAAAGGTGGGTCAGGGTAAAGACATTAACAATTGTGAGGTGCCTTAGATAGATGTTCAAGAGACTAAAGAAGCAAGTGCTAAACCACTGGTCAGTGCTTCTGTTACATAGAAATGTGGACATTCTGGAAATGTATGAATGGCTCTTATTGCCCAAGCATTATACCTTCCTGAAGGAGGAAAGGGATCATGTAGCTAAGTGGTTATTGCTTAATTTCCCACGTGAACATGCATAATACTTCTGATATCAAGAGAGGGACCTTCACCAGAGCCCTCTCAAAACCAACTCCACAAACTGTCATGGGAACTTTGTACCTGTTTCTTCAGATTGTACTAATTTTTCACATCATATTTGAAAGGGGAGGGAGGTAATGTTCTAAAATGAGAAAATTCACATATTCCCTCATGCCATGAGGATGAGTCCAGCTACTGGAGAAACGAATCACTGTGTCTGAGGGCAGAATCAATAGCCCTTGGCTTTAAAGGCTCTGTGCTTTTGCCACTTACCCTACACATCTGTAAAAATCAAAAGAATGACATTTTCTTTGTTTACAATCAAGTTTTTGATCAGCTCTGAAGATGAATAATGACCAAGAGTAAATAGATACTGAAGACAAGTCATCTCAACCACAGTTTTGAATCTCTGGTCTCCTCAGTCTGTAATTTACTGAGTCTACTTAATGACAATGGTGCTAGCAAAGAGCTGGCAATACCTTGTTTGGTATTCTTAATTTGGGGCAGGGGAATCAAGTAGATGTTTAGCACGTTTGTTAAATTTTAACCCCAAGGCAATTTGCATATTGCTTTATCACCAAGACTTCAGCTCATTTCTGATGTCTGAAGAAATTCTGACTAGTGACTAGAGTTTTGTTCTAATATTAGCTAATGTCAGATGTAAACTTTGAAATGGTAAATACACTTATTTTAAACAGCAGACTTGCTGTATCTGGAGCCTGATCAGAAGAACAGCCAGCCCAGATTTGCCTTTTCTGATGTTCCTTTGTGCTGTCTGATTTTGTTTGACCCAGGCTAGTATGGTGCTGCAAGATGCTAGGGAAAAAACTACAACCACCGCTTTGCTGCTAGGCAGAGATTGTTACACAAGAGACAAAGGTGAACAGTAATAGACCAACCCTAGTGCACACCCCACCATGCAGGTGAGCGAGGTACTCCAAAATCAGAGGCAGGTGTCCGAGACTAGAGGGTAAAATCGGCGAGGTCAGAGAAAAAACTAAATTATGTGATTGCAATGCTGGGGAAAGGTGCTGGACTGACAGCTGTAGAGGACAATCTATTTTGGGCCAATCTCAGAACAGGTCCTGCAGCGGCAGTGGCTGGAAAAGTCTGTTGACATTCCCCCGGCATCCAGCACCCACCTCCAGGGTTATCTTTCAATGGCTTCTTCAGTCCTTGGCTTCTCTGGGACTTGGGGCCATTTGTAATGCCTGGTTTTGTGACTTGTGTAGTGTCCACTAGGGGCTCCATCCTGCTCACCTGACTCCAACTGCAGCACAACTGGGCTGTATGAAGTGGGACCATGAGCCCCAAAATTATTTCACACTAGCCACTGGACAGCCATCAGATGATGACAACATTGATGGCATGCTCCCGCTTCACACAGCAGTCTGTCACAGCACACTACACACATTTCAGTGCGCTGTAGCAGTGTCCACACAGGAGGTACTGCATGGCAAGCTAAGGTGCTGTACTAATGTCCCATGTAGACTCTGGGTTACTAGCTTTTTGGGCAGGACTTGATCTCCCCACCATTAACCTCTGTTCCAGTGCTAATATATTTACAGTATATCTAGCTCTTGACCCTCTAGTTTAGGACAGCAGTAACAGATGAAATATTCAGAACAAATCAGCACAGATGATCTATTGTCTCAACAAAACATTGGTGTCCAAGAGAAGCATCCCCTTCCCAGAATTTAGGGGGGGGTTTCTCTTCTTCCCTTTTCTGTTGCTGTATCCCCACTCTTGGTCCTTATTCACTGCAAAAAGTGATGTCCTGGGGCACAAAATGTCTTTTTAAAATACTTCTATTCACAAGCCTGCCTTCTCTCATGTTCTGCAGTTGACTAGCCCCACATCCACCTATTGTGCCATGCAAATACATAACAATAAACCCCGTGAAAGACTTTGTATCCCATTATGAACTTCCTGAGTCATGGGAGCCATTTGTTAAATATACTATGAAATATTTTTCAGATTAAAAAACCAAAAAACCTCCGATTTAATTATTATCTAAGCACAGCGTGTGTCTAGCATGTGTAGAGGGGACAAGCCTTCTCTTTCTCATTACTGGGCATAAAACAGGGTATAAAAACAGGGTAGGGATAAATATGACAAGTTTGGGTGAATTGCATAAAATATGTCAACAACCCCAAGAGCACAAAATATTTGGTTAGGACACAACCAGGAGTTCATGTTCAAGGAGATCCCAGCCAGGCTGCGGTGCTGCTTTCCAAATTTTACGACCCAGAATAGATGGTTAGGGATGAGTTACAAATGAAAATAGTTGTCACCCTGTTTGCTCTAGCAGCAAGGCTGGGGGTGGCTACAACCCTGTGGAATCCTTGTAAAGATGGCCCTTAACACAGCATGGCTACTGCAGCATTGAGCCTACTGCCATGTGAGAGCCGGCACTCACTGCTGTCCAAGTCTTTGCTGATGAGGTGGGAACTGAAGCGCACACTGATGATTCCTCACCATTTGACCACAGCCCATTTACTAAGTGATTAGGTGCCGACAGGCTTCAATCACTAAGATCCCTCCACGTTCCTTTAATCTTATCGCTGGCCAAGCAAACCTGTAGCAGGGTTGACGAGTAATTAGATAAGACAGGCATTTTCTGAATGAATTACCTAGAGACTTCTCTTGGTATTGTTGTGGGGAATAAATAAAACAAATTTCATTTTTAGCCTGCAGCTTGCTGAGCACCAGCTTTGTCCTATTTGTATAATCCTAGGGAATTATGTGAGCGTGTTGCTATGCACATGTCTCTTGGTAGCTCCCCGAATGACCAGCCACCAGACAGATTAGATTTGCTAATGCTGAGGATGCTTCAGTGAACTGAAGGATGTTGGACGCTCAGTGCAGCACAAAACAATTCAATTCTGGACCCCCAAAGCACAGAGTTAACAAACTGCACTTCAAAGTTCCTCTCTGCTCCTTAATCATTTCGATTACTGCTCTGAGACATATCCTCAGCAAACCTCTGACATGTCCTCAGCTTCCTCCAAACTCCCATGTCTCCTGGGCAAGCCAGCTTGCTAACTGCCAGAGCACAAAGCTTCCATGGTTTATTTATGCTACCCAAATAGGACATGGGCCGGGGAAGAATGGGGAGTGACCAAGCCCCAGTGCAATGGAATATATATGTCCTGGGGCCTTACAAAAGGAATGAGAGAAAAGGAACTTCTGTTAGCTCGCTGCACTTTGATTAAATCAGTAGCCAACAGGATGGCGAGTTCTTTGTTACAGACTGTCCAAGGGTGCTGGCGTCTAAAGGACTGAGCATGGGAGACAGCAACTCAGACTCCAACCCCAGCTCTTCCACTGTTTACCTACATGGCCTTGGGCAATTGACTTCCCCTCAATGCCAGCTTCCCCATGCATAACAGGGGGCTGATACTTGCCTTCCTCAGTGGGGCAGGTAAACCATTCCTCACTGATAAGTGTTTGAGTGCAAAGTGTTAGCAGTATTAATGGTAAATCAGCAGAGTCTGCTGTGGGTTAGCAACCCCAGTGCCTTGCACCAAGCTGTGAGAGGCCCAGGTTTAGGTCCCAAGTTTGGGCCCCAGTCTGACAGGAAGTGGGGTGCTAGGGAGGTGGCAAAACATTCAGTCCCCAGGGAGTGGGCTCTGGTGGGTGGGCAGAACACAGTGTCAATCTGGAGCCCGCCCTCCGTGGAAAGTGCTCATGCAACTCTCCTCAGCCAAAGACCAGTGGCCCAGGTGCAGAGACTCAAGGGAGGAAGGTGAAAATTGCAGGGAATCCTCTCTAAAGTGCTCTCCTCCCCATCCCCCACAGACACTGGATACCCGCACAGAACCCATGTACAAACAGGATGCAGAGAACACTTTAAAAAGACAGTCAAGCTAAAATTCCCATTAAGAAAACAAGATGCCTGGCTTGTTAACCCCATCTTCATTCTCAAATGGCAATCCTTAGGGGAAACCTCATTTACTTTTGTCTCGGTAACACTGATTGTTTACTTTTGCTGTATTGCTGAACTTGGAGAATGAAAATTGATTGGCCAGTTTCACTTGTTGGCACTCGTGCATAAGCCCTTTGTGGCAAGGCTGGGTTGCAAATGCCGTAGGGGAAGGGAGCAATCACAACCACACGCTGTTTTCACCAGACTTCCAAAAATACCCCCAAAAAACAAAAACAGAGCAAAATTTTCTCCTATGCTTGAGTTTTGCAAAATTTTGTTTCTAACCAAAACTAATTTGGGGGGTTAAACAGCTCTCAAGGTTCCTGGCAAGTTGATATGGGAACTGCGATGCTACTGTAGTCCTTGAACCCTTCCTGACATTGACCGATGGCATCTTTTCTGCCAGACTGGACTGTGATCCCTGGTGATGCCCTCTTTACTTTCTTCACTGCAACACTGCATTCATCACAAGCAAATGGCTACTTACTGATGAAGTTGGCCTGGCCGGTGAAGATGGTGTACTGGAGCTCGTAGGAGCTGACACTGAACTCATCCTCCGAGATCCAATGGACTGTAATGGTGTCATGGGAAGCTGTACAAAGCTCCTCTCGGACAGATGGTGGATTCGGTGCTGCATGGACGACAGATGACAATGTAGAGATAATAAGGGGTTTTCACATCCACTTGGGTGACACCTCATAATGGAGATAGTCTCTATATGGAGGGAGCACAGAAACTGCACTGAAAAACCAATTCTATGTGTTGTTGAGTGACTGCTGGAGTAAAATGGAGGCTCCTGGAAGGGCTGGGGCATCAGGGACAAGGCTAGGAGACCACTTATTAATGTGGTCACATTGAAGGCTTAGGCCGCTAATTAAAGCCCCGCCTCTGGTTGGCACTGATTTTTTAACAACCTTTTTATCTGATAAATGTTCTGGACACAGATGACATTTCTCCTCCTATATTATCTGCTTGAAAATCTGATAGATGGACCCAAAGATCAGTTAGCTTCTCTGGTGCATTTGTCTCCTCAGTGGCTTCAAGTAGCCTTGTAAAGAAACACAGGTATCTCTATACAGCAGTTGGGCGAAGTAATTCCCAGTCCAAGTAGATGTACCCATGATAGCTTGAGCGGAGCTAGCATGCTCAACATATCAGTGTGGCCATGGCAGCATGGCTATTTTCTGTGTGCTACCTTGAGGCTATGCCCTCTGCAGATACCATACACTACATGGGCAGGTTTCCCCCACTTTCTTCAAATGTGGAAGAAAATCCGTCAAAAAGGACTGCAGCACATCAGGACGGGAGTAGCCCTTCATTGCTATTTACTTGCATTATGGTATACCCTTTATTATTATGTGTATTACCGTCACACCCAGAGACCCAAATCTGGATCAGAGACCCAATGTGCTAGGTGCTGTCTGAACACAAAGGTTGACATGATCATAGAATCATAGAATCTCAGGGTTGGAAGGGACCTCAGGAGGAGGTCATCTAGTCCAACCCCCTGCTCAAAGCAGGACCAAACCCAACTAAATCATCCCAGCCAGGGCTTTGTCAAGCCTGACCTTAAAAACCTCTAAGGAAGGAGATTCCACTACCTCCCTAGGTAACCCATTCCAGTTCTTCACCACCCTACTAGTGAAAAAGTTTTTCCTAATATCCAACCTAAACCTCCCCCTCTGCAACTTGAGACCATTACTCCTCGTTCTGTCATCTTCTACCACTGAGAATAGTATAGATCCATCCTCTTTGGAACCCCCTTTCAGGTAGTTGAAAGCAGCTATCAAATCCCCCCTCATTCTTCTCTTCTGCAGACTAAACAATCCCAGTTCCCTCAGCCTCTCCTCATAAGTCATGTGCTCCAGCCCCCTAATCATTTTTGTTGCCCTCTGCTGGACTCTCTCCAATTTATCCACATCCTTCTTGTAGTGTGGGGCCCAAAACTGGACACAGTACTCCAAATGAGGCCTCACCAGTGCTGAGTAGAGGGGAATGATCACATCCCTTGATCTGCTAGAAATGCCCCTACTTATACAACCCAAAATGCCGTTAGCCTTCTTGGCAACAAGGGCACACTGTTGACTCATATTCAGCTTTTCGTCCACCGTAACCCCTAGGTCCTTTTCTGCAGAACTGCTGCCCAGCCATTCGGTCCCTAGTCTGTAGCAGTGCATGGGATTCTTCCGTCCTAAGTGCAGGACTCTGCACTTGTCCTTGTTGAACCTCATCATATTTCTTTTGGCCCAATCCTCTAATTTGTCTAGGTCCCTCTGTATCCTAGCCCTACCCTCCAGCGTATCAACCACTCCTCCCAGTTTAGTGTCATCTGCAAACTTGCTAAGGGTGCAGTCCACACCATCCTCCAGATCGTTAATGAAGATATTGAATAAAACCGGCCCCAGCACCGACCCTTGGGGCACTCCACTTGATACCGGCTGCCAACTAGACATGGAACCATTGATCACTACCCGTTGAGCCCGACCATCTAGCCAGCTTTCTATCCACCTTACCGTCCATTCATCCAGCCCAGACTTCTTTAACTTGCTGGCAAGAATACTGTGGGAGACTGTATCAAAAGCTTTGCTAAAGTCCAGAAATAGTACATCCACTGCTTTCCCCTCATCCACAGAGCCGGTTATCTCGTCATAGAAGGCAATTAGGTTAGTCAGGCATGACTTGCCCTTGGTGAATCCATGCTGACTGTTCCTGATCACTTTCCCCTCCTTTAAGTGGTTCAGGATTGATTCCTTGAGGACCTGTTCCATGTTTTTTCCAGGGACTGAGGTGAGACTGACTGGCCTGTAGTTCCCTGGATCTTCCTTCTTCCCTTTTTTAAAGATGGGCACTACATTAGCTTTTTTCCAGTCATCTTTTGGATGATCCCCATCCAAAAGAGCTTTCAATTTAAGGCTTCAAGACACATACAAAGGGCAGCAAAGAGGAAATACTAAACTATATTACACGTTGAATGTATTACATGTTTTTTTTCAAATGTACTATTGGCTGCTCATTTCCTGTGGGCAGCATGGCAGGAAGTGGGATTTGAAGAAGGAGGTTCCAGGGATTTTTTCAGAGAGGGCATTCCCAGCATTCAGCAAAGCGGCAGATGTCAGCACCACTGGAGCAGAGGAGATGGGAAAGGGGAAGCAGGAGATAGCAGCCAATGTGATGAGAGCAGATATGAAGGGACAGAACTGTGAAGGTGCTTGGAAGTGAGACATTTCAACTGGATGGGGTGGAAATAGGGGAACCATGAGAAGGACTTAAAGTGGGATGGGGTGGTTACAGGGTCAGAAGGAAGATGGCCATAGCAACTGACTGGACAGAAGTGATGTGAGTGAAGGGAAGGGTCCGAGGAGAAGGATGCTGTACTCAAGCCAAGGGATGAGAGCGTGACTCAGAGGTTTTGCAGAAAGGGCAGAGAATTGTAACAGATTTCAGAAACAGCCACCCTAAGAACATGCCTGAATACCAAAAGCCCAAGGACTGATGACTGGGCCACTCCATTATATAGATAGATAGATAGATATACCTATCTCATAGAACTGGAAGGGACCCCGAAAGGTCATCGAGTCCAGCCCCCTGCCTTCACTAGCAGGACCAAGTACTGATTTTGCCCGCAGCATCAAGAAGTTTAAAAGACTAGAACAACTTACAATGTAATTGATATTAAAATATTTTCCACCTCATCTGAGAGGACAAAGAAGGTTACAGCATGTGTTAGGAAAGCAGGATCAGCACACACCTGTTAGATAATCCAGCCCCTCCAGCAGTTTCTTTTCTCTGGAAAAATCTAAAGCAAAGTTTTCAAAGGCATCGTTAAAATTGATATCTGGTATCAGCACTTGAGAGGATGCAGTTGCCATGGCGACCCTGAAAGAAAGAAAAGAGCATCAATATACATTAGGGTGTGTTTGGACAACCCAGCCGGCAGTTAGATTGCTGATTAAAAAGGTGCAAACAGTCTTGCAGTAATGTAACATGCCAGGAGGAAAACCACCACCCAAAGCAGGCTTCTCTGGAGAAGCAAAGCAGCAAGCCCCTGGGGAAGGGCCTGGTGGCTTTGTTTCCTTTTGTTGTTGTTCTTAGTGACAGAAGCATCCTCCTTTTGCTCTTTGAAACAATCATAAACATTACACTGGGCTAGACAGGGCTACCAAGCGACAGCGCTGCTTGTTCTTCCAAGGAAGGACATGCTCCCATTCACACTTCATATTCACCTTCTGAACGACTTGCCTCCCATTGTCCCAGCTGGACATTCGCCATCCCAGAGTGAATGGCACCCCACACCTGATACGATCCCTAGTGAAGATTCTCACAGGCCTTGTCTGCACTAGGACATTTCTGCTAATATTTGCCACTGCTGCATCTCCACTTGTGGCTGCAATGGTGTGACTCTGGGCAGGTCTACACTAAGGGCGGGGGTCGAACTAGGGTACGCAAGTTCAGCTACGTGAATAGCGTAGCTGAACTCGAAGTACCCTAGTTCAAACTACTTACCCGTCCAGACACCACGGGATTGAAGTCCGCGGCTCCAAGGTCGACTCCGCCATTGCTGTTTGCAGTGGTGGAGTACCGGAGTCGACCGGAGCGCGCGGGGAGTTCAAACTATCGCGTCTAGATTAGACGCGATAGTTCGAACTCCGAGAAGTCGAATTCACCGCGTCGACCCGGCAGGTAAGTGTAGACTAGCCCTTAGAGCACCAGCACCCACCAGTGCTTTCAGCACTGAGTTGTGCAGGTCAGCTCTAAACAGGGTTGGATTGGAATACCCAGTAATCTCCTGGGGCCCTGTCTACACCCACTAGTGAATGAATATTATAGGTTCCCCACTATGGCCAGTCCACAGAGGTTATGAGTCAGTTACAGCCCTAGTTAAAGAACCTGACTCTAGCTCATACAGTAATAGCTTGTGCTGTTTAGCTCTGGAGGTCCTCAGTTCAATCCCTGGTGTTTCAACCCAGAGGGCAGCTGACAGCACCACCACTACTAGTGGAACTGAAAGGGAGGTAACCATGACCAGTAATTATTCAGCAGATGAACCCTAGTGCCATCATTCTTTCAATGTTTCACCTATTACTCTCACTGGCCAGTCTCAAACCCTTGTACCTGTCATACGATTTGCTGGTGGCCCTGTGTGATGCTGCATGCTGTGCCACTGTAAAGCACTTTGATAGTTGGCAAGAGGGGGGAGGGATAGCTCAGTGGTTTGAGCAGTTGGCAAGAGGGGGGAGGGATAGCTCAGTGGTTTGAGCATTGGCCTGCTAAACCCAGGGTTGTGAGTTCAATCCTTGAGGGGGCCACTTAGAGATCTGGGGTAAAAAATCTGTCTGGGGATTAGTCATGCTTTGAGCAGGGGGTTGGACTAGATGACCTCTTGAGGCCCCTTCCAACCCTGATATTCTAAGAGTACTCTTTGTGAGCACCACTTCTGTGGCTGTGAGGCTTAGTAAATAGATAAAGATGGTTCAGAAAACAGGCAGCATTGAGGGAAAAATCTCACAAGATAAATTAACTTCCAGGGGGGGTTCTGTGCTGAGACAGCTGTTTTTTCTACCACTCAAAAAAACACATGCACCATTTTCTACCAGGGATTCAAACCCAAGTTAGCTGGCCAGTAACACCTAGCAAGCCCACCTCTCAGCCACATTCCTGGCAGTCTGCAAGAACCGTGCATGGTCATTCTCTTTCAGGATATGTTCTGCTTGATTGATGAGGACCGTGGAGCGCTCCAGGCACTGCCGACAGTTAGCTACCTGCTGGGCCAGCTTCCTCAGCTTCATAACCTTGGAGAGAGGAGCAGAGGGGAAACAAAAAACAGAAAACAGCACTTGAAGGAGATCAGCAAGGAGCCCTGGGAATTGGGCTTATTAATCAACTGGCTAAAGTTGCCATGTTTAGGACAAGGCTGACGGAGAGGCTGCCCCAATGGCTTATCCTCTGCAGTGCCCTGTGAGGACATCAAAGGCATTGCTTTAAAACCAAAGGAGAAAGCACTGGTCTTAGCAGAGGAGGCTTCTCAATGAAAGTCAGCAGGAGTAAAACTCTGCCAGAGCCTTGTGCTCCAGCCCCTCCCAGCCAAACAGCTTGTTGTGAAACAGAGAGTTAAGAAGCATTTAAAGGTGCACTCTCTGTGTTCATTTAGGTCAGCATGGATTCACCAAGGGCAAGTCATGCCTGACTAACCTAATTGCCTTCTATGACGAGATAACCGGCTCTGTGGATGAGGGGAAAGCAGTGGATGTACTATTTCTGGATTTTAGCAAAGCTTTTGATACAGTCTCCCACAGTATTCTTGCCAGCAAGTTAAAGAAGTATGGGCTGGATGAATGGACGGTAAGGTGGATAGAAAACTGGCTAGATGGTCGGGCTCAACGGGTAGTGATCAATGGTTCCATGTCTAGATGGCAGCCGGTATCAAGTGGAGTGCCCCAAGGGTCGGTGCTGGGGCCGGTTTTGTTCAATATCTTCATTAACGATCTGGAGGATGGTGTGGACTGCACCCTTAGCAAGTTTGCAGATGACACTAAACTGGGAGGAGTGGTTGATACGCTGGAGGGTAGGGATAGGATACAGAGGGACCTAGACAAATTAGAGGATTGGGCCAAAAGAAATATGATGAGGTTCAACAAGGACAAGTGCAGAGTCCTGCACTTAGGACGGAAGAATCCCATGCACTGCTACAGACTAGGGACCGAATGGCTGGGTAGCAGTTCTGCAGAAAAGGACCTAGGGGTTACGGTGGATGAAAAGCTGAATATGAGTCAACAGTGTGCCCTTGTTGCCAAGAAGGCTAATGGCATTTTGGGTTGTATAAGTAGGGGCATTTCCAGCAGATCAAGGGATGTGATCATCCCCCTCTACTCAGCACTGGTGAGGCCTCATTTGGAGTACTGTGTCCAGTTTTGGGCCCCACACTACAAGAAGGATGTGGATAAATTGGAGAGAGTCCAGCGGAGGGCAACAAAAATGATTAGGGGGCTGGAGCACATGACTTATGAGGAGAGGCTGAGGGAACTGGGATTGTTTAGTCTGCAGAAGAGAAGAATGAGGGGGGATTTGATAGCTGCTTTCAACTACCTGAAAGGGGGTTCCAAAGAGGATGGATCTAGACTGTTCTCAGTGGTAGAAGATGACAGAACAAGGAGTAATGGTCTCAAGTTGCAGAGGGGGAGGTTTAGGTTGGATATTAGGAAAAACTTTTTCACTAGTAGGGTGGTGAAGAACTGGAATGGGTTACCTAGGGAGGTAGTGGAATCTCCTTCCTTAGAGGTTTTTAAGGTCAGGCTTGACAAAGCCCTGGCTGGGATGATTTAGTTGGGTTTGGTCCTGCTTTGAGCAGGGGGTTGGACTAGATGACCTCCTGAGGTCCCTTCCAACCCTCAGATTCTATGATTCTATGATTCTATGATTACAGAACAGACAGACTGGGAAACCCTGGGAAACCCTGGGAAAAAGGCTTTTGGTTGCTCTAAACGCTTGTGCGATCAAAAGTGATGCAGCTGCTCTTCACTTTTCACATTTTCAAACTCTGAGGGCTTAAATCTCACCTTATTCCCTTTACTTTAGCACAAAAAAATAAGAAATTAATGTAACCCCTTTTTGAGTTGGCCCTAGTTTAGGGACAAATCTCCTCTTTGAAAGCAGGTCAGAACAGTACAAGGAAACCTCACACTTCTCTAGAGCGGCTCAGTCAGTGCACAGCTCAGACTTTAGCACTCAGAAAGCATTACAGTTTCAGTCACAGATAGTTTTGTAACTGCAACCCAGGGGGTGAGATGTGACAATAACATGGGATGGGGAAGTAAGCTGCGACACCTGGAATCAGATGCAAACTCAACCAGCTGTAAACATGATCAGACACGAGCATGCACAAAGAATGACGGACATCTCAAAAGCAGTCAGCCCCACTCTGCACCAAGCTGCATTCGGATATCAGGAAGCCCATTTCTAAGTAGCAGGATAACAATTAACTTGTCACCATTCCCTGCTTCAAAGTCTTTGCTGCATTTTGGAAGTCATACTGTGCCCTAGACAAAGTTCAAATCAGAAGAAATTCAGTACTGTCAGGGAAAAATGGCCAACAATTCAGATTTTCTGCAGGGAATTTCTTAAGTGTGTTTATTGGCTGTTTAAGATAACACATGATAAACCAAAAATTCACAGCACTGATATTTGAAGTTCTGTGGTATCATCTCTCTGATCTTTCTTCGGCAAAGCATGGTGACAAAACTGAGGGCATCTTGTGACAGTGGAGTTCACAATGAAACCAGAATGACCAGTGTTTCTTATGGTGTCAAATCCCGAAGTCCATACTCAAGGAAATGTCATATTGAAGTTCTCAGAACACCTCAGGACTGTGCCTGGGTGAGGGCCTCCTACGGAATGATGTTGAGATCTGCAATGTGTTAGGTGAGGCAATGGTTCTTCTACCCACTTCAGTGCCCCAGGGTGACACACATTCCTTTAGTGGAGAAATTCTAGCTGCAATAAGTGCACTCACCCAAGGAACCAGCCACCTACGTGGTGCCCAGAATGGTAAATCTTCATGAAAACAGCTTTATTTTCAAGGACAGATTCAAACTGTCTCCTGATGAAAACCAGGATTGCCATTTGCTGCCCAGCTGGCCAGGAAAGTGTGCCAGTCTCTAATTTTTGAAAGGCCACGTTTGAAGCGTATGTGGATGTCTCAGGGCACTGAGATGGCTGCAGCTATGGTGCATTTGGTGCTAGGGAACTAACAAGCCTAGAGACTGAAGTCCGCTATTCACAGTATGGGTGCAGCATGGCCAGAAGTGCCTCCAGCCTCCCTCAACCTGCTGTAGCCTATATGCCCCAACCATGACCTCAGAGACCCATCTAAGCATGAGAGGGCATTAGCTTACACGTGGCCTCTGACAAGGCTGCTCATAAGGATGCTGCTCAGTGCCCCAGGTGATCAGATGTGGGCACTGTCCCATCAAATGCTTGAGTGCAACGTGCTACCATAGGCGAAGTAGCTGTCAGGGGGCAAGAACTTTCAGTCGCTGCTAACCACAGATGCATGGGAACCACCAACCTAGATGGGAAAGGCTCCCCCATCCCACCCCCACTGCCAAGCCATCCTGCCTTGGTAAAATGCCCCCATGGCAGTGCCTTACTTAGCATGAGTGATCAAGGAGAAGGACTGCCTGGAAATCACCAGAGCAATCAAGCACGGGCGCTTGGCTGCTTTCATTTTTCTCCTCATTAGAGAAAAAAATGTGGGCAGAACTTTCTCTTTGAACCCACAGTCGAGGCAGGCCAGTCCTGCTTTAGTAATGTCTGCCCCTTACCCAGTACTGAGACAAAACCAAATGTGATTTTGACTGGTATCAGATGGGGACACCACTTTGATGAATGCACTGCTCTGTCCCCGGTGGCATGTGTGACAATACACTCCATCTGATTTTATGAAAATATGCTAATGAGTTTGAATATAATGTAACTGGAATATGCTTCATGCAAAAGGTCTCTTGTAAGGTGTCATTACAAAGCTTATAATCTACTGAGTGTGGTCATCCTATTAGTATAAATGTATCATTCTTGTATCTGAAACTAGAAATATGAAATATAACTCTGAGGTCCTATTGTAATTAGGCAAAGTGCGGGCCATTAATGGTGGTTTGGAATTTTGATGGCTCCCATCAGCTGAACAATTGGTTGTAAATGGCTTAAGCTTTATACAGAGTAAAACAGATTTATTTGGGATTTGGATCCCATTGGGAGCTGGGTGTCTGGGTGCTAGAGACAGGAAAAGACAGTTACCTTTTCCGTAACTGGTGTTCTTCAAGATGTGTTGCTCATGTCCATTCCACAGTAAGTGTGCATGGTCACCACGTGCACCGGTGCCGGAAGTTTTTCTCTTAGCAGTACCCATAGGGGAGCACCCCTAGCAACCCCTGGAGTGACGCCTCTATGGCATGGTATAAGGGGTGCTGTGAGCTCCCCCCACCCTCAGTTCCTTCTTGCCAGACAACTCCGATAGAGGGGAAGGAGGGCGGGATGTGGAATGGACGTGAGCAACACGTCTCAAAGAACACCAGTTACGGAAAAGGTAACTGACTTTTCTTTTTCAAGTGATTGCTCATTTGCATTCCACAATAGGTGATTCCAAGCTATATCTGTTGGAGGTGGGTAGGAGTTCACAGACACTCGGGATGGAGCACTGCCCTGCCAAACCCGGCGTCCTCCCTAGTCTGGGAGATGATCACATAATGAGAGGTGAACGTGTGGACCGACGACCATGTGGCAGCCCTACAAATATCCTGAATAAGGACATGAGCCAGAAAGGCAGCCGATGAGGCCTGCGCCCTAGTTGAGTGTGCCCTCACAATTGGCGGCGGGGGAACTCCCGCCAGGTCGTAACAATTATGGATATATGAAGTGATCCAGTTGGAGAGCTGCTGAGTGGAGATCGGCTGACCTTTATGCATTTGGTCACAGCGATGAACAGTTGCAAAAACTTCCTGAACGGTTTTGTACGTTCCAGGTAAAAGGCCAGAGTCCGTCTCACATCTAGAATGTGGAGGCGGCGCTTCTCACTAGATGCATGGAGCTTGGGACAGAGCACCATCAGGAAAATGTCCTGACCCATACGGTAGGTGGAGACCACCTTAGGGAGGAACGAAGGGTGTGAGCAGAGCTGGACCTTATCCTTATGGAACACTGTGTATGGAGGTTCGGCGGTCAGGGCCCGGAGCTCTGAGACCCATCTAGCAGAAGTGATCGCCACAAGAAAGGCTACTTCCAATGAGAGGTGTGACCAGGAGCATGTAGCAAGCAGCTCAAATGGAGGCTCAGTCAGCCTGGCCAGCACCAAGTTCAGGTCCCACTGAGGGACTGGGGGTCTATCATAAGGAAAGAGGCGATCCAAATCCTTAAGGAATTGACCGGTCATGGCATGAGAGAATATTGTGTGGCCCTGCACTGGCGGGTGGAAGGCCGATATGGCTGCCAGATGCACCATGACAGACAAAGGCACTAGGCCGTGGGCTCAGAGATGAAGGAGGAAATCTAGTACAAGCTGGATCAGAGCAGCCATTGGCGAGACACCCCAATCTGCGGCCCACCGGGAAAACCGAGACCATTTTGACAGGTAGGCCTGGTGTGTGGAGGGCCTCTTGCTCTCCAGGAGGATGCGCTGGACTCCCTCTGAGCAAGTCCTCTCCTCCTGGCCTAACCATTGAGCAGCCATGCCGTGAGATGGAGGACTGCTAGGTTGGGATGCAGGAAGTCCTGGGAGAGCAGATCCGGGCGGGTTGGCAACAGCCATAGCGGGGCGACTGCCAAGCTCGTGAGAGTCCCGTACCAGTGCTGCCTGGGCCATGCCAGGGCGATCAGACGGACACGAGCCCTGTCCATCTTTATCTTTTCCAAAACCTTGCCGATCAGCAGAATCGGGGGAAAAGCATAGTAAAGCTCATAGACTTTAAGGTCAGAAGGGACCATTATGATCATCTAGTCTGACCTCCTGCACAATGCAGGCCATACCATCTCACCCATCCACTTCTATAACAAACCCCTAACCTATGTCTGAGTTATTGAAGTCTTCAAATTGTGGTTTGAAGACCTCAAGCTGCAGAGAATCCTCCAGCAAGTGACCCATGCCCCATGCTGCACAGGAAGGCGAAAAACCTCCAGGGCCTCTTCCAATCTGCCCTGGAGGAAAATTCCTTCCCGACCCCAAATATGGTGATCAGTTAAACCCTGAGCGTGTGGGCAAGACTCACCAGCCAGCACCCAGGAAAGAATTCTCTGTAGTAACTCAGATCCCATCCCATCTAACATCCGATCCCAGACCACTGGGCATACTTACCTGCTGATAATTTGGCAATTGATCTTTGATCAATTGCCACAATTAGGCTATCCCATCATACCATCCCCTCCATAAACTTAGCAAGCTTAGTCTTAAAGCCAGATATGTCTTTTGCCCCCACTACTCCCCTTGGAAGGCTGTTCCAGAACTTCACTCATCTAATGGTTAGAAACCTTCGTCTAATTTCAAGTCTAAACTTCCTAATGTCCAGTTTATATCCATTTGTTCTTGTGTCCACATTGGTACTAAGCTTAAATAATTCCTCTCTCTCCCTAATATTAATCCCTCTGATATATTTATAAAGAGCCATCATATCCCCCCTCAGCCTTCTTTTGGTTAGGCTAAACAACCCAAGCTCTTTGAGTCTCCTTTCATAAGACAGGTTTTCCATTCCTCAGATCATCCTAGTAGCCCGTCTCTGAACCTGTTCTAGTTTGAATTCATCCTTCTTAAACATGGGAGACCAGAACTGCACACAGTATTCCAGATGAGGTCTCACCAGTGCCTTGTATAACGGTACTAACACCTCCTTATCTTTGCTGGAAATACCTCGCCTGATGCATCCTAAAACTGCATTAGCTTTTTTTAACGGCCATATCACATTGGCGGCTCATAGTCATCCTGTGATCAACCAATACTCCAAGGTCCTTCTCCTCCTCTGTTACTTCCAACTGATGTGTCCCCAATTTATAACTAAAATTCTTGTTATTAATCCCTAAATGCATGACCTTGCACTTTTCACTATTAAATTTCATCCTATTACTAATACTCCAGTTTACAAGGTCATCCAGAACTTCCTGTATGATATCCCGGTCCTTCTCTGTGTTAGCAATACCTCCCAGCTTTGTGTCATCCACAAACTTTATTAGCACATTCCCGCTTTTTGTGCCAAGGTCAGTAATAAAAAGGTTAAATAAGATTGGCCCCAAAACTGATCCCTGAGGAACTCCACTAGTAACCTCCTTCCAGCCTGACAGTACGACCCATTGTAGTCTCCCCTTTAACCAGTTCCTTATCCACCTTTCAATTTTCATATTGATCCCCATCTTTTCCAATTTAACTAATAATTCCCCATGTGGAACCGTGTCAAATGCCTTACTGAAATCGAGGTAAATTAGATCCACTGCGTTTCCTTTGTGTAGAAAATCTGTTACCAAAGAAGGAGATCAGGTTGGTTTGGCACGATCTACCTTTTGTAAAACCATGTTGTAAAAAGCTGACCTGACCAGGACAGGAGTAAGGCATTGGAGATCGCGCCCAGGCCCAACCCTCCCCTGGAGCAGAAACGGGGACACCGGCGGTTCTGCCGGGTAGCAAAGAGGTCTACTTGGGGAGTGCCCCACGTTCGGAAAATCCTGTGCACCATCTCTGAGTGCAGTGACCATTTGTGCTGAGAGGAGAAGTCCTGGCTCAGCCGATCTGCCCGAGAGTTTCAGATGCCCGGTAAGTGGGGGGCTTCCAAGTAGGTATCGTGGGCTACACAGAAGTCCCACAGTCTGAGGGCTTCCTGGCAGAGGGCTGGGGAGTGGGCCGTGTTATCTGTGAGAACTCTGACCACTCTGCCAGCTAGGCACGAGCAAAAGGCCACACAGGCTAGACGGACCACCCTGAGCTTCTTGACATTTATGTGCAGAGCTAGTTTCTGCATGGACCACAGACCTTGGGTCTGGAGGTTTCCCACACAGACTCCTCACCCCAAGTCCGATGCATCGGACTCCAACTCTATGGTTGGACCCCTTGGAGCAGGTTTGGGCACAGTGAGATCTTTGTCCATCCTGTCTCTGGACTGGGAGAATACCAAGGCCAACCAGAGCTGAAGGGGCTGCATCCTGAGTCTGGTGTGACAAACCATGTATGTGCACGCCAATATATGACCCAGGAGTTGAAGGCACCCTCTGGCAGTCATCACGGAAAACCTCATGACCATGCCAATGAGCTCCCTTAGGGTTTCGAATCCGTCCGGTGAGAGAGAGGCTCTGGCCGATGTCACGTCCAGAATTGCACCAATGAACTCTATGCGTTGCACCAATACCAATGTGGACTTGGTGTTGTTTACCAGCAGCCCCAGTGTTGTGCACGTGGACAGAAGGAGTGTTACAAGATCCTGTACCTGTGCCCTGGAGCTGCCTTTGACCAGCCAGTCATCGAGGTAGGGAAAGATCTGGACACCCCGATGCCTGAGGTAGGCCGCTACCACAGACATATACTTTGTGAAGACTATGGGAACCGTCAATAGGCCAAACAGGAGGACAGTGAACTGGTACTGCTCCTGTCCTTGAATATATGAATGTGGAAGTACGTGTCCTATAGATCGAGGGCGGTGTACCAGTCTCCCAGATCCAGGGAGGGGATGATGGAGGCCAGAGAGATCATGCAAAACCTGAGCTTTACCATTTACTGGTTCAGGCCTCACAGGTCCAGGATGGGCCTGAGCCCCTTTGGCTTTCAGGATAAGGAAATAGTGGGAGTAGTACTCCTTGTATCTGAACTCTGCCAGATCCTAAGTGAAGGAGCTGTCTCACCTCTTGCTCGAGTAAGCTCTCGTGAGAGAGGTCCCTGAAGAGGGACGGGGAGGAGGGTGGGTGTGTGGTGTAGAAAGAAAATGGAGAGTATAGCCCCAGGAGATAGAATCATAGATCATAGAATCATAGAATCTCAGGGTTGGAAGGGATCTCAGGAGGTCATCTAGTCCAACCCCCTGCTCAAAGCAGGACCAAACCCAACTAAATCATCCTAGCCAGGGCTTTGTCAAGCGTGACCTTAAAAAACTCTAAGGAAGGAGATTCCACCACCTCCCTAGGTAACCCATTCCAGTTCTTCACCACCCTACTAGTGAACAAGTTTTTCCTAATGTCCAGCCTAAACCTCCCCCTCTGCAACTTGAGACCATTACTCCTTGTTCTGTCATCTTCTACCACTGAGAACAGTCTAGATCCATCCGCTTTGGAACCCCCTTTCAGGTAGTTGAAAGCAGCTATCAAATCCCCCCTCATTCTTCTCTTCTGCAGGCTAAACAATCTCAGTTCCCCCAGCCTCTCCTCATAAGTCATGTGCTCCAGCCCCCTAATCATTTTTGTTGCCCTCCGCTGGACTCTCTCCAATTTATCCACATCCTTCTTGTAGTGTGGGGCCCAAAACTGGACACAGTACTCCAAATGAGGCCTCACCAGTGCTGAGTAGAGGGGAATGATCACATCCCTCGATCTGCTGGAAATGCCCCTACTTATACAACCCAAAATGCCATTAGCCTTCTTGGCAACAAGGGCACACTGTTGACTCATATTCAGCTTTTCGTCCACCGTAACCCCTAGGTCCTTTTCTGCAGAACTGCTGCCCAGCCATTCGGTCCCTAGTCTGTAGCAGTGCATGGGATTCTTCCGTCCTAAGTGCAGGACTCTGCACTTGTCCTTGTTGAACCTCATCAAATTTCTTTTGGCCCAATCCTCTAATTTGTCTAGGTCCCTCTGTATCCTAGCCCTACCCTCCAGCGTATCAACCACTCCTCCCAGTTTAGTGTCATCTGCAAACTTGCTAAGGGTGCAGTCCACACCATCCTCCAGATCGTTAATGAAGATATTGAACAAAACCGGCCCCAGCACCGACCCTTGGGGCACTCCACTTGATACCGGCTGCCAACTAGACATGGAACCATTGATCACTACCCATTGAGCCCGACCATCTAGCCAGTTTTCTATCCACCTTACCGTCCATTTCTCCAGCCCATACTTCTTTAACTTGCTGGCAAGAATACTGTGGGAGATTGTATCAAAAGCTTTGCTAAAGTCAAGAAATAGCACATCCATTGCTTTCCCCTCATCCACAGAGCCGGTTGAGGACCCATTGGTCCAAGGTGAGCAGCGACCACTCCAGGAGGAAAGTACATAGGCGGTTGGAGAAGGGAAGGTCGGGTGGATCCCTGATACAAACTGGTAAGTCATCCCCGGGCATCCCATCAAAACTGGTGCTTACCCGCCTGCTTGCCCTTAAAGGGCCCAGGCTGGGGTGCAGGCCGGGATTGCCGTTGTGGGCGCTTTTTATAGTCCCTTTTTTTATAAGGGGGCTAGTATCTGGAGTGGGTGGCCTGACTGGGGGCCTGCTGCAGTTTGAATTTGGTCCTGGCCAGGGCCGGGACATAGAGACCAAGAGTCTTTAATGTTGTGCAGGAGTCCTTAACACTGTGTAACTTCACCTCTGTTTGTTCTGCGAACAGGGCCTTGCCATCCAATGGGAGGTCCTGCAAGGACAACCCCAATAACAGGAGCCACAACACTCTCCTCGTGGATACCGTGGAGTCCATAGATCTTGCAGCTGTATCTGCAGCATCCAAGGCTCCCTGAAGGGCCACCCTGGTGGCAGCTGTGCCCTCTTTGACCAGAGCCTTAAACTCCTTCTTAACACACTCCTGGAGGGAGTCTGCAAATTTGGGCATTGAGCCCCACAAGTTGAAGTCATATCTGCCCAACAGGGCTTGGTGGTTCGCCACCCTCAGTTGGAAGCTTGAGGATGAATAAATCTTTCTACCGAATAAATCTAGTCTTCTTCTAGAGTCCTTGTTCTTAGGGGTAGGAGCGGGTTGGCCCTGATGCTCCTTATGGTTGATCACCTCGACCACGAGCGAGTTGGGAGTGGGGTGGGTATACAGATACTCATGCCCCTTGGTGGGCACAAAATACTTTTGTTCTGCCCTCTTGGAGATGTGGAGGCAAGGAAGGATCTGCCACAGGGCATTGGAGATCTTTTCCACCCCTTCATGGAGTGGGAGAGCTACCCTGGCTGGCGCTGTAGCCGAAAGGACATCGAAGAGGGAGTCCCAGGGTTCCTCTACCTTCTCGGCTTGAAGGTTAAGGCTGGATGCCAGCCTTTTCAAAAGTTCCTGGTGGGCTTTGGTGTCCTCCTGCAGGACAGGAGGAGGAGGAGCCTCATCGGGGGAGGATGAGGATGGGGGTGCGGTGCTGTGTCCCCACCGGTGCCAAGGTCCCACCACTTGGTCATCTTCTAAGCACAGGACTGGGGATGAACACTCCGCTGATGCCTTTCTGGAGGGCTGAGAGAAGGAGGCTGACAGTCTTTCCAAGGCTCCAGCCACTGAGCAAGCCACCACCGGGGGCTGTGTTGGGGGGGCCCATTGGTACCATGGTGCTGGCCAGGGAGCCTGGTGCCACTGCACTTGCTCTGGCACCATCGGAGCAGATTGCCCCGCCTGACTCACCTGGCTCACTGACTGTCGACTTCGAAGGGAGGCCGGGCTGGCATACGATCTACCGCTAACATGGGATGGGGATGAGTGGCGGCGGTGCGAGCGGTGCCGAGTTTGAGACCGTGATCCTGGCATGGAGGAGCGGGAATACCATCTGTAGCAGCTGCTCTGCGAATGGCTCTGACGGGCGGATTCGTGATGGCATGATGCCGGTGATCTACGCCTGGGGCTGCGGGAGCGGTGCCACAGCTGGGACCTTGAGCGGGACGAACAGCGGGAGTGGCATCAACGTCCGTACTGTGAGGGGCTATGATAGCTTCTCGGAGATAACGACCTCCGGTGTTGTCTGTCCTGGTCCCGGCGGAGCACGCTCTAATCGCAAAGTCTGTGTTCCCTCGAGGCAGAGTGGTGTCTAGAACCCCTGCTGCTCGGCACCGAGCCAGACAACCTGGTGGCGGTAAACAGGAACTGATGCAGGCTGAGTGCGGGACGGTCACTGAGCAGAGAACAGCGTTGGGAACCTTCCCTCGACCATGAGTACTGTCCAAGTGGCAACTGTGGGGGTCCGAGTGGCAGCTTGCCTCTGAACTGGGGAGCTGCTGGCGTCGGTGCAACTGGTACCGGTAGAGACATAATGTCTCGAGCCGCCTGCAGGGCCTCCAGCGTGGAGGGCACCTGAATGTGACCACTGGCGTCCGGGAAGGTCGGCTTGGAGTGGGCTGGGCTGCTCGACTCGACTTTAGTTGGAGGCCGTGAGACTGATGGGGATTGAGAGCTGCCCAACATGGGTCTAGTCTCTCCCCCAGTCTTGGCCTGTTGCCTACGTGGGGAAGACTTCTTCTTTGCCTTTTTAGAGTGCCCCGTAGACAGATAGTGGTGCCAACTGTTGCAGGGCATCGATGCAGCGGTGCTCAGTGCCGACTCGGAGTGGTGCAGCGGTGTCGGGGTCAGAGCCAACTTCATCAAAATGGCTTGGAGCCGTATGTCCCGCTCCCTCTTGGTCTGAGGCTTAAAGGATTTGCAAATTTTGCAGCAGTCGCTGAGGTGGGTTTCCCCCAGACAGTGTAAACAGTCCGTGTGCGGGTCACTCAAGGGCATAGGCCTTTTACAAATGTCGCACTACTTAAAACCCAGGGCATGGGGCATGCCCCGACCCGGGTGCACTTAACTATTCTAACTATACTACTACATGCATCTGACGAAGTGGATATTCACCCACAAAAGCTCATGCTCCAAAACTTCTGTTAGTCTATAAGGTGCCACAGGACTCTTTGCTGCTTATACTACTACTGTGTGTGTGGAGGGTGGGGGAGGAATTCCGCACCTGCCTGAGGTTTGCAGTTTTGGGGGGGAGGGGCAATGCCCCCACCCTCTCTCAACTCTGCCCATGCTTGTCTCTCTAATATCCTGGGACCAACACAGCTACAACAACACTACATCCTGCTGATGGGACACAGTTACACACACACCCCACAAGACAAAACCCCTGTCATGTTCCCGAGCACAGCAGATCCTGAGCATGCACACCTGCACACACACCCAGACGATGGGAAGTGTATATCCGAAGGTATTGTCAATGGTAGTATGTGTGTTTAAAACAACAGGCCCCCTGCAGTAATAAACTCTGTCTCTCGGAGCTCAGTCCCACGCTGACACACCTCCTCCGCTTCCCGCGCAGCACTGCTCAGCAGAAAGGCATCACACAAATGTATTTTCAATAAAACAGATCATCAAAGATCAAATCACAGATCATGTGATTGCAGAGCCATTGGCCATTATCTTTGAAAACTCATGGCGATCAGGGGAGGTCCCGGATGACTGGAAAAACGCTAATGTAGTGCCCATCTTTAAAAAAGGGAAGAAGGAGGATCCAGGGAACTACAGGCCAGTCAGCCTCATCTCAGTCCCTGGAAAAATCATGAAGCAGGTCCTCAAGGAATCAATTCTGCTGCACTCCGAGGAGAGGAAAGTGATCAGGAATAGTCAGCATGGATTCACGAACGGCAAATCATGCCTGATTAATCTACTTGCTGTCTATGATGAGATAACTGGCTCTGTGGATCAGGGGAAAGCAGTGGACGTCTTATTCCTTGACTTAAGCAAAGCTTTTGATACAGTCTCCCACAGTATTCTTGCCAGCAAGTTAAAGAAGTATGGGTTGGATGAATGGACTATAAGGTGGATAGAAAGCTGGCTAGATCGTCGGGCTCAACGGATAGTCATCAATGGCTCCATGTCTAGCTGGCAGCCAGTATCAAGCGGAGTGCCCCAAGGGTCGGTCCTGGGGCCAGTTTTGTTCAGTATCTTCATTAATGATCTGGATGATGGGATGGACTGCACGCTCAGCAAGTCTGCAGATGACACTAAACTGGGAGGAGTGGTAGATATGCTGGAGAGTAGGGATAGGATACAGAGGGACCTAGATAAATTAGAGGATTGAGCCAAAAGAAATCTGATGAGTTCAACAAGGACAAGTGCAGAGTCCTGCACTTAGGAAGGAAGAATCCCATGCACTGCTACAGACTAGGGACCGAATGGCTAGGCAGCAGTTCTGCAGAAAAGGACCTAGGGGTTACAGTGGACGAGAAGCTGGACATGAGTTGACAGTGTGCCCTTGTTGCTAAAAAGGTTAACAGCATTTTGGGCTGTATAAGTAGGGGCATTGCCAGCAGAACGAGGGACGCGATCATTCCTCTCTATTCGACATTGGTGAGGCCTCATCTGGAGTACTGTGTCCAGTTTTGGGCCCCACACTACAAGAAGGATGTGGAAAAATTGGAAAGAGTCCAGCGGAGGGCAACAAAAATGATTAGGGGGCTGGAGCACATGACTTATGAGGAGAGGCTGAGGGAACTGGGATTGTTTAGTCTGCAGAAGAGAAGAATGAGGGAGGATTTGATTGCTGCTTTCAACTACCTGAAAGGGGGTTCCAAAGAGGATGGATCTAGACTGTTCTCAGTGGTAGCAGATGACAGAACAAGGAGAAAAGGTCTCAAGTTGCAGTGCGGGAGGGTTTAGGTTGGATATTAGGAAAAACTTTTTCACTCAGAGAGTGGTGAAGCACTGGAATGGGTTACCTAGGCAGGTGGTGGAATCTCCTTCCTTATTGGTTTTTAAGGTCAGGCTTGACGAAGCCCTGGCTGGGATGATTTAGTTGGGGATTGGTCTTGCTTTGAGCAGGGGGTTGGACTAGATGACCTCCTGAGGTCCCTTCCAACCCTGATATTCTATGGGTATGTCTACACTACCCACCGGATTGGCAGGCAGCGATCGATCCAGCGAGGGTTGATTTATCGCGTCTAGTCTAGATACGATAAATCGACCCCCGAGTACTCTCTTGTAAACTTACCGCATGTACTTGATGTACTTGTCGACTCCTGCCGCACGTCCTGTGTGGTTGTAAGCAGCACTCCGGAGCCTGACGGCACCGTCACAATGCCATCCAGAACCGACTGGTGAAAGCTATCCCGCCGTCCCTGGGGAAGATCACCCTGGACTCCGCCATCCCTGGGACAGACAGCTGACTGCGACCCGACATCGTTGTGATGGACGCAGAAAAGAAGAAGGTCCTCCTAGTAGACGTCATGGTGCCTTTTGAAAACCGGTCACCAGCCTTCCACGAGGCCCAAGCACGGAAGGAGTCGAAGTATGCCCCGCTGGCCGAGACCCTGGGAGCCCAGGGCTACGAAGTCTAGGTACACGCCCTGATCGTGGGAGCCTTGGTCTCATGGGACCTCCGCAACGAGCCGGTTCTGAGAGTGTGCGGGGTCGGTCGACGCTACGCCCGGCTCATGAGACAGCTCATGGTGTCCGACACCATCAGGTGGTCCAGAGACATTTATACCGAACACATCACCGGACACCGCCAATACCACACCGAGTAATCGAGACCACCGACCAGGAAAATCACCCACTCCCTTCCCTGACGGACCAAGGGACGCACCCCGCCCATGTACTTATCCGCTCCACCGATACTGACTTGGACTCCTTAATCCGGTAAGTCGATTAAGTACATCAATTTCAGTTACATTATTCATGTAGCTGAAGTTGCATAACTTAGATCGATCCACCCCCCAGTTTAGACCAGGCCTATGATTCTATTATTCTATGATTCTATGATCAATTCTGTGTGGGGGCAGGTAGGGGAGAGCAGCTTCTCCTTTAGCTCTGTGGTGATCTCATCAATGCATCTCTCTAGCTGCACCTCACTTTGTGACAATACGACCAAGGAGGTTGATATTTTCTCTCACTTCTATGTTTTACACATACTCAAGTGTGCGGACACACATGCACACGCCCCCTTATGAACACCCACAGTCCTAATAAAAAAGGCACATGTGCACATGCATACCCATACACCCAATGGCATGTGGACTCACACACTCCTATTATCACACCAGCATATGTCTAAGCATACACAGGTATACACACACATCTGCATGCATATTGGTACACAGCAGATATACATAGACTTTGCTCATCACACGCCCATTCCTGTGCAGCATTAGTCTCCCTCCCAGGTGAGTTTTCTGCCCTACTATTATTTTGTTATATTTTTCTATTTTAACTAGAGAGACACATATTTTACAGAACTCCCCAAAGCCCACATGACAGCAGCTCCCAGAGCTTTCCACTTGTCAGTTCCTGAGTCAAAGCCACCGCCCCGGAGCATCCTGTCAGTTTGAAACCCCTGTCCGTGCTTCAGAAATCTGACAAGAAACAAGAGCCAGAGTCTTTGGAGCTGACAGGGAGACAGGGAGAATACTTGAGTCACTCTCTCAAACTATCAACATTGTCAGAGCTTTACAATTAACATCACACTAATCCCCTTCCTGATACCACCGCCATGCTCACATGGCAACGTCGACAGGTGACCGATGGAAACGGCACTTCACGTCACTTTGGATCACTTTGCAGCTCCTACCCCAAGCAGCCCTTGTCCTTTCACAGGTATTTATGACAAACAGTCCAAAAATATAACAAACTAGCTCTGAGAACAGCAAACCCCCAAACCAAATACCAACGAAACCCTCATACATGGCACACTGCATCCCTCAGCACATGCCCTAGGAAACAGATGCACCATGAGATGCACCCAAAAGGCCAACTCACCCTAGTAGTGCTGGAACAAGGCGGAAGTGAATTCCTGCCTCAAGGCTCCTGCTGTCAACCCACTCTGTTTTAAAGTGAGGGGACTCTTGCTTTGAGCATCTCTACCGACCCCAACTGCAACCCATTCCCACCAGGAGATTGCTGGGGCTCTCGGATAACCAGACAACCAGCTTCATACAGGTGAAAAAGCACATTGTGAACTCCATCGCACACTGACTTAACTGGAAGTGTAAGCGCTTGCTGCTGAATAGAAGGGTGGGGAGAGTTTACACTAGTTCAAACTAGGGCTATTAATCGCAGTTAACTCATGTGATTAACTCAAAAAAATTAATCGTGAGTACAAAAATTAATCGTGATTAATCACAGTTTTACACTGTTAAACAATAGAATACCAATTGAAATTTATTAAATATTTGTGGATGTTTTTCTACATTTTCAAATATATTGATTTCAATTACAACACAGAATACAAAGTGTACAGTGCTCACTTTGTATTATTTTTATTACAAATATATGCACTGTAAAAATGATAAACAAAAGTAACAGTATTTTTCAATTCACCTCAAGTACTATAGTGAAATGTCTTTATTGTGAAAGTGCAATTTACAAATGTAGATTTTTTTTTGTTACATAACTGCACTCAAAAACAAAACAATGTAAAACTTTAGAGCCTACAAGTCCACTCAGTCCTAGTTCTTGTTCAGCCAATTGCTCAAAGAAACAAGTTTGTTTACATTTAAAGGAGATAATGCTGCCCGCTTTTTTATTTACAATGTCACTAGAAAGTGAGAACAGGTGTTCACATGGCACTGTTGTAGCCGGCATTGAAGGTATTTACATACCAGATATGCTAAATATTTGTATGCCCCTTCATGCTTCGGCTTCCATTCCAGAGGACATGCTACCATGCTGATGATGCTCGTTAAGAAAAATAACACATTAATGAAATTTGTGACTCAACTCCTTGGGGGATAATTGCTTGTCTCCTGGTCTGTTCTCCCCGCATTCTGCCATATATTTCATGTTATAGCAGTCTCAGATGATGACCCAGCACGTTGTTCGTTTTAAGAACACTTTCACTACAAATCTCACAAAATGCAAAAAAGGTACCAATGTGAGATTTCTAAAGATAGCTACAGCACTTGACTCAAGGTTTAAGAATCTGAAGTGACTTTCAAAATCTGAGAGGGACAAGGTGTAGAGCATGCTTTCAGAAGTCTTAAAAGAACAACACTCCAATGCGGAAACTACAGAACCCAAACTACCAAAAAAGAAAATTGACCTTCTGCTGGTGGCTTATGACTCAGATAATGAAAATGAACATGCGTCAGTCTGCACTGCTTTGGACTGTTATCAAGCAGAACCCATCATCAGCATGGATGCATGTCCTTTGGAATGGTGGTTGAGGCATGAAAGGACATATGAATCTTAAGAGCATATGGCATGTAAACATCTTGCAACGTAGGCTACAACAGTGCCATGCGAATGCCTATTCTCACTTTCAGGTGACATTGTGGACAAGAAGCAGGCAGCATTATCTCCTGTAAATGTAAATAAACTTGTTTGTTTGAGTGATTGGCTGAACAAGAAGTAGGACTGAGTGGGCTTGTAAACTCTAAAGTTTTACATTGTTTTATTTTTGAATGCAGCTATTTTATGTACATAATTCTACATTTGTAAGTTCAACTTTCATGGTAAAGAGACTGCACTATTGTACTTGTATTAGGTGAACTGAAAAATGCTATTTCTTTTGTTTTTTACAATGCAAATATTTGTAATAGAATAAATATAAAGTGAGCACTGTACACTTTGTATTCTGTGTTGTAATAGAAATCAATATATTTGAAAATGTAGAAAACATCCAAAAATATTTAAATAAATGGTATTCTATTATTTTTTATCAGTGCGATTAATCGCGGTTAATTTTTTTAATCACTTGACAGCCCTAGTTTAAACTTCTGAATGGTTCCAAGGTGTTACCTCACTTAAAGAACATAAGAATGGCCATAATGGGTTAGACCAATGGTCCATCTAGCCCAGTGTCCTGTCTTCTGACAGTGGCAATGCCAGGTGCTTCAGAGGGAATGAACAGAATAGGGCAATTATTGGGTGATCCAGCCCCTGTCATCCACTCCCAGCTTCTGGCAAACAGAGAACACTACTGAATCTGGAGACCTGAATCAAGGTAGCAAGGTCCTTGCAGCTGAAGAAAAGGTCACCCTTACCAAGCTCAGATAAACACAGCATTCTGAGTGCAGATGTCACCTGTGCATCCACCTGCACCTGAGGATCTAACCCGACACCCAAACTGTGAACCTGTTGGACAAGTGGCAGGTGCAGATATCATCTTGCCATCTCTTCCAGCTGTTTCCCCCAACCTACCAACAGCCCCCTTAATCTCATCTCACTCTGCCCGCTGGCCTTCATCCCAGCACCAACCTCATTCAGACAATGAGCAAGTCATCTCCTTGCATCAACCACAGCAGATGAGATGGACCCGTGCTGAGTGCCATCAGTATAGTGGAAGCACTGTAAATTCCCCAGCTGGCCAGAGGGCCTCATATGCACAGTGACCAGATGGGGTGAGAGGATGGACTCAGGGACATCCCATCCGAGACAGCCCATGTGTTAAACAAACTGTCACTCGAAACACCCTTCAGGGACAGAAACCACTCCACAGTGCCCCTGCCACGCCTAGGCCTGAGGCTAGACTGAGTTGGGTGAGGGAAATATTAGCTAGAACTGCCCTGGCACAACCGTCTCCCTGTACTAACAAGGGGGAAGGCGGACTGAGGTGTGGCAGCCTCCTCAACAAGAACTGGTTGGAGAACAGCTTGCTGCACCTCCGGCAAAAAATGTCAATGAAATTTTCTCGTATTCTTGTGTATTTTCAAATTTTTTGGCAGAAATTAAAAAGCCAAAATATTTCTGATTCTGGCCAAAATATTTCATTTTTTCATCAAAACATCAATGGTTTTGGACAGCAGACTCTTTTTCTGAATTTTTTCATTTAATCCAAAACTCAACATTTCCTTAAAAAACAGTTTAGAAAGAATATTTTCCACCAAGCCCTACTGTCAATGCCAAACAATGGTTTCTCCAGCAGGGCCATGCTATAGCCTCCTTCAGGATAACTGGCTCTACCTAGCTGAAAAGTGGCCTCAGAAATCCTCACCAGGAGGGGGCCAGCATTTCCCCACATGTTTTCACCTGCCAGGAGGGGTAATGGCCCAGCTGGGACACTCACCTGGAACTCCACAACCACAATTTTAATTTTCACAGTTGCTGGACAATGACTGAATGAGAATGTTAAGATTCAAAAAGTTAAACTTTATAAACTGTTAGAAAAAGGTCATCAACATCTCAGGTCAAAATATACAAAGTAAACATCTTTAAATCAACAAATCAGACCTGTTTTTACTATTCATTTGTAAGAACCAAATTACAAGCCTAATTCAAAAGACTAAACCACTGGATTTTGCCTATTAAAGTCTTCAGTTCCAACAGCTACAAAGTTCGAGCAAAAATAAATAAATAAAAATTAAGAAATCTCAGGATTTTTTTTACAGCTACTGGAATGCATAATTATTTGTTAGAAGCTGCAGATGAAATTTTGAAAGCCCTCAGAATTTAAGCATATGTCTTTATTGTAGAACAAAATGTTGAGCGGTCCAAGTTGGTATTCGTAGAGGCGCATGCAACATTTGTCTTGAACTTTTCTGAAAGGACAATGATCTTTCCACAGACACCAATGTTAGTGGCATTGCAAGTACACATAATGCCACACTGGACATGAGAGGCAATGACTGGGTTTCACTTTTCCAGTATTCAAGTGCCGTTATGCTGTCATCGCAGGGCACTTCACGCTCCATGTACAAGTTAAAATCATGCCTCCACTCTTCTGCCTTTCAAGGGAAAACACCCAGAATATTTCCATGGCTGCTAACATTGCGTGACATCTTAGCCTTGACAAATGGATCAAGTACTTTAGAGTTGGCAAAGAGATCTCAATCCACAAGATCCAATGTGCCATCAGGGACATTGTGGGATATGGTTGTCTTCAGTTTGCTTTGAAATTCTGATATGAAAGAGTTGCCTTTTGGAGCCCATTGACTTGAGTTCCATTTCTTTTAAGGCATTATCTACATCAGTGGCAACTTATAAACTGCAGTTAAGCAGCGTATCAATGTGATGTATCAGGATGCATTTATTTCCATTTAGAAATGAAACCCGTGGATTTTCCCCAAAAATACACACACAAAAAAGATAACTTGTAATACATTCTCATTGGTTTCCATCTGGCATAACTTCATTGTCTTCTTTGAAGTGACTGCATCCTCTTCTTTAATAAGAAAGTCTGTCACACTGTCCCAGTGCACATGAAAGAATTTTGCTGCCTTGAGCCACGAAATCCAGCACAATGGCACAACACAAGGCGACACATGCACCCCGATGGGGTCAGGTTGTTGCTTGCACAGACTTTAAAAAGTGCTCATCTTTGCCTGTTGGCATGTTTAAATATCACTGGAAAATGTACCACATATTCGTTGCCACAATGGAACTCATTGTTTTGATTGCATGATCAATGGCTACATACAAAAGATGAGGAACAAACGGAATGTGCAGCAATGTGAATACAGAATGTGGATGCATTTAGTCCTTTACTAACTATTTATTGCATGTGTCTCACAAAGTCAGTTTTCCCACATTTAGCTGTACTCTCACAACACATCTTGAATCCAAATTGAAATGACTCCCATGCTGCACTGAAGAACAGACAATTTTACTAGAACAGTATATATCGATTTATTTTTGTCACTGCAGAACGACGCAAGCACGTTAACTGCTGGCTATCCAGCAAACTCTGGGGTTTCATCAAGTACTAAAAGGGAATTTCTCACCACTCAAAAGATCCTTAATTGCAGCTTAGTGGTGAGCAAAAGTTTCAGGCAGATATTTGTTTTCCAGATGCTGACACAATGGCGAAGTGTGTGCTGCCGGTGCATGCTTGTGAAGTAGAGTGAATGAAAAGCTCGAAGCTCAGCCAGCATTGACTGGAATCACCTTAAAGCATGTTGCACGCACCAGATGATGTGGAAATCTGCAGCTTCTTCTTTCGTTTTTCTCATTCTTCCCATCCAGGCATCTATCAAAAGTTGGGTTCCCTTTGCTTGACTTTCTTTTACTTTCAAATGACACTGTTCAAATGCTCAGCACTACAATTTGCCTGCACGGTTAATCTTCAGCTGCAGCACTGCTTGGTGGCCTCTGTAGCCCTTTGTCACATGATCGCCGCTGCTCCTGCCGAGTGCCATGGCCTGGCTGCATAGCCAACTTCACCAAGGAAGTGTCTGGTTCTTGCAGGACCGTGATATGGCGGATGAGCGTCTCACTGCATGGGAGGCTACTCTGCTGCTGAGCGGTTCAGGGGCGGCAGGGTTCCCCTTGCACTCCTGGCGGGTGAATGAGCAAGCAGAGTCTGGTGACAGCAGAGCTGCAGGAGGGTCCCTGTATAGCCAAGGTGCCAATTGCAGTGGGGCTACAAGAGACTCCCTGTGTGACCAAGGGGCCCAGGAACCAAATCCTTGTGGGTGCTAGGTGCGGGGGAGGCTGTGCTTGCTGGGCAGAGCAGAGATTCCACCTCCCCTCCCACCCCCACATTCTGCCCTGGCATTGTCTTCACCCTGGTACCTCCCCATTCCATTATCATTAATGGATATTTTTTATCAATTTCCGTGTGTGAGCTGAAATCAATGTTTACTGGTGATTATCAACAGAAATTGAATCCTTCCAAGCCTGCTGATTATCCATCTCCCAGAAGGCGTCCGCTGCTCAGGACTTCGCCGGCCCTGTGGTACATGTGAAGGAAGCTGTCTTTGCTGCCTGCAAAGCTGAGGCTAAGACACTGAGTATTCTCTATGCTACAGTCCCCCAAACATGGCATCGTACTTGTGCCACTGGCATACTATCTCACTTCCTCTGTCACAGACCATCCATAAGCCAGTGCAGGTGGGAGAGAGGCCACTGTGCTGATAGGAAGGGACAGAAGATCACTAAGGCCCATTAGGGAATCGACAGAGTGATATGTTGGCTGAATGGCATTCTCCTGCAGAACCCTCTAGAAACACATCAGTTCTAATGATCTATGCAGGGAGGATAATCAAGTAGGCCCCAGCACCAATGAGAAAGGTGCACCCTGACTTTCAACCACAAGAGGAAATACACCAGATACAACTCCAACACACAAGCCTAGATCCAGCATAGGCAGCTGTATGTTTTGAGCCATACAGCACCCAGGACAGTTCCAACACACTGTTACCCAGAACAGTAACTCTGTGATAGGACTGCTCATCAACTCAAATGGTGACAAGGTCATTAGCAAAGCTCCTGTGGTGGGCACACATTGGGCAGGTAGCAGGTGTTACCCTCCTGACTAGTATCATGCAATTGGTGCTGCGACTGCAGGAGACGTGTCCCTGGAGTCAAGTGTTAGTTCCACTGACAAGGCCAAGGGCTGAAGCAGAAGCATTGCTGGACAGATCCTGCTGAGAATTTACAATGGCAGCTGCTGGATTTTTAAATAATTAAGAAGACAAACCCACTTATCAAATCACAGGTGTTCAGGAGAGCAGGGTGAGGGAGAGAGAGTTGAAAAGAAAACCCAGGCCTACAGCTTTAAGCCAAAGAAATGCCTGTCCCTGACTGAAGCACCACCCTCCCATGGGCTACAAAAAAGGTGGCACTGAAGCCCCCAGACCCAAGACCCTCCAAAACAGAACATGACCACAACTTGTAAGGGGTGGGACCAAGGGCGTGCACTACAGGTCTAATTATACCTGTTAAGGAAGGGGAAACTGGGACACTGGGAAAAAAGCTTTACTGGCGTGCAGAGCTATGGATACGCTTGCTTGATTAACCCAAATAAACATCACATTGCCTGCACTTCGGACTTCTGGTCTTCTTCTTTCTATCTGCATGACTAGAACCAGGGAGGGGCAAAGGAAAGCCCCTAACATCTATAATCAACATGTAACTCCAACCCCTTTCCCAATGGGGAAGCAGGGCTGGAATTCCAGAAGCGCTCAGCATGGTGCTCCTCCATATTGCCAGTGTCAAGAGCTAAAGTCGTGACTGTTCCCAACTCTGAACTCCCCTCCCCAGGGAGGATTCAGCAGAAGGTTTGGACAACTGATGAGTTTGTGTTTGCACCTTGCTGATGAGTGAAGTGCAGGTAACTGCACAGTGCTGGGACTCTGCCTCGCTTATTTCCCAAGTCCAAGATGTCTCACGAAAAGAATCATATCCCATCACTTAACTATTCAACTAGACTAAGGGCTTGGCTACACTGGAGAGTTGCAGTGCTGGTGGTGGGTTTACAGCGCTGCAACTTAGTAACTGTCCACACCTGTAAGGCACAGACTGCAGTGCTGGCCGTACACCTGAGGTCGTATACCTCAGGTATAACGAGTGCAGCGCTGGTAATGCAGCGCTGGGGAGCAAGTGTAAACAGTGATTAATCTTACTACGCTGTAACTGACCTCGGAACCTTCCCAAAATGCTTTAAGTACCAGATAACATTCTTTGTTTTGTTGTGATGCCTCTCTTTGTTTTGTTGTGAACTCTGGGCTCCCGGAGCTGCTTATCTAAAAAACAAACACAGCTCCTGTTTGCTGGAGCAGAGGCAGGCAGGGGAATTCCTTTGGAATGTGCACTGCTAGTGTTTGCTAGTGTTTGCTTGAGGAGAGAGATAATTTGCTTGAGGAGAGAAGCGGGGGGAGGGAGGGTCCATTTTGAAACAGCTGCTTATGTGGTCTGAGGGCTATTTGCATTTAGTGACTAAGAGAGAGGTGGGGGAAGGGGTTGAAAGTTTTAAAATGATTGAAGGTTGGTGCTGTGTATCTTCCAGTCCTTAGAACTTGCAAGGCAGGGAGCTGACACACAGTGTCGGCTCCAAAAATCCACTCTCTCTGTCTCCCCCACGCTCCCTGTCACACTCCACCCCACCCCCCTCTTTTGAAAAGCACGTTGCAGCCACTTGAACGCTGGGATAGCTGCCCATAATGCACCACTCCCAGCAGCGCTGCAAATGCTGCAAATGTGGCCACACTGCAGCACTGGTAGCTGTCAGTGTGGCCACACTGCAGCGCTTTCCCTACACAGCTGTACGAAGACAGCTGTAACTCCCAGCGCTGCACACCTGCAAGTGTAGCATGGCCTAAGGTTGTTATGATAAACAACATGAGACTCAAGGGCTGAAAGCTGAACCAATGGGGACACTGAAGTCAGTCCCATGTGAGCAATGCCATTTATCAGTCAGATCCTTAAAGCTAAGCATGCACTAAAGTGCTTTGCTGGGTCAGCACTTAAAAGAGCAGCAAACCAAGTAATATTTATAATAATTGTTATAACTATTTTTATGATGTAAAGTTACTGAGTGAGAAATGGTAGCTAGTCTACACTGGCAACGTTAAAGCAGCGCTTTAACATGGCTTGTGTGGTTGCGGCAGAGCTCTAATAAAACCATCTCCTTGAGGGGTGTAGTTTTACAGCGCTGAAACTTGCTGCACTCAGGGGGGTGTTTTTTCACACCCCTGAGCGAGAAAGTTGCAGAACTGTAAAGTGCCAGTGTAGACAAGCCCTAAATGTTCATTCCCATTAATACAAGAACTAGGGGTCACCAAATGAAATTAATAGGCAGCAGGTTTAAAACAAATAAAAGGAAGTTCTTCTTCACGCAGCGCACAGTCAACTTGTGGAACTCCTTACCTGAGGAGGTTGTGAAGGCTAGGACTATAACAATGTTTAAAAGGGGACTGGATAAATTCATGGTGGCTAAGTCCATAAATGGCTATTAGCTAGGATGGGTAAGAATGGTGTCCCTAGCCTCTGTTCGTCAGAGGATGGAGATGGATGGCAGGAGAGAGATCACTTGATCATTGCCTGTTAAGTTCACTCCCTCTGGGGCACCTGGCATTGGCCACTGTCGGTAGACAGATACTGGGCTAGATGGACCTTTGGTCTGACCCGGTATGGCCATTCTTATGTTCTTATGTTATCTAGTTTTGGTAAGAATGATGCTAAGAATATGTCCAAGGTGATAGGTGTATGACTATTACTGAGGGACAAGGTTTCCTTACCTGAAACTAGGGAATGATCAATAAGCAGAAGAAAGGCTGGAACATGTGACTGGGCAGGAAATATTTCTGCAAGGGCATTTGCTATTATAAAGAAACATTTGGAAAAGCAAGAGCATTATTTAACGGTGCAATGAGTCAGCATGAACGCATGAAAGATAAATCACTTCAAGCAACCCTGACACTTGTTTGTTTTCAGTGAAATTGCTCTGGGTGTAGACTGAGGGGAAGCAATATGCTTAATGTTTTCAGAAAGCTTTTGCCCAAGTTGCACATGATGGATTATTGCATAAAGTCTCTGACTAGGAGTGAGGTCATAAGTTATGAAGGGGGGAAGAATCGGTTAATAGCTGGGAAGCACACAGCTGCAGCGAAACCTGCATCATTCTTGTGAAAGCAGGAAGATCAGTTTTTAATGACCAAATTCTTCCACTCCTGTTCAAGCAGAGTCACACCTTCCTCCATGCACCGTCCCAGTGATTTCAGAGGGGTCCTAATGATTTTAAAAGGTCTATTCATGGAATAAGTTACTATTTACCAGGAGTTAGGGGAGCAGAGCCTGGCAGAAAATACTGAAGTAGAAGGAGGAAGTAAGTTCAGGGGGATGAAGCTGTTGTGTGGGATCATCTCGATTTGATCTGCAGATGGAGCTCAGAGGAAGAACAGGAAATGTAATACGTAGGTTTAAAATGATGCATTTAGGTACAGATCACCTCCAAATTAAGCCCAGTTCCAATTCTGCAAACTCCAGAGTGAACAGCCTTTGACCTCATAGTACAGTCTGATATCACACACTCAAAACAATGTAGGTAGGACAAGAGTGAGGTAGAGTGGAATAAGGATGGGGCAGAAAGCAGCAAGCCAGGGCACAGGGAGAGTCCAGAGTAGTACAGGTGAGTAGAGTTGATTTTTTTGATTCACCAGGAATTTTTAAAAAAATTAGTTTTGGGTTGACCCAAAAAACTCCACACATTTTTTCAATTTTTGGGGGGAAATTGAAAAGTTTTTTTAAAAAGCAGCCTTTGGGGTGAAGTGAAATGTTTAGTTTGATTTCAAGCATTTTTATAAACCTTCTTTAGTTTTTTTTTAAATAAAATTGAAGGACATTTTAAAACAAAGAATCATTTGAACTGAAAAATCAAAACATTTTGTTCAGACAATGTCAAACCAGCACATTTAAAACTGTTCAGATTTTTCTTTGACCAAAACAATTTGGCAAATTGACGACTTCACTAACCGTTCTGTGCCGCTTCTCTCGGGGCCCCCAGGGCTGAGTAACCCTGTTGCCATCTGCCTCCAGCACAAGGGAGTGGGGCCTGTGCCAGCTGGGTGTTAGTGCCCGACCCCCACCAGCCTGTCAGTCCCCCAAGCACTCTCCTCTGGGCTATGCCAGCCCTGCCTTTGCCCTCCAGGTTGACAACAGATGCACCCAACCCCTGAGTCCCCTGTGGTGTCCAGCTCCTGATCACTGGGTATTCAAAAAAACCCAGATCTGCTGTTCCCAAAGGACAGTGCACCTCAGTTTACCAGTTCTACCTCAGATACAGGACAGTGGTCTCTCACAGCACTTAAATTCAGCTACAGTAAAACAAAAGGAAATGAATTTAAGAAAGAGCAGAGATTCAAACAGAAATAAGTGTGAGTGATGGAAACAAATAGTCACATACAAAACTAAATAATAAAATGTGAACTAGGGTGTTTATTAATAGTCACTTCTATCTAATTAAGCAGATTCTCACCCCAACTTCATTCTTTTGCAGCATTTGCTGGCCCCGAGGAGCAAATGGTCCACAAGCTAGTATAGTTCCACTTACAGAGGATGCAGAATGGGAAATCATTGATTGTTCTGCACTCATTACTGTTGAAAACCCTGACCCTAAGAAGCTTCTGTACTTCAACATTCAGAAAGAGAGTGAGAAACTCTACAGATGCTCACTTATGATGTTCTAATTCCTTTGCTCTTAGTACACAGATGGGTGTGGGTGGTCTATTATTGTTTTTGCCTGATAGTTCCCCCTGGAGACTCCAAGTTTATTAAGAAGTAGTTTATTTCAATATAGTAAGAGTGGGTTACTATGTAAATTGCACAGCAATGTGAGGTTGTTTTTAAATTATTGTTGTATTCTGACATGGCCATACCTGCTTGTTGGACAATAACATTGTCAGCTTTACAATGTTTACTATGACCTGAGGAAAAGGAGCTTGCAAGGAGTCTCGCCAAGGATGGCAAGAACTTTCACCCAGGGAGAGTGTAACCCCTAGGCCTCTGGGTCTCTGTGTGCTGGTAGCTCAGGGAGGGGCACTGTCCCTGGGAGGAAGAGGCCAAGGGCAGACTCAGAGTCTGCTGGGCAGCCCAGAGGGAGAGGAGAGACTCTGTTTAGAACAGGGGCCTTGTTGGCAAGAGGAGGGTGGCAAGGCCCCCGCTCTGGGGAGGTGCAATGCCTGAGAGAAAAGAGGGGGCAGAGTCAAATGACTGACAAGGGAAAGCTGTGGAAGAAGAGCTAGCCTGCCCAAGTGCCCAATAGGAGCCCTGGAGAGAAGTCAGTCTGGAGGAGCTGGAGCCAGCCAGGGAAAGGGCAGAGCTGGCAGTGGGGACTGGTGAGGCCCAGGCTTGCCTTCAAGGTCCCCCTGAAAACCAGCCTCTGGGGGTCTGGCAGCAACATCCCTCAGCTTGGGCCTCTCCCTCTCCAAGGCGACGCCCAGTTTGTAGAACTTTGTTGAGGAAACTTAGCCCTGCAGCTCCCTAGGAAAGATTAGAAACCATATGGCGAGCTCTGTTCTGGCTGCAAGTGTGTCTGAGTGCTGGGATGGGAGACTAAGACTATGATTTTAGTAGAGTTTTGTAACATGCACCCTGAGCCCTGCACCGCTTTGTGGGGAGGGAAAATCCTGACACCAAAAGCAGCCTGACTCCTGCAAGCAGAGATCAATCCCTCTGCAGTGACTGAGACGCCCAGCGCTATCTCTGAACCTGAGGATTGTTCACCGAGTTGAGAGTCACCATCCTTCAGCTAGATAGTCTGGGAGATTGTTTGGGAGACCACCAGATCCCTGAACTGTGTCCTCAAGCCAGGGGTGAGGCTTTCGGGATTTTATTATCTGCTGTCTATTAAACCTGTGGAGGGACTCACCACATCGCTAACTGCTGCACAGAAATTATTGTGGCCACAGGCCATCAAGGGCCCCTACAAAGTGCACGTATCAGCAGGAAACTAATTTTACATTTGCTATATTAGGTAAAGTGACGGGGGAAATTCATGGGTTTTATCAGCGTGGACACTGGTGACCCTGAGAGTAGTTTTTACCCTGCTATTTTATCTACACTTCCTGTTTAATATATTTGACAGTGTTGAATATATTGAGTGTGTTTGTGTTGAATATGTTGTGTGTATTAATTATTTCTTGGGAGTCTCCAACTCTTTGGCAAGTACATGGGGGTTATCCTATGGTCAGAATTTTCCTCCCCTGGTGACCATGCCAGGAAGGAGTGATGCAGGTGGAGGCACCACCAAATTGTGGGGAGGGATAGCTCAGTGGTTTGAGTATTGGTCTGCTAAACCTAGGGTTGTCAGTTCAATCCTTAAGGGGGCCACTTAGGGATCTGAGGCAAAATCAGTACTTGGCCCAGCTAATGAAGGCAGGGGGCTGGACTCAATGACCTTTCAGGGTCTCTTCCAGCTCTATGAGAAAGGTATATCTTCATTAAAAAAAAATATATGGAAGTTACTCCCTGCTGAGCTGAAGGTGGGATCCAGAAGAACCCAGGCCTGTCCATCAAAAAGGAAATTGGCACTAAAGGAGGTAACTAGGTGCAATACCGGATTTATAATGGCGCCATGGCACACTCTTCTCTGCCCTTCCCCCCCCCCCCGCTCTCTCCTGTGGGGTCAGAGCTTGCTCCTGCCCCGCCCCTTTCCCCAGCATGCTACATCGTCCCCTGCGGAGGCAGGCGGGAGGAGGAAGCTGCAGCATGCCACTCCAGGGGGGAGGAGAAGAGGCAGGGTGAGGACTCTCCCCCGCCTTTTTCCTCAGCGTGCTACTTTCCCTCCCCCTGAGTCAGCTGGATCAGCCTTGCTGGCAGGAGGGGGGATGAGGGAGGAGCAAGCTGCAGCACACCGCTATGGAGAGGAGGAGGAGAAGAGGCAGGGGTGAGGTCTTGGGGAAGGGACTGCAACTGGGGCATACCCCCTCCAGCCCCCTGCGTGAGCACCCCCATGACCCCAGCCCCCTGCCCTCCCTAACCCCTGCACCTGCTCCCCCTCACATACCCTGAGCCCCTGACCCTGCACTCCCCTCACACTCTCCCAGCCCCCTTCCCTGACCCCCTGCATCCCCCTCCCAAGCCCCCTGCCCTGACTCCTGCACCCCCATCCTGAGAACCAAACAGGAGCTGCCCCAGGTAAGTGCTCCACACCCCAACCTCCTGCTCCACCCTGAGCTCCCTCCCTTGCCCTAGCTCCTGGCCAGACCCTGCACCCGAACATTTTTTTTAGAATATTTGGAAAGATCATTAAGTGGTCCGTCGAGACCCCCCCCCCGTGATTTTCAAATGGTCTGTGGAAAAATAAGTTAGACTACAAGAACAATCAAGGTACCTCACTTTATTTTCATTTACTTGCTATTACTTATGGGAGGCGGATGAAGAAAAAAAGAATGAAAAATGGGGGCAGGGGGAGATACGAGAGAATGTTCTTTTTCTTGACTGGGTCCCAAGGAGGAGCCCCCAAAATGAAGCTGAGCACAGGGCTGGGGGGCCCCACTAACTCTAAATCCACCACTGGCTGTCACGTCACCTGGGCTGGGGATACTGTCAGGGCCAGTGTAACCACTAGGCAAACTAGGTGACCGCCTAGGGCGCCAAGATTTGAGGGTGCCAAAAAGCGGTGCCCAAAATTTTTTTTTACAGTACAGTGGAGTCACATCTTACACAGGGGTTGGTTCTAAAGTCACCGCGTAAGAGGAAAATTGTGTATAGTGAAAATTACCATAAAGTACAGTATACACAGGAACAGGGGTCCTCAACCCAAAGGTGGCATGCAAGCCGATTTTTTATTTTAGTGGCAGGCTGCGGGTCCCGGCTGCCACTGAGCCTGCTACCAGCCCGGGGTTCTGGTCACTCAGCTGGCAGTGGGCTGAGCAGGGCCAGCAGTGGGCCGGCTCCTGCCAGCCGGGGTCCCAGCCGCCAGCCCCGCTCAGCCTGCTGGGGTCCCAGCCAGCTCCGCTCAGCCTCCTGCCAGCCTGGGTGAACGGTCTGGGGTTCCGTTCACCCAGGGTTCCGTCTGCTGGCCTGGGGCTCCGTTCACCCAGGGTTCCGTCTGCTGGCCTGGGGCTCCGTTCACCCAGGGTTCCGTCCGCTGGCCTGGGGTTCTGTTCACCCAGGCCGGCAGGAGGCTGAGCGGAGCCGGTGGCTGGGACCCCAGCTGGCAGCGGGCTGAGGTCCCAGCCGCCAGCCACACTCAGCCTGCTGCCGGACTGGGGTTCTGGCTGCCAGCCCCTTGCCAGTCGGGGTCCCGGCCACCGGCCCCACTCAGCCTCCTGCTGGCCTGACATTCCATTCACCCAGACCACCAGGAGGCTGAATGGATCTGGCGTCCGGGACAGAACCCCCGACTGGCAGCGGGCTGTCTGGGGTCTCGGCCCCCGGCCCTGCTCAGCCCGCTGATGATCTGGGGTTCCGGCTTCTGGCTCCTTGCCAGTCAGGGTCTTGGCCACCGGCCCTGCTCAGCTTCCTGCCAGCCTGGGTGAACGGCAAGAGGCTGAGGGGAGTCGCCAGCTGAGACCCTGGCTGGTAGCTGAGTGAACGGAGCCCCAGGCTGGCAGCAGGCTCAGCGGTGGTCGGGACCCACAGCCTGCCATTTAAAAAAAAAAATCAGCTTGCGTGCCACCTTTGGCATGTGTGCCGTAGGTTGAGGAGCCTTTTCTAGTGTAGACAGTGTATACTATGTATACCGTGTGTACTGTAGTTTATGGTAATTTTCACTATACGCGATTTTCCTCTTACGCGCTGACCTTAGAACCTAACCCCCGCGTAAGATGTGACTCCACTGCATTCATTTTTGAAAGTTTATAATAAGCGATGCTCCAGAGGGGACGGGGGGACGCAAGGTGGAAGTTTTGCCTAGGGTGCAAAATATCCTTGCACCGGCCCTGGATACTGTGTCAGCTGATCCCCACAGTCTCCAACCTACCTGGGCAGTACAGCAGACATGGCCCTGCCCACTAGCTCCTCTCCACTCCCTAGCCCACCCACCACTTGCCTCCCCTTAAGGCTTAGCCCTCTTAATTTTAAAAATGATTGCTTGCCCCTCTCCCCCCCCATCAGGCCTTCCTGGCAGCCCTGTTGCCAGGTATCCAGTTTTAGACTGGAAACTCCAGTAGAAAACGGGACCTGAGTGTCCGGTTAGCAGTGCTGACTGGAAACTAAATGTCCGGTTATAGGAGTAACCACATTAGCCTCCGCTTCTCCCACTCCCAACACGCACCCCAGAGGGCTGGAAGAGAACCTGTCCTGCTGCTGCGGGGCAGCTCAGTGCAGAGAGAGACAAAGAGAATGGGCTAGAACCAGGTAGGTACCCGCTCTATGTGGGCAGGGGTGGGGGGATCCTGTTTACCCCCTCCCCAGCCCTGCTGCGCTTGAAGTTTACCCCGACCCCTCCCTTGCTCCAGAGACCAACCCTAGCTCCTGCCCCACTGTGCTTTTACCCCCGGCCCCTTTTACAATTATTCCCCAGGGGGGCCCACAAATATGTTTGGCGCCGGGCCCACAAAAAGTTAATTCGGCTCTGACTGGGTGGAGAGGGGCACTACAGTAAGTTACAAGCTTTCAGTAGAGACCTCACATGCTGCCCTTTATGGATAAATTGATGAAAGCAATGTCTTAGGTATAATGAGTTGGTCTGGTCTGAGACAGAAGTGTCTTGTAAAGGAGAATGAACCCTTTGCCAGCTGGGCACCAAGAGACATCTGTCTCACATGTTGCAGTTGATCTGAATCTGCATTTTTTGCCACACAAACAAAGTGGAACTCCAGACAGTTAAACACGCCTTCCAAAATAATGGCTCCTTTGTGTACCTAAGACAGAGTAGCCTGATATGGCCTATTTCAGTTTCACAGAAACCTCACAGCAACCTCATGTCCTGCTGCCTCTGTGCCCTGCATTGCCCTCCTCCTCACACAGCTGATCTCTTCCTGCTCTGTGCATTGTGCTATACCATCCCAGAGCACTTGGACTATGAGTCTCTCATAATGCCAACACAACTGCACTGGGCTCAGGTGTCACTTGGTTACTGGTGGCTGGGGGAGGGAGTGATGAATGCCAGGATGGGCTGATTAATCCATTTGTTCCACCAACGGGACATGCATCTCTCCTGCCAATCTGTAATGCACACCTTCATTCATCATTATGGAAACCAAACCATCACAGCCTGTGCTGAGTGAGACATGCAGGCTCATTCGGACTAACAGCAGGGTGGACAAAACTTCAAATGGATATTTGCACAAGGCAGTGACTCTCCTGCTGGGAATTAATGGGCTGATGGATGGTTCATTTTATGCCCAGGCTCATCAAGAAAATTATCAAAAGGAGAAAAGGAACAAGAAAGGAAAGCCTTGCTGTATTAAAAAAAGACTAGACAAGCATTACAGGCCTGGTCTACACTGGACGGGGGGGGAGATCAACCTAAGATACGCAACTTCAGCTACGAGAACAGCGTAGCTGAAGTCGACATATCTTAGTTCGACTTACCTCGCATCCTCATGAAGCGGGGTTGATTGCTGCGGCTCCCTCATCGACTTTGCTTCCGCCTCTCGACAAGCTGGAGTTCAGCAATCGACGGGAGAGTGATCGGGGATCAATTTATCATGTCTACACTACACGCGATAAAGATCCATGATAGACTGATCGCTACCCGCCAATCTGGTGGGCAGTGTAGACATACCCTGAGTGGCAAAAAGCTCTGATGAGCAAAGCCCAGGTTACACCATGCATTAGAGAGATGCCTCCTTTGGGATTTTTAGTTCCTGAAAGGTGCATGGTGCTAGTTTGAAGACAGAGGTTCCTTCTACCACATTTTAGAACCAACCAAAGATTTCAGCCATGATGTATTAAAACAAGATAAAACCCAGCCTGCAAATAAGTACCCTGGTCAACAGAGCAGCATCCAGGCATTGCAGCAAGTGGTGGTGGTGGGGGGGGGCACCGGGACGCAGCATAACAGCACCCAGGTGCACCCAGCACTGGGCTTTCTATGCTCTAGCTCTCGGGGGGCTCCCCCGGACACCTGCCCTCTCCTAGGGCTACCAGAAATACAAGGTACAAATATCCTTGACAACTTCTTTAACAGTAACAAAACCCAACAATTCCCCACCTGCTGCTATCAGGCCATCTGATGCAGTGATGTGGCCCATCCCATCTAAGTAGGGTCATTCACCAGAGTCAGAAAAAACACCCCAGAATGTATGGAAAATGAATTGGCAATTTATCAGTCAAACTATTTCCTGATTGTCAGTTTTTAATGTTTCATTTATCTGCAGTTTGCTCCCCATCTCCCCTTTCCTCCCCTCCCCCCACTTTTTGATTTTTTTTCCCCTGCAGATTTTACAAATATTTGCAGTTGGGGGCTGATCAAAGAAATTGGTTTTAATTTTGCTCTTGGAAATACACTCCATATTGGTACTCGGTTATCTTTCATTGAGTAGCACCGTCGGTCATCTCTATAATGCTCTAGCTGCTTGGTTCCCAACATTGCTTCTGAATTACAGAGAGAAAACAGCTGGAGCCATAAACAGCTTAGCATTTACTTACATTTCATTAGCCTGGAGAGTAGCTAGGCTGACCACTGGCAGTCATTACAGTGCTCAGAAGTGAAACGTTTTTATCACCATCTCAACTTCCCCTCTAAACACACAGGGAAGTGTTGTCCTTTTTCCAGTATTATTTGTAACCAGCATCATGTGATCTGACTGTCCTTGGGTGCAGAATGGAATTTGAACAGTCCCCAGCCTTTTGGGACCTCTGTCGTACTTTCCCAGACTAAGGACGTAACTCCAGGAGGCACTCCCATTTAGTTGTGCACAATCAAACCTACAATGGAGCTCAGGCTATCTGTGACTGCTGTCCTTGTGCCATAGTGAGTTAGAATGTCCATGGCACTGGCAGCTGTCAAGAGGCACAAACAGGGTACAGTCTACCCTGTAGCTGGGAGGTGTAGTTCACAGCTGGTGTAGGCATACACGCATTAGTGCTGCTTGAGCTAACACCTACTAATAGTGGTGGGGCTGCAGTGGCATGGACTGGGTGTGTGGCGGGGGAGGGAGGGAAGAGTCAGGAGAGACTGTTTGGGTGGCTAGCCTAAGCTGCTGAAGCCACTCTGCTATTTTTAGGCACTACCTCAAGCACAGCTAATGCATGCATGTCTACCTGAACTGAGAATTACACCCCAGCTCTTCTGTAGGCATCCTCTCGGAGACTGTCATGAAATGGTGGTTCTCCCCTGAAAAGTGACTCTATAAATGGCATTGTGAGGTTCCCTGTCCACTGGGTATCACTCGTTTCCTTTCCACATTTGCTCAGGTTGCAAAGAACCCCCCCCCCAACCCTGTTACAAGTGCCATCCCTGCAAACTCCCTCTGGGATCTGAAAGTCAAGCTGGGCTCTGTCACACAGACCCTCTCAAACCACATAACCTGAAGGCCAGTGACACCTGTGCAATCACCAGGGCTGGAATTGGGCCCTCAGACCCCTTTATTCTCTGGGATGATGCACAAGATGGAAAGAGCTTGAGCTGACCGTCAAATGCTAGGGTGAGTTTGAAGGGTTGGCAGTTGGAGAACATCCTTTTACTTACAACCAGAGCAAATATGAGAGAGGAAATCAGTTCATACACAACAACTATGGAACTCCGTGAGGCCACTGTCACAGAGGTGGAGCAACATTTAAAATTTAAAAGGCTGGAGCACCAGTACTGATAATATGAACCTACGCTAGTTTTAGTGTCAGAGTTAATTCAAGCACCACATATCTCCCTATTATACAGAAACCACTGGAATACCCAATAAACTTAAGGTTAAGTATATTGCAGAGTTTTCAGCTTTTAACTGATCTGCTGTGTAGGTCTAAGATGGCCCTTCGACATTAACATTATCACAGTAACATAGCAGTGTTATAAAACCCCTTAGGAAATTATCTGGGCGGATGTGACTACAACAATCTATCATGCAAATCTGTGCCATTCTCCTCCCCAAACCAGATACCAACCGTGGCCTTTCAAACATTAATTTGTCCGAGACAGTTGAACCCTGAGGATAAGAGCAGTGAGGAGCCACCCGGATTCACATATAACTTCAGGAGGTGTGGAGTCAAACGCGCATTAACAGACAGGCCATGAGAGTCCCTTTGTATACGTTTCACATACTACACAGATTATAACAACTCCGTCCGGTGATGATGTTATAATGTTAAAACACTAAAGAGCAAAACTGGAGAAGATTCTCACAAACAATACTCTGTAATAACGTGTAGCTCTGGCCACATTCGGAATGCTATTTGGTGCCAAACGATGTGGGTTATCGCTGGGCCAAAGTAGGAATTTTCTGTAATATTTGTATGAATAGCAGTGACTTACCTGCAGGGCTGGCTTTATGACCCACAGGGCCCGATTGGAATACTCGGTGGCGGTCTGGGGCTTCGGAGGCACTTCGGCGGCAAGGGGTCCGCTCCAGGTCTTCCATGGCACCAAAGGACCCTCCGCCACCGAAATGCCCCCGAAGACCCTCAGAGCGGACCCCTCGCCATCGAAGACCCCTGGAGCGGGGCCCCCTTAGGCGCAGGCATGGGGCCCTCTTCAGCGCGGGGCCTGATTCCGGGGAATTGGTGGAATTGGCATAAAACTGGCCCTGCTTACCTGACTAGGGATTGCTACCCAGGAAGTGCAGAAATGTTAAAATGCTCCTGGGGCAGAGCAGGAGACTTGAGGTACCGGGGTCATGCAACTGTCTGGGGAGGTAGGAGTGGGTCATTTAGGACTGGCTGAAACTGACAATATCAATGGACAATCTGGAAAGACAACAGGACCCCAAGTGCAGAACAACTGACACCTAACAATGGGAAACTCCCTCAGGCAGAACATGTGAACTCAGCATGCGTCCTGGCAGGAGGACAATGGAGCAAAAGATGTGAGGTGGCTGTGTTAGGAGCTAGCCCTTGGAGAGACACAGGAGCTCTCAACTGGGACTGAGACACAAAGACAGAGAGAGGATTGACAGAGCCAATCTACAGGCTTGGCTGGGTAGTACCCTGACATTGGCCAGTCTGAACTCCATCTTCACCTTTGTTTCTCTCAGCTACCCTAAGGACTTCCTGATGCGGTATCCCAATTGACTAATAATCCCTACTCTGTTTTAAAAAGGCTGCCAGGTGTCACTGCAATGTCACCACATGTGGAAGAGATGGTAGACACCGGAGGGGCTCTGGTTTATCTGATAGGACGTGCAGAGAGACATTCATGTGCATGTAGCAGCCAGCATCCTGGTCCATGGCTGTGAGCTTATACAGAATAGCTGCTGCACTCCCCTGCACTGTCGGGATCTAACTCACAGCTCTGAGCTACAGCTGCTATTCAAAGCCTATCCCAAAAAGCGCTGCTGGAGTAGGACAAATTAACGGCATCTCATGAATTTGTGAAGCACAACTCAATGATATCAACATGACAACATACCCTGTGTGCTGTAAGGTATGTGAGTCTCTAGAGTGGCTGGACAGTGCAGGTGCTGGCCCCTTGAAGGGCTCTGCAAAGCTCCAGCTCCAGGGAGCACTGCACACTGAGCTACAGCTTCGTTTGCTATTAGTCTCATTGCCATAAGAGCTGAATGAGAAAAATGGATTTTACCAAGTGTCAAGTGGTCTGCAGTGACTCAGGAGCATGAACACCAACCTCAGGGCAGGCTGGTAAGACCCAGGACAAAACCTCCAAATTGACTGTGAATTCTGTACTTAGATGTTCCTAACCAATTATCAAGTGTAAAATCCTCAGGCACTATATCAGCGTTAACATGCGTGACTACCCTCCCTTCATGGGGGAGGAAGGGGCAACAGAGCAACAAAGTCTTTTGTCCTCTTTAACATGCCACAATAGTCTTTCTGGTGTCAACTGGCTTTTCCTTTTGGGCAGGATGTCACACCTTCAGTTGCAGAGCGGCACTTCACATTACTTAATGCCTCTCTCCCTTCTGGTGATTGACCTGCCTTTCCTGTTGGTAGGTGGCTTTAAAACTTGGGTTCCCTTCAGGGGTTTTATCTAAGTGGGGTTAGGTTTCTTTCCAATCACCACTTCCCTCTGACCCTGGGTGACATGGGGATTTCCCTTCCCCTCGGATTTACTCCCCTATCCCCATGGGCCCTTGACTCATCATAAGCAATTTCTGCAGCCTCTAAAACTGTGGCTGGCTTTTTGTCACAGATGGCTGCCTTCACCTCATCTGTAACCACCCAGAGCAACTGCTTCTGGGCTATCAGCTCAAACAGTTTTCCATCATCACCTTCAGCACCCACCCCGATTATCCATTTTCTCCTAAAATGACATATTTTATGCACCTGTTCAACATGAGTGACGTTGTCCAACAGGCGGATGTTTCTAGCCTTCAATCAATAGATCTCAGAGGTAATCTTAAATCTTTCCAATACATTTTCTTTAAATTTCTTCTTCACCTTTACACCACCCTCCTCCAGATCATTCAAAACTTGTCTGGCTTCACAGATAAGCTGGTTAAGAGAACAGGCATCTGTTTATCTGCTGAGATATTGTGCAGCCTAAGCAGTCTCTCCAAGGTGGACTGGAACTCTTCTGTACAGTCAGTTTCTTTATAAATTAGGCAGACTTTCTCCTACTCCCTTGTGTTGGGGGAGGGGGGGCAGGTATACTCACTGGCTCCTTTTGCTGCTCCAGTAATTTGGGCTGAAATGTTTGAGCTTCCATCAGACACCTGTGTGCCCGCTCCTCAGTTTCTTTGTTGGCTTTGACTGCTGTTACTTGTTCCTGGTGTCTCTGGTGGGCTCTCTCCTCAGCTGCCCCAGCTGCCTTAGATTCCCTGACTGGTAATTCCGTCATCAGTCTCTGATGCTCACATTCTTCAGGTGCTCTCAGGTGCTGTAATTGGGCCCATTCCCCTGCAGTGGTCTCCTCTGCTGCATCTGGGGCTGGAAGGTTGCAGTGCGGCACTTCATATTACTTAATGCCTCTTTCCTGTCCAGTGATTTACACAGTTACAGAAGCTTACAGTATCAATGCTCAACTGTGGGATACCGATGCTGTAAGTGAGATTAGTGCAGGCAGCAACTCACAGGCATTTCATAAAGTTTAAACACTAAACACATTCTTATAATTTTAATGTTTCAACTATACTAACCCACAGGTGAGCCAGACTGGTTCCAGCTAGGTGTTTGTCAGTGTTCAGTTGAGACCTGGGGACCTTGGCATGAGCTGGCACCTGGTCTGCCAGCATCACACAAAGCATCTCTGAAAAGCAGCCCCTGCCTTGTCCTCTATGTTTAAAAGAATTAGAGGACCCAGCCTTGGCACATCCTATCCCTTCTGTAGGCAAATTCTTGGCCACTCCATTGCAACCTCTGAAATGCTGAGACTTGAAGCTCATTTCCAGACACACCAATCTTTTCCAGTGGGTCTCCCGGACTCTTAGACCACTTACTCAAGGTACATCTTCCTCCTCTGTGGCTTTGTTTGCTGACATGTCAGCCCCATGGATGGGAGCATGCTGTCCTGGAGAGGATGCTGTATCATGAAACCAAGAGGACTGGGCAAGTTGGCAAAGCTGATCTGAAAATCTGGGGCAGGGATGTCATAGGAGAAGCAGCACCAGTGTCCACAGCACTTCCCCCAAGTAATTGTGGCATCAGCACTGGGCACGCACACCTCAGAGCAACACTTACCTTCGTCTCCTTGATCTTGACGGCAATCACTTGCTTGCGCTGCCGGATGATCTCCATGAGCTCATCACACTCCTCCATCAGCTTGGCCTCATGCATGGCTGTGTTCACCTAGGCAGAAACAGCAGAAACCCCAAGCTGTTAGAATGCAACATGCTGACTCAGAGCCTGGCAACTCCAGCAGCTCTGACATCTCTGACAGAGAGATAAGCAACAGCTTACCACCACAGGCCCCCTCCTGTCAGCCAAGGCCTGTGCCAGCTGCCAGGGAGTCAGGGACTGAAGTGGGGAGGACATAATACTGTTTAACAGTTACTGCTGTGCAGGCAACAAAAATAGAAGCAGGCTGCCATGTCCTGTATTCATTCCCATTTCAGTGGCAGGAGGAAGGCACCAAAGCAATGTCAGATATTAACCTCTTCAGAGCTGGGGCCTGAGCTTCTGTCCTTAGGTCAAATGACAGGGCCCCTCATGATGCGGGAAAGCGCCGTTCCCTTGGGTGTCCAGCCATGACCAGAAGGGAGCAAGAAACACATTCTCCAATACAATCAGTTCACATGACACAATCTGAGCCTTCTTCTGGATACTAATGGCCACAGGCCAGCACAGACAGCTCAGCCATTAGAACCTTGCTAGTGCCAGTGAGGGTCAGGGTTCTAATAGTTAGAATCATAGAAATATAGGGCTGAAGGGGACCTTTAGAGGTCATCTGGTGCAGCCTTCTGTGCTGAGGCAGGGCCAAGGAAACCAAGATCATCCCTGACAGGTGTTTGTCCAACCTGTTCTTTAAAACCAACAGAGACAGGGATTCCACAACCTGCCTTAATGCCCCAGCATGCTGAGGCCCAGCTTGTCTGTACAGAGCACATATCCAAAGGGGTCCTTCCGACTGATTGTGACAAAGAAAAGGGTCCGTGACCTTCTCAAGCAATGTGAGATTGCAGAGCAGGAGTCACTAAGCTGTCACCATCAAAGGGCATGGAGAAAGAATAAAATGCGAGGGGTGAATTAGGCTTCTAATGGAATAGCAGGCAGCAGCTAGAATGGAGCTTTGCCATTTTACACTACAAGACAGAATCCATTGCTTTCTTGTAGGCAGATGCAGCTAAAATGATGCAGCATTTATGCAGCAGGGCAGATGCAAAGTACCAAAGTCCCCAGGTTGGTGCAGAAAGGTTAGCAGTATACACGGGTGAAAGTAACTTAAAAGACTTACCAGTACCCCGGAGTCCTGAGCGGGGGCGTGGCCTCAACCGGAAAAGGCAGGGCCTTTCCAGATTTAAAGGCCCTGGGGCTCCTGCTGTGGAGCTACCAGCTGCACAGGCAGCTGGGTGCCCCAGGGCTCAGGGGCGAATTAAAGGGCCTGGGGTTCCGGCTGCCACGGAGCTCTGGGCCCTTTAAATCACCGCAGGAGCCCTGCCGCCACTATCCCGGGGCGGCAGAGCTCGGGCGGGGATTTAAAGGGCCCGCTGCTCCTACCACTGCAGGGAGCCCCAGGCCCTTTAACTCACTGCCGGAGAAGCCGGTCCAGTCCGGCATGGCGTACCGGCTCTTGCTGGTATGCTGTACCAGCTTACTTTCACCTCTGGTAGTATAGCTCCAGCTCACCTCAGGCCTCAGCACGGAGGAGCAGCTGGAGGATTATCAAACACTTCTGTACACATGCGATCTGAAGCCAACCATGCTATTGGGGTCAGAGGGAGGAGGGGCTGAGGTAGGCGATGAGGAACACAGCAGAACTTAAAAAGGAGATCAGTCGGGAAGGGAATTGCAGAGGATTAAAGAAGAAGATGCAGCAGATTTACATGCAAATGGCTAAATGAAGGAATAACAGGAAAGCTGGCCTGCTGTTTCCTGGGGGACAGGCCAGCTTATTTTCCCTGTTTTACCACTGTTCTCTCTTTCCAGTGATTTGTAAATTTGGTCCTAAACACTGAATGGCCTGAGTACTGGTGAAAAGGCCCTGGAGAGTAACGGACTCTGGGAGCCACCCCAAGGTGCTTAGGACAGATTTCAGCTGGATGGAAGGTGCTCAGCAGAGGGACCTTAATCCACCGAACAGGTTCACCATGCGCAGCAGCAGGCCCACTTCACCCACGCTAAGCAGCCAGCAGGTCTCAGCCCTGCTCTCAGGGAGAGCGACAAGGGCAGTCTTAGTGGCACATTCAGCCATTGCCCTCTCCACTGACTCTGCTGACACAGGGGCCAATGCCTAGTGGAATGGCGGGGTTTGCTTTAACATGGATAATCGTCGACTAGACACAGGGCGGAGCCCACCAGGTAAGTCGTGCAGCTTGCAGTGGGGCAGACAGCAGGTCCCTGGGTCAAATGAACAATATTTTGTTAGATCAGAAACTAAATGTTCCATTACTTGATTTTTTTACCCTGTAAATGTTTTGGGAAGGACATTGAAGTATATTTCAAATAAAAATTCAGTTTGAATTGAAAAATCAAAACTTCTGCTTTCAAAATGGTTAATGCCTCTACCCAGATGCTGGTGTGGATTTGCAGAGACTGTGGCCTGCATTTCCCACTCACAGAAAGCCAGGCTGGGGAGACCATCCAGTGTGAGAGGTGCCTGCTGGTGGAATCTCTCAGGAAGCAGCTGGGAGAGCTACAGGAGGAGGTGGCCAGGCTGGGGAGCATCCGTGCACATGAGGAATTTCTCGAGCGTATTCGTATGGAGACGTAGAATCATAGAATAGAATCATAGAATATCAGGGTTGGAAGGGACCTCAGGAGGTCATCTAGTCCAACCCCCTGCTCAAAGCAGGACCAAACCCAACTAAATCATCCCAGTCAGGGCTTTGTCAAGTGTGACATTAAAAACCTCTAAGGAAGGAGATTCCACCACCTCTCTAGGTAACCCATTCCAGTGCTTCACCACTCTCTGAGTGAAAAAGTTTTTCCTAATATCCAACCTAAACCTCCCACACTGCAACTTGAGACCATTACTCCTTGCTCTGTCATCAGGTACCACTGAGAACAGTCTAGATCCATCCTCTTTGGAACCCCCTTTCAGGTAGTTCATAGAATCATAGAATTCAAGATCAGAAGGGACCATTATGATCATCTAGTCTGACCTCCTGCAAGATGCAGGCCACATAAGCCGATCCACCCACTCCTGAAATAATTCTCTCCCTTGATTCTGCTGTTGAATGCTCCAAATCATGATTTAAAGACTTCTAGTAGCAGATAATCCACCAACAAGCGACCCCTGCCCCATGCTTCGGAGGAAGGCGAAAAACCTCCAGGGCCACTGCCAATCTACCCTGGAGGAAAATTCCTTCCCGACCCCAAATATGGCGATCAGCTGAACCCCGAGCATGCGGGCAAGACTCTCCAGCCAGACCCTCTGGAAAAAGGCTAACAATATCCTATCATTGACCCTTTGTACTAATTACCATTGTGGCATGTTATTGACCTATTGACTAAACCCATTATCCTATCATACCATCCCCTCCATAAACTTATCTAGCTTAATCTTAAAGTCATGGAGGTCCTTCGCCCCCACTGTTTCCCTCGGTAGGCTGTTCCAGAATTGCACTCCTCTGATGGTTAGAAACCTTCGTCTAATTTCAAGCCTAAATTTCCTGACTGACAATTTATATCCGTTTGTCCTCGTGTCCACATTAGCACTGAGCTGAAATAATTCCTCTCCTTCCCTGGTATTTATCCCTCTGATATATTTAAAGAGTGCAATCATATCTCCTCTTATCCTTCTTTTGGTTAAGGAAAACAAACCGAGCTCCTCAAGTCTCCTTTCATACGACAGGCTTTCCATTCCTCGGATCATTCTAGTGGCCCTTCTTTGTACCCGTTCCAGTTTGAATTCATCCTTCTTAAACATGGGAGACCAAAACTGCACACAATACTCCAAATGAGGTCTCACCAACGCCTTATATAACGGGACTAGCACCTCCTTATCTCTACTAGAAATACCTCACCTAATGCATCCCAAGACCGCATTAGCTTTTTTAGCGGCCACATCACATTGCCTACTCATAGTCATCCTACGATCAACCAGGACTCCTAGGTCCTTCTCCTCCTCCGTTACTTCCAACTGGTGCGTCCCCAGCTTATAACTAAAATTCTTGTTAGTCATCCCTAAATGACTTACACTTTTCACTATTGTATTTCATCCTGTTACTAATACTCCAGTTTACAAGGTCATCCAAATCACCCTGGAGGATATCCCGATCCTTTTCCGAATTGGCAATACCTCCCAACTTTGTGTCATCCGCAAACTTTATCAGCCCACTCCTACTTTTGGTTCCGAGGTCAGCGATAAATAGATTGAATAAAATCAGACCCAAAACCGAACCTTGAGGAACTCCACTGGTAACCCCCCTCCAACCCGACAGATCACCCTTCAATACGACCCTCTGCAGTCTCCCCTTTAACCAGCTCCTTATCCACCTCTGGATTTTCATTTCGATCCCCATCTTTTCCAATTTAACCAGTAATTCCTCATGCGGTACCGTATCAAACGCCTTACTGAAATCAAGATATATTAGATCCACCGCATTTCCCTTGTCTAAAAAATCTGTTACTTTCTCAAAGAAGGAGATCAGGTTGGTTTGGCACGATCTACCTTTCGTAAAACCATGCTGTAATTTGTCCCAGTTGCCATCGGCCTCAAGGTCTGTAACCACTCTCTCCTTTAAAATTTTTTCCATGACTTTGCATACTACAGATGTTAAACTAACAGGCCTGTAGTTACCTGGGTCACTTTTTTTCCCCTTCTTGAATATAGGAACTATATTAGCTAATCTCCAGTCAAACGGTACAACCCCCGAGTTTAGAGATTTATTAAAAATCATCGCTAACGGGCTTGCAATTTCACTCGCCAATTCCCTTAATATTTTAGGATGAAGATTATCCGGGCCCCCCGATTTACTTCCGTTAAGCTGTTCAAGTTTGGCTTCCACCTCAGATACCGTAATGTCTACCCCCATATCTTCATTCCCATCAGTCCCTCTATCACTATTCCTTAGCCCTTCATTAGCCTCATTAAAGACCGAGGCAAAATATTCGTTCAGATATTGTGCCATGCCAAGATTATCCCTAATCTCCACTCCGTTTAAAGTTTTAAGCGGTCCCACTTCTTCCTTCTTGGTTTTCTTCCTATTTATATGGCTAAAAAACCTTTTGCTATTGGTTTTAATCCCCTTCGCTAGGTCCATCTCCACCCGGCTCTTTGCCTTTCTCACTGCTTCCCTACACCCTCTGACCTCAATAAGGTAGGTTTCTTTGCTGATCCCTCCCATTTTCCACTCCTTGTACGCTTTCTGTTTTTTCTTAATCACTCCTCTAAGACGCTTGCTCATCCAGCTCGGTCTAAAACTGCTACCTACAAACCGTTTTCCCTTTCTCGGGATACATGCCTCTGACAGCTCCTGCAACTTCAACCTGAAATAACCCCAGGTGTCTTCCGCCTTTAGATCCCTAAATATGTCAGTCCAATCCACTTCCCTACATAGTTGCCTCAATTTAGTAAAGTTAGCCCTTTTGAAATCGTAAACCTTAGTCTCAGATGCAATTTTGTTTATCCTTCCATTTATTTTGAAACGAATTAGCTCATGATCACTCGAGCCAAGGTTGTCCCCTACAACTATTTCCTCAACAAGGTCCTCGTTACTTACCAAAATCAGATCTAAAATGGCATCCCCCCTCGTCGGTTCAGCAACTACTTGATGAAGGAATTCATCAGCTATCATGTCTAGGAAAAGCTGAGCCCTATTATTATTACTAGCATTTGTTTCCCAATCTATATCCGGGAAGTTAAAATCTCCCATGATCATACAGTTCCTATTAGTATTTACCTCCTTAAAAACATTAAAGAGCTCTCTATCCATATCCAGGCTAGATCCCGGCGGTCTATAGCACACCCCAATCACTATCCCAGGGGACGCTCTAGTAGTTTTCTTCCCCAATGTGACCATTGCCCAAACAGACTCCGTATTATCCATTGCATTGCTAGTTATTTAGTTACTTTTCACCTCATTATTGACATACAATGCTACTCCCCCACCTTTACCTTTGTATCGGTCTTTCCTAAACAGCACATACCCTTCCATACCTGTACTCCAGTCATGGCTACCGTTCCACCATGTTTCGGTTATTCCTACGATATCCGGTTTCAATTCTCAGACCAGGAGCTCTAGTTCCTCCATTTTGTTACCTAAGCTTCTCGCATTGGTGAACAAACATCCTAATTTTTGCTGTTTGGCTCCTCTCACCCTTTTCACCCAACTTGGTAGGGACACAGTACTACCAGTATGACCTGTAGGTCTAGTATCCGTCCCCCCCCTCTTCCTTATACCTAACCGTCCCCCTCTGGCTATATCTGTTGTTATACTGTTGTTCTCACTCTCAATGTATAAATTTGGCGTGGAGAGTACCTGGACCTCTCCCAACCGTCTCCCCCCAATGTCTAGTTTAAAGCTCTTTTAATCAGATGAGTCAGCCTGCCTCCTAGAATTCTACTTCCTTCCCTACTTAGGTGGAGCCCATCCCGTGAGAACAGTTCTCTGTCCCCAAAAGCCTCCCAGTGCCCATACATCCCAAAGCCCTCCTTGTAACACCACTCCCTCAGCCAACTATTTATCGCCACGATCCTGTCACCCCTTTGGCGCCCTTCCCTAGGGACAGGTAGAATCCCACTGAAGATCACCTGAGCCTCAATTTCCTTGAGCGTCTTACCCAACCTGGCATAGTCTCCCTTGATTCTCTCTAGTGAGAATCTAGCCGTGTCATTCGTTCCTACATGAAGGATGATCAAAGGGTTCTTACCTGCTCCTCTTAGGATCCTTTTCAACTGCAGGTCCACATCCTGTATTTTAGCACCCGGTAGACAGCACACCCTTCTGTTCTCTGGATCGGCCCTGGTCACAGGCCTATCCAACCTTCTCAGTATGGAATCCCCAATCAGATAGACCTGCCTTTGCCTGGGGACAGTGCGGTCCTCTAACCTATCCTCCGTCCCCCCTGGTTGCAAGCTCCTTCCATTCCTATCATCCCTTGTGGTTCCCCTTAAGCCATCCTGTATCCTCCCTGGGCCCAAACTTGGTGCTGCCTCCATGGACTCCTCCCCTCTTTCTATCGGACTAGCCGCTCTTCTCTTTTTCCTTGCCCTCCCACCGTCAGCTACCACCTGCTGTACCCCTTCCTCATTCTCCAGACCTGTTCCTTAGCTCTATTTCTCCTTCACTGGCTCTCCTTTTCCCCTGCCTGCTTCTCATGGTCACATGCTTTCACCGCCCATATTCCTCATCTGGCAGTCCCCCCTCACTGGCCTTAGCCCCTGCTTCCCCCTGTACCTCTGGGCATTCCCCTTCAGTCACTGCTTGCCATTGCTCCATCAGCTGCTCAAACCCCCTTCTATGCTCTACCAGGGTTTCTACCTGCAACTCTAGACCCTGGATCTTTTCCTCCAGCAGCTCTATTAGGCGGCACTTCATGCATACATAGTACTGTTCTGGCTCCCCTGCTAGGACCATGTACATACCGCAGCTGCTGCATGCTATTATCCTCGGTGTATCCTCTGCTGCTTGGCTCATGGCTTCTGCTGTCTCGGCCTCGCTCGGCGTTCTTACCTGGGGAACACGGGAAGCACGGTGCCACCCCCTTCCGCCTCCCCCTGTAAACTCCCACTCAAACTCCCCTGTTAGCAGCCCTGTTGAAAGCAGCTATCAAATCCCCCCTCATTCTTCTCTTCTGCAGACTAAACAATCCCAGTTCCCTCAGCCTCTCCTCATAAGTCATGTTCTCCAGCCCCCTAATCATTTTTGTTCACCCAAGGCTGAGGACACTATTCAGCTAGAGAGGACCACTGTCTTGCCACCAAGGGAGGAGGATAAGGCTCTGGTATAGGGAGGACACTGGCTGCTGGTTACTTCTGGCAGCAGGCAGTGCTCCACCCCTACTCCCAACCCACCCATCATGGTGAGGGAGAACTGTTACGCTGCCCTGGCAACAAGTGATGAGGAATCACCCCCAAAGGTTGAAGAGGAGAAGCCACATACCCCCAAGACCGGGAGGATCAGAGCCACCACTCCCAGGAGGAAATGTAGGGAAGTGGTGGTTGGAGACTCTTCTGAGGTGGACGGAGGCACTATTCTGTTGCCCGGACATGGCATCCCAAGAGGTAAGCTGCCTGCCAGGGGCCCATATCCGAGATGTTATGGAAGGACTGTTGAGGATCATCTGGCCCTCTGACTACTACCCCATGCTACTCATCCATGTGGGCACTAATGATACTGCAAGGTATGACCCTCAGCAGATCAGAAGTGATCACAGTGCTCTGGGAGTAAGGGTAAGGGAGTTGGGAGCGCTGGTGGTGTTCTCTTCAATCCTTCCGGTCAAGAGTAGGGGCCTCGGCAAAGACAGATACATTCTGGAGGTGAATGCCTGGCTGCAAAGATGGTGTTGCTAGGAGGGCTTTGGCCTCCTTGACCACGGGATGCTGTTCCAGGAAGAAGGACTGCTAAATAGAGATGGGGTCCACCTAGCGAGGAAGGGGAAGAGCATATTTGACTACAGACTGGCTAACCTAGTGAGGAGGGCTTTAAACTAGGTTTGACAGGGGCAAGTGATCAAAGCCCACAGATAAGTCAAAAACATGGAGACCCGGGAGAAGGGTCAGACTTTGCGGGGAGCATGGGCTGTTAAACAGAAATAAAGGAGAGACAAGACAGAACTGTGGGGGAGTGGAATCAAATCAGTATCTTAGATATCTGTATACTAATGCAAGAAGAATGGGAAATAAGCAGGAAGTACTCGAAATGCTAATAAATAAGCACAACTATGACATAGTTGGCATCACGGAGACTTGGTGGGATAATACGCATGACTGGAATATTGGTATAGAAGGATACAGCTTGCTCAGGAAGGACAGGCAGGGAGAAAAGGGATGAGGTGTTGTCTTATATATTAAAAATGAATACACTTGGACTGAGGTTGAGATAGAAATAAGAAACAGACTTGTTGAAAGTCTCTGGGTAAGGATAAAAGGGGTAAAAAACAAGGGTGATGTCATGTTAGGGGGTCTACTACAGACCACCAAACCAGGAAGAAGAGGTGGATGAGGCTTTTTTTAAACAACTAACAAAATCATCCAAAGCACAGGACTTGGTGGTGATGGGGGACTTCAACAACTCAGACATCTGTTGGGAAAATAACATAGCAGGACACAGATTATCCAACAAGTTCTAGGAAAGTATTGGAGACAATTTTTTATTTCAGAAGGTAGAAAAAGCTACTAGTGGGGAAGGCTGTTCTAGATTTGATTTTGACAAATAGGGAGGAACTGACTGAGAATTTGAAAGTGGAAGGCAACTTGGGTGAAAGTGATCATGAAATGGTAGAGTTCAAGATTCTAAGGAATAGTAGGAGGCAGAACAGCACAATAAAGACAATGGATTTCAAGAAGGCAGACTTCAGCAAACTCAGGGAGTTGGTAGATAAAATCCCATGGGAGCAAGTCTAAGAGAAAAAACAATTGAAGACAGTTGGCAGTTTTTCAAAGAGACATTATTAATGGCACAAGAGCACAGGAAAGATAGGAAGTATGGCAAGAGACCACCCTGGCTTACCCAGGAGATCTTCAACGAACTAAAACTCAAAAAAGAGTCCTATAAAAAAGTGGACACTCAGTCAAATTACAAAGGATGAATATAAACAAATAACACAAGTATGTAGGGTCAAAATTAGAAAAGCCAAGGCACAAAATGAGATCAAACTAGCTAGGGACACAAAAGGTAATAAGAAAACATTCTACAATACATTAGAAGCAAGAGGAAGACCAAGGACAGAGTAGGCCCGTTACTCAATGAGAGGGGGGAGACAATAACAAAAAATGTGGAAATGGCAGTGCTGCTTAATGATCTCTTTGTTTCAGCTTTCACCAAGAAGGTTGGTGGCAACTGGACATCTAACATAGTGAATGCCAGTGAAAATGAGGTAGGATCAGAGTCTAAAACAGGGAAAGAACAAGTCAAATATTACTTAGTCAAGTTAGATGTCTTCAAATCACCAAGGCCTGATGAAATGCATCTTAGTATACTCAAGGAGCTGACTGAGGAGATATATGAGCCATTAGCAATTATTTTTGAAAAGTCATGGAAGATGGGAGACATTCCAGAAGACTGGAAAAGGGCAAATCTAATGCCCATCTATAAAAAGGGAAATAAGGACAACCCTGGGAATTACAGACCAGTCAGCTTAACTTTTATATCCGGAAAGATAATGGAGCAAATAATTAAGCAATGAATTTGCAAACACCTAGAAGAAAAGGTGATAAATAAAAGTCAGCATGGATTTGTCAAGAACAAGTCGTGTCAAACCAATCTGATTTGACAGGGTAACAAGCCTTGTGTATAGTGGGGAAGCGGTAGATGTGGTATATCTTGACTTTAGTAAGGCTTTTGATACTCTTTCTCATGACCTTCTCATAAACAAACTAGGGAAATACAACCTAGATGGAGCTACTATAAGTTGGGTGCATAACTGGTTGGAAAATCATTCCCAGAGAGTAGTTATCAGTGGTTCACAGTCATGCTGGAAGGGCATAACGAGTGGGGTCCTGCAGAGATCGGTTCTGAGTCCGGTTCTGTTCAATATCTTCATCAATGATTTAGATAATGCCATAGAAAGTTCACTTATAAAGTTTGCGGATGATACCAAGCTGGGAGGGGGTCAAATGCGTTGGACGATAGGATTAAAATTCAAAATGATCTGGAGAAAAGGTCTGAAGTAAATAGGATGAAATTCAATAAGGACAAAGGCAAAGTACTCCACTTAGGAAGGAACAATCAGTTGCACACATACAAAATGGGAAATGACCGCCTATGAAGGAGTACTGCGGAAAGGGATCTGGGGGTCATAGTGGATCACAAGCTAAATATGAGTCAACAGTGTAACGCTGTTGCAAAAAAAGCAAACATCATTCTGGGATGTATTAGCAGGAGTATTGTAAACAAGACATGAGAAGTAATTCTTCTGCTCTACTCTGTGCTGATTAGGCCTCAACTGGAGTATTGTGTCCAGTTCTGGGTGCCACGTTTCAGGGAAGATGTGGACAAACTGGAGAATGTCCAGAGAAGAGCAACAAAAATGATTAAAGGTCTAGAACAGAGGTTCTCAAACTGTGCTCTGTGAGCTCTATGTTAGATGTCAAGTTCTCCATGGATGGTTCCCTTTAAGGTGTGTGTCATGGTGGCTGCACACGAGAGAATAAAAGGCTACCCACCTAATTAGTGGAGCCACACCTGTGTGGCTCCACTAATTAGGTGCCTGGACCCTGGAGAAGACCAACATGTAAGGTGAGGTGGTGGTCTTGGGGGGATAGGGTGTAGGTGGGAGGGGGCACTGGGGTGAGAAGAGGGGGGAAGGAATTTGTGAAGTGCAGGGCTGAGGCGGCCAGAGAAAGAGGCTACTTTCCCCAGCTCCAGGGCTGCAGCCCCCTCCCTCCCAGCCTCAGTTCAGGAGCTGCCGCAAAGGGGGAGAGACCCCCCCTCCCTCCCAGCTCAGCTCAGGAGTTGCTGCGGAGGGGGAGAGAGGGCACATCCATGGCATTAGAAAGGTAAGACTACCGATATTAAAATATGAGTCGTTTGTTTTTATTTGTAGAACAAAAAACCCCATTAATTATTGAGGGATTCTTTATGCAGCACTTTTATCTAAAGCGCTTTACAATAGTTAGCTAATGGTACAAACAACATTTGGAAAGATCATTAAGTGGTCTGCCGAGACTCTCAGCAATTTTCAAGTGGTCCATGGAAAAAAAGGTTTGAGAACCACTGGTCTAGAAAATATGATCTAGGAGGGAAGATCGAAAAAATTGGGTTTCTTTAATCTGGAGAAGAGAAGACTGAGAGGGGACATGAGAACAGTTTTCAAGTACATAAAAGGTTGTTACAAGGAGGAGGAAGGAAAACTGTTCTTCTTAACCTCTGAGGATAGGACAAGAAGCAATGGGCTTAAATTGCAGCAAGAGCAGTTTAGGTTGGACGTTAGGAAAAACTTCTTAACTGTCAGAGTGGTTAAGCACTGGAATAAATTGCCTACGGAGGTGGTGGAATCTCCATCATTGGGGATTTTTAAGAGCAGGTTGGACAAACACCTGTCAGGGATGATCTAGATAATACCTGGTCCTGCCTTGAATACAGGGGACTGGACTAGATGACCTCTCGATGGCCCTTCCAGTTCTATGATTCTATGAAAATGAAACGTTTCCACTTTTTTTTCCCTTCAGATTTCTTTGTTTGTTTTTCTTCCCCTGGCCAAAACAATCTGGTAAATTTGAGGTGAATTTGTAAAATGTTTCCGTTAACCCGAATCTGCATTTTTCAGGGAAAAAATGGTTTGTCCCAAAAATTTTGCTCAGCTCTAGCTAGCATATCAAGACCTGATCTGGAAAGCATCCTGACCATAAGTCTCTGTGCCCTTACGCTTTCTCCCCCAGACAGGCAAATGGCCATCTGTCCCCTGGAATTCAGTGTAGTTCTAGAAGTGAGGTGCTAGCCCCACAAGCCCCTTTGATTTGGCCTCATGCTATGGGAAGCATGGGCATACTTTTTAAAGGCATGTGCTTGGTCTCTCCTGCCTCCCCCTCCTCACTGTGCTACAATGGACACTCCCACACTTCCCAGTGGTGGAGCGCCCATGCCCCAACTGTGCCAGCACTGAATGAAGCTCTGGGATGAGCCACAAAAAGCTGCAGTTTCACAGCAATATCCATTTAGCTTCTGGGCCCTTTACTGATGTTCCCATCTCCCCAGCCTCACCGCGAATGTTTGGGGTCTAGTGATAATGGAACGAGTCTGAGCTATAGAGCCCAACTGAGCTTCTCCTTCCCAGGGCACAGGCCACAGAGAGGCTGGTGCCATCTTCCAGACTCGCTCCATAGAAGGCCTTGTTGGTCAGCAACAGGGTTTGGAGGATAGAAGGACATGGTCTAGCTCTGGCCACTGCAGCTTGCAGCCCCACTGTGGGGCAATGCAATCAGGTTGGATGAACCTTTCCAAAAGCTATGCACTAGCCTGGCCAGAAGTTACTGAGCTAGACACAGTAGCCCTGAGTCTCCTTTTCTGGTCCGTGTCATGCAGAACTTCAGGCCAGATCATAACACACCCCGCTGGCCAACAGCATCCACGAATGTGCCATTGTGTCCAAGAGGAGGCAGTTTTTACTCTCCCTCCCTCTTCAGCCCAAATATCTTCTGGTCAGCAAAATACTGCAGGGGAAGGCATCTACTGTGGGCTAGGTGCTGCCCCATCTACTCCATGGCATTCAGAGTCAGTGCCCTTTGAGTGCTTTGAGCAAAGGATGGGGGATCAGGACTCCTCAATCCATGTCCTGCCACTGTGTAACCATGTGCAGGCCCCCATCCCCCTCTATACCTCAGTTTCCCTCTAAGAAGGGGATAACAACACTGACCCACCTTGCAGGGGAGTTCTGAGGCTTAATTCAATAACTCCTCAGACTGCAGTTAATGCTAGAGTATCTAAGGATAGGATTTTAGAGGGATAGCTCAGTGGTTTGAGCATTGGCCTACTAAACCCAGCTTTGTGAGTTCAATCCTTGAGGGGGCCATTTAGGGAACTGGGGTAAAAATCTGTCTGGGGATGGGTCCTGCTTTGAGCAGGGAGTTGAACTAGATGACCTCCTGAGGTCCCTTCCAACCCTGATATTCTATGATTCTATGACTGTTCTGAAGGGTGTGCTGTCACAGGGCCATGGAGTGGCCTCTGTCCTTGCCTAGAACAAACCTCAATTGACCTCTCTGCCAGAACTCAGCTTGCCCTCCCATGGTGTGCTACGTTCCCTCTTAGCGATGGGCAGGTGGCACTCAGAGGACCTGGCATGGAGCCCAGAGCAGCTCTCTTCTATACATATGAAGGCCAGAGAGTGGTGGATGGGAGCATGAGGTCCTCCACCCACTGGGGGACATGGGTGTCTTCTCCAATCTCTTTGGTCCCTGCCATGATGAGAAGCAGGAGTCTCGTTCTTGAGCTGAGAAGAGCCAGACGTAGTGCGGAGGAATAGGGACAAGAGGAGAGAGAGACAGCGGAAGCATTTACTCATCGTTGTCACTAAGATTCAGATCTTAGGGGCAAGCACACTTGTCTCAGTTAACATGGAAAGTGCTTTGAGTGCTGTGAGCACTATGGGATCAGTGCCATCTCAGTGCTGCTATCATTACTAGAATGGCTCAAAGGGAATGGAATCGTGCTGCAGTCAGGCAAGGCCGGGACTAGATATGTGTGTTGTGACAAAGTTCCTCCTCTACCTTGGTGGGTCCTGCACTTATTGGCGGATTTTGCTAGCCTCAGAGATATTCTTGTGTTGGATCAGGAATTGGGAGGTTTTGGGGGGAACCCAGGCCCGCCCTCTACCCAACCCTGGGTTCCAGCCCAGAGCCCTGTGGACTGCAGCTGTCTAGAGTGCTTTCTGGAACAGCTACACAACAGCTACAATTCCCTGGGCTACTTCCCCATGGCCTCCTCCCAACACCTTCTTTGTCCTCACCACAGGACCTCCCTTCTGATGTCTGTTAACGCTTGTACTCCTCAGTCTTCCAGCAGCACATCCTCTCACTCCCAGCTCCTTATGCAAACCTCACTAACTGGAGTGAGAGCCTTTTTATACCAGGTGTCCTGATTAGCCTTAATTAATTCTAGTAACTTCCCAATTGGCTACAGGTAACCTAATTAGCCTGCCTGCCTTAATTAGTTCTAGAAAGTTCCTGAGTGTTCTGGAATAGTTCCTGTTATCTTACCCAGGGAAAAGGGATCTGCTTAACCTGGAGCTAATGTATTTACTTTCGACCACTCTCTTGTAGCCATCTGGCCTGACCCTGACACAGTGTTTATCGAGTTACCTTCATGTACAGACCCACACCCACCTATGGCAAAAGGTACAGCACCCAGGGCTTACATTTACCAGACCAGGGTAACTCTAAACTTAGACAGACTGCAGTCTTTACTATCCACGCAAGGAACCATTGGATGGCTGCTGCCAGTGGAGTAATGTTACTGTACCACCACTGTGGTGGAACACTCATTTATAACAGAACAGGGTGCCACATGCTACCTGCGTCATTAGTGTAAAAAAGGCTTGTTAGCTGCCTTCAAGGGTTGTTTCCTGCAGCTTCCAGGACTTTATTGACCTCATTTACTACAAATCTATCCCAGTTGGTACTCGGAGAGGAGGCAGTGCTGAATACAGATGCAAAAGGCCATCACTCGCACTGGTTCAATTTCTGATTAATGAGCATCTTCATGTTAAAATACTATGCAAGAAATAATAGACATCCTGTGCTATTCCTGCTGTCCACAGCCCTCTCCTGGCTCACATGAGGCGGCTCTGGGAGAGGAATGTATCTTACTCTAGAGAGAGAGGGGAGTTCTGACAAGTCTGTCTCATTAACAGAGCAGCTGTGAGCTGGAAAAATAAAGCGCACGAAATACTAGTGGAAAACCCTTTGATCTATGAGAATCAAGGAGGAAAGAAAACACAGAGCTGCATGCCATGTGATGAGCAGCTTGGGGAGAGGGCATTCGTATTACTGAATGTCTAGGACTTAACCTAGAACTCACTGTATCACAGGGACTGGTTCCTGCTGGATTGAAAAGAAACAAGATTCTTCAATAGCTACCAGGAAAGAACAGGACCCTAGAGCCGGGCTGGCTTGCTGGCCGAGTGGGGCGAAGCCAGCATGGGGCTTGCTGGCCGAGAGGGGCGGAGCCAGCACGGGGCTGGAAGGTAAGGGCTTTGGTTTTTTACAGTCAGAAAATCTGGTCTGGGGGATTCTTATTCACCAGCCTAGATTGTGAGTCTGTCTGCCTTGGGCACAGGAACAAAACCTAATCAGACAGAGCTAGAGGCTGAGTACCTGGACACGTTCTATCTCCTTGCTAAGACACTGAGGGCAGGTCTACACTACAGCAGGAATCAATGCTCTGAGATCGATCCACTGGTAGTCGATTTAGCAGGTCTAGTAAAGACCCGCCAAATTGACTGCAGATCGCTCTCCAGCTGACACCTGTACTCTACCCCACTGAGAAGAGTAAGGTAAGTCAACAGGAGATTTTCTCCCATCGACCCCCCGCAGTGTAGACACTGTGGTAACTTGACCTAAGGTATGTCAACTCCAGTTATGTTATTCACATGCTGGAGTTGCGTAGCGTAGGTCGACTTATTGCAGTAGTGTAGACATAGCCTGAGTAAGAGAATGGCTGGTGGCATTACTCAGGGCAGCTCCAGGTGAGTGAGCCAGAAGGGGCCATGGCTCGTATGACATTAAAACAGGGCTGAAGAAACTTAAGAGAGAAACATACATACTGTGTATATATCTAAATGTCCCCCCCCATCCTCCAGCATCTACAGCAGCTGGGTGATTCCAGAGACTAGACACCCTCCCTAAGGCCAAGACAGGCAACTTCTGGTTTGAGAACACGTGGAGGGAGTGAGCTTCACGCTCAAGAGCAGTTACTGCCTCCAGCTGAGGATGGAGCCCATCTCCATTTGCCAAGATGACCTGACACAAGCCCATCTCCATTTTGCCAAGACACCTATAGGATAGAACCAAGGGCCTTCCAGACTAGACCATCCTATGGTCCTAATGGCAATTTGTTACTGGAACCTACTTCGCAAAAAATGCAGCATGCCACAGCTGCAGGGGACTGGAGCATTCACAAGCTGTGCTGAAGAACTCAGAGCTGCACTGCCCATCCTTGTCTCACAGGCAGTCCCCTCCCCAGACACTGACACTTACAAGGCCCAGCGAAAACTGGGTATCCATTTAAGGGGAAAACAGAGAATGAAACAGTCCTATCCCATAGTAGGTAGGAACTGGCTGGCTATATGGCCTTAGACTCCATTACATGTCTCATCAAGATGATAGCACATCAGCTGGATAAGCTGTAACCTCCACTCCCTTCCTAAAAGAAGGAAAACCATATGAAGCGAATATCATCCTATCACTCCACCTTGGCTAGATCCAAGAACACAATGGGTCATGACAGCTAGAGAAAAGGGCACTGAACTCTCTGGGTGTGTATTACAATTTCACAGGTCTCTAGAGACTTTCAATGCAAAGAAGAGGGATTGGATTCTCTACTCAGCACTTCATAAAGGGTTACACCAGAGGAGGAGATTTCCTTTTGTCCCAGGGTCAGATTAAGGATGTGCTGAAAGGTGACCCAGGCAATACAATAACTAGTTACACTAAGACGTGACCACTATATCTTGACCTTAATATTTCAAATCTGGCCACCTCTAGCTAAAGACTTAACACCTTTTTGCCCTGGTCTACACTTAAAATTTAGATCGTTGCTCGGGGCTGTGATGAGCACTGTAGTTAAGCCAACCTAACCCCTGGTGTAGGATGAGTAAAGAATTCTTTCATTCACCTAACTACTGCTGCTTGGAGAGGTAGATTACCTACATCCACAGAAAAATCCCTTCTGTTGATGTAGGACGTGTCTACGCCATGGCACTACAACAGCAGCCTTCTGCCAGGGAATAGAAAAAGGAATGTTATGGGAAGGGTTGGTAAACCTGTGTGGAGCTGTACTGGAGACAGGTGACACACTGAAGGGAGAGTTTCAGACTAGAAACAAGCTAATGGAAAGGTCAGCACCTCGTGGTAGATTCTCCATCAGTGACAATTTTAAAAGCAAGAGTGATGTTTTTCTAAAAAATCTGCCCTTGGGATTATAGTGGGGCAGGTCTCCGGCTTGTGGGATACAGGGGGTCAGATTGGATGATCACAGTGGGCCCTTCTGGCCTTGGGAATCTATGAATCACAGCAGAAATTTCGGAGCCACTTACCAAGAGGATCCTGCAGAATCTAATCTCGTCAAGACAAAATATGAAGTGCACACACGCTGTTTACTGATATGTGTGAATATGGGCCATTCAAACACAGACTAGATAATTAGGATAATTAGGTTTTTGGTCAGTGAGCTTGAGAAACCAGCCAGTTCTAGGGCTCTCCTTACTATTCATGATGAAGCAGGGGCAGCACAAGTGCCCTCAAAGTGCCCACAAGCACCTGAACTCCCCCGTGCACTGTCCCCCGGAACTCCACGCTTGCATCACCCCTTCTCCCAGTGCCCCCAGCCCGCTCCTTTTCCCCAAGCCCCTGCCCTCGCACCACCCATTCCCCCCACTCACTCCTCTCCGCCCCCTCCCCCGTTGCTCACCCTTACAGCTAGTAAAATGTGGGGAGGGGCATGGCCCATAGTTCCTGCCCACCCCGTTCTGGCACCCCTGTGATGAAGTGGAATGAATGCAGGAGAGAGAAGTCAGGAGCTGGCTTGTCTCTATAAATGCATTTCATTTAACTCAGGCTAACTAATCCCTAATGGACCCTTTTCTCACCCCAAGTTTCAAATACCTGCAATATTTGAACTAGGAAAGGCGCAGCAAGAAGAAAATACCCTACTACAGTGAAAGTGAGAGGCCATGAAAGGGTTACAATGTATCACTCTCTAGGAAGGGGTGGCATACCACGGGAGTCAGACAAATTACAGCGAGAAATCAGATTCCCTCTGTAATAAAATAAACACTCTACCAGTTGCCATAAATAAAATGGATCTCCCTATTTTTGAAACTACAAAAAGATCTGAAACAGCAGAGCAGTTATAGACCACCCTCCGTTAAATACAGATTACAAACAGTTTACTAAAATCCTGACCAGCAGATTAAACAGAGCGAAAGGGGAAACAATTAATGAAGATCTGGTAGAGTTAATTCCAGAGAGGTAAACAGCAGATAATCTCTGTAACCTATTGGACATTATAGAGGAATCTAAAGACAATTTAGACCCAATGTCATTCCTGGCCTCATATGTTTTTGACAGGGGTGAATAATGGGGTCTTTACATGCCCTAAATAGTTGGGCTGGGTTCAGAAGTTTTGACACAGCATGTGATTACAGAGATTTATTCACCACTTGAGGCAATGGTGTGGAGGAATAGTTTGTGAGCACCTTCTTTGTTTCACAGAAGCACTAAACTGGGATGCCCTTATCAGCATTGCTATTTGCACTGGCTTTAGAACCCTTAGGGCTTGGCTACACTTACAAATTTGCAGCGCTGCAGCAGGGTGTGAAAACACACCCTCTCCAACGCTGCAAATTGCGGCGCTGCAAAGCGCCAGTGTGGTCAAAGCCCCAGCGCTGGGAGCACGGCTCCCAGCGCTGTCCGTTATTCCCCACAGGGAGGTGGAGTACGGACAGCGCTGGGAGAGCTTTCTCCCAGCGCTGGCGCTTTGACTACACTTAGCGCTTCAAAGCGCTGCCGCGGCAGCGCTACCGCGGCAGCGCTTTGAAGTGCTAAGTGTAGCCACAGCCTTAGTGATCACTATAACAAGCAGAAAGGACATATCAGGGGAGGGGCTGCATATATTACTGCTGAACATGGAGACAATCCATAACAAGCAACTCAAATCACACTATCCCTGCAACCTTAAATATCATGGAAAATTCAGCACTCCAAGTTAAATCAATTCTAAATCAGAAATCTCAACATTGGCAAAAATCTGCACTTCCACCATGTTTACGCTTTGGGAGATTAAATGAGTAAAAAGATCTGACTCTATTAGAGCAGGAGCATCAGCACCTCCTACAGGCAAGGCTGCATAAGCGTTCCCATTCTAATTTCTGAAGCGTTCATGTTTTGGGTTGAAATTTTGCAGGCTTGATCTCTGTCCAGAAGCCAAGAATGAATATTTTCTCTCTCATTTGAGCAAAAACAGTTCAACCTTTTTTGAGTATAAGGTGACTGGAACCAACACCATAAATATATCAGTTATGGCACTAGGGGCAGCTGTGACCTATCATAGAGCAGCACTACACTCAAAAAAAGTGGGGAATGAATGCCAACTGTTAGCCTGGAATTGGCTCTCACCGGGGAGCAGCAGCTTGGCTTGTGGAGTAAACTGGTTTGGATTAGTTCCAGATCTGAGCCTGTGGTGGGGCAGCTGCCCCACCCACATGTGAGAGGGGGCTAGAGTAGGCCAGAGCGGCTGTACAGGCCAGCAGCCAATCAGGAAAGGGCTAACCAAGAGCCAATCAGGGCCGACATTAGAGCCAGCCAATCAGGACTAGGCTAGGCCCTATATAAAGGCTGCCTAGGAGAAAAGCAGGTAGTCTCTCCCAGACCTTCGGAGGGGAAGGTCTGTCTCCTGAGTGAGAAGACTAGCACCTGGGACAGCGCCGTGCTGGGCAGGCTCAGGGGAGTAAGAGGGAACTCCAGCCTGCAGGCCCTGAGGGAAGGGCCTACCTGGTGCAAAGGGGCCAAAGGGGAAGTGGCCCAGGAAGAGAGGTGCACAAGGGGAGAAGAGGAGGACAGGAAGGTGGCCACCAAAGGATCCCTGGGTCAGGACCCAGTGTGGAGGGTGGCCTGGGTCCCCTCCTTCCCCCTTGCATAAAAACCCAGCCAGTGGATGTGGTGATAGTGGACTGCACCAGTCCCCTGACACTAGGGGTTAGACTTTGGGGTGTGGTTGACCATGGTGGCTGGGGTGCAGACAGCCCCGGAAGGGGGTGAGACCAGAGCAGGGGGCACTGCCGGAGGGCAGTGTCCTGAAGAGGATGCTGCTGAGTGGGAAGCAATGCGGGTCCAGACAACAACAAAGGAGTGGAGGACGGATGGGACACCACCAGCAGTGGGTGCCCCGCCAAGGACTGAGCTACTTGCCAGAGTGACCAGCGGGAGGTGCCACAGTGATGAGTCCTGACCCTGTCACAGAGCCTTTGAAAATCATGTTCTGTGCATGCAGAGTAGATTTTTTTTTTTTGGCTGTATTTTTAACATGCAGTTTAAGGAAGGGTCTGCAATGCTGTCATTCAGACATAGGTAATTCAGGCCTGTCCACGTTACAAGTGCTACTATGTTTTTGCGATCGCTTTGTGCCACTCCCATTTCACCTGGTTATGAGACATATTGATTCATTGAACTGTATTCAGATGAGAGGCTTCTTTCACTACACACCCACGTCAGCCACATTTGCATATCTGCAACTGCCATGGCACCTGATATTGCCTGTACCAGTGCATTCTGAGAGATCTCAATAACTCTCCGATAATGCTTGAGGAGGCTATGCGCCCAGAGGACGTGTACACAGAACAGTCCCCAGCAACACTTGGGTCAAATTATTCTGGGATTTTCTACTGAATAGATTGTTGGAGCGACTAGCCACCCCAGTGCCCCACACACTACAAACAGTGTTGTGACTGAGCTACAGGAAAGCAGCCAAGTGTAAGATTAGGCTATGCACAAGGGAGCCAGGCAGAGTTAGCAGCCATGTTGCTCCCTGATATCCTGTTAAAAACATGTGTGTCTTTCTACATGCATACGTGTTACATTTTAGAATATTTCCTCCTGCACCAACTGCATGGCCATGAGTCAGGTATCTTGACTGACAGACGCTTTACAGAGAAACTTTCTTCTCTCTGAGGGCACGTCTACACTATACGTGCTACAGAAGCAATGCTACACTGCTGTAGTGTAGATACTTGCTACAGCAATGCAAGAGGTTTTTCTGTGATTGTAGTAAATCCATCTCCTTGAGAAGTGGTAGGTTGAAGGAAGAATTCTTCCATCGACCTAGCAGTGTTTACACTGGGGCTTAACTATGTCTCTCAGGACTGTGAGTATCATAGGTAGGTCGACATATGTTTTAGGTGTAAATCAGGCCTCAGATGTGTATTTTAATCATTTTGGCAACACCTGTGTAGTGTACATTTGCCTACTAAGGGCTGGTCTACGCTAGAAAATTAGGTCAACCTAGCTATATCGCTCACAGGTGTGAAAAATCCACACCCCTGAGCCATGTACTTAATCTGACCTAAATCCCCATGTAGACAGTGTAGTGCCACTGTTGCTTTTAAGTGCAGACAAGCCCAAAGCTACAGCTTAACGTCCCTCCAGTGTAATCAAGAGGCTGAGGCAGTTAACTGTAAAACTACCTGTGAACTAGCAAATTTTCACTATTCTTCTGCATGGTTATTCTCAACCTATAGCGCATCGAGTACACTTGGTTTACAGTATACTTTTTAGATAAATTACTCAGACTAATGCTGTTTGCTTGGAGTATACAGGAATAATATGGGATCATATTATTATATACACCCGGGGCACAATTAAGGTTGCATGTTCAGCACTAATGTTATTTCCTGACTTTTTAATACTTAACTGGGCTATCTTACCATTCTAGTAATACAGTTTTCTGGGTAGAATTTAGGAATTAAGCTGAACAAGAGACTGAACAGTATAATTAGGAGTCACTGGTGCCTAGTTATACAATGGCAAGGAAGACTTTGTAAGGTAGAATCCATTGAACCCAAGCCTGTAGAGTAGATCTAGAATAGCGAAGATATTTTCTGCTCCATGTTTGAATGTTCTTTCTCAAATGCTGCCTCTGGAGGCTAGGGAGGCATAGTTTATTAAGACAGAGAAATTTATTTCAACTGTTTTTTATGAGGAATAATTGACAAAGCTTAAAACTTCCAAATGAAGTAGAAAACTACAGCCTAGACTTCCAGGATCTAAAAAATATATCAAACCACTTAATTTATCTCAGGGAAATTTGTTATAAATCCCAGGGGGGAACTCAAAGCCATGGGCAGGGCTGACAAAGTATCTCACCCATTCAGAAGAGCATGGTGGAGACATATATTTCCTTGAAAAGGGCTTTGAACACTGCTGACCTGTTTGACAGGGATAAATATCTAACGCCTCTTCCCAACATAAAAATAAAAACACGAATCACAGTCTTCACTAGAAGTGAACTCTCACTCCCCTACTCCCCTGTCCAACAAATATCTCTCACACACAGCCCCCTCCTTTGCTCTCTGCACTGGCCAAGACCTGGATTTAGTTACCTTTGTTTCCCTGCAGGACGATCTTTTGTTTAAAACATGTCTAATATTAACTCTACATCTACTCCCTACTACTGGATCAGGATTGGCCACACAGTCCGCTCAGCTTCAGGATTGGGAGCCAGCCTTTCACAGATGGGACTGATGCAGATGACCTTAAGGGCAACCTATAAAATGTGAGCAATAGTTAATGCAGGAGCTGATCTCACTTGGGGATCTAACATAAGGTCAAAAAATCTTGTCATTTACTCATTGCACAGTTCAGAAAGCTGAACATACAGAGCCTACCAGCAGCTCTAGATATAAATCCCCTAGATGACCACCTTTCACAAACTGAAGACATTGACATATTCAGATGTGTCCCTCTTCCATCCCCGGCAGGGCCTTTGAGTCATACCCTGACCTATAAAAAATTTGACTGTTAGTCACTTTCATTTTGCCTAGTGAAGTTACAGCTCTTGCTCTGAATATTCTGCTTGCAAAAATCCATTCACTCTTCATTCCCCCTTACTAGTACTCTCTGTCATGAGCTACAGTGAGGGGCACAGACAGGAGGGAGAGAAGGAGCCCTGGGAACATGGCTAGAAGGATGCCCATTAGAGGAAAAACCTTCCCTTATGGAGACTATCCTCAGCCAGTCATAGGGAGGCAACAGGAACAGCCGCACTTCTTGGATTAATGCCAGGTTATTTCTCTGAGATAAAGGTGCCAAGGCACAAAGCCACTGGAATCGCATCTCTGTAAAACTGGAGCAAGAACAAAGCTCAAAGCATCATTCAAAAGCAAGTTCACATAGATTGCTCACTCTCTCTCAGGATTTTCTTTAATGTCCATTACAGCTGTCACAAGTAAATTACCTCTGCATGGGGAGGGCCTGACTAGATTTGCTTCTTGTCTCCCCTTCCTGGATTAAGAGTGGAGCTGGTCAAAGAACAGGGACATGATTTAGCTAAAACCTGCAGAGTTTCAGAGCTGGCTGGTCGGGGAGCCTCAGCACTTCTCCCGGTGCTCTCAAGCAGTGGGGTCTTTGTGGGACTCCAGGTAAGAAGCAGTGTACCCATCACCACTCTCTGGGTCCTATTGGAAAGGGATGATTGGAGCCACTATAGTTCTGTGTCATCTGTGGCTGCAGCTAGTCCTTGAGCAGCTTGTGGTCAGCAGCTGCATCGAAAGTTATAGCAAGGCCAAGTAGTAGGAGCATTCTATCTACTGCAGGTGTGAGGGGGGAGGCATCTCGGCCTGGGGAAATGTAACTCAACTAGATAAATAACCTTCACGACAAATTTGCTGAAGTATCGACAAAAATAACCTAAATCCATTTCCGAGATCCCTGCAGTAGATCAATGTCTTCATTCTTTTTAAAGGAACTTGTTTGAAGAACTGCTGCTTAATTTAGTAACTGAAAATCAATAGCCCATTAGGAAGAAACTAATTGTAATGGTCTCTCTCCATGGATCACCTCAGCAAACAAAATAAACTAATTTACTATTAATTGTTATGCACTTTGAAAGAACAATACGTTATTAACCACTTTCTTCCCTTCAGTTGTTTGCGAGGGCTCCTTATTTATGAACTCCTGGTTCATGCAGTAATAGCCAAGAGGAAGCATTAATCTGTTGGCATGCACTTTCTATTGGGTGTGCATTCTACAGAGGTTTCCCTTGGAAATGCAAACAAAGGATGCCTGATTGCTAATCAGCAAGACAAAGAATTTTATAGATCAAGTGGTCAGAGTAGCAAGGTCAGATCAGTCCCTTTCTTCAATGGGATTAAAGGTGATCTCTTTTCCTCTGATTCTCAATACAAACATTTTCCAATTGCTGCTGGCCTGCCTGCAAAAGCCACTGCTTGGCTACAGAATTCAGCCTATGGAAATTCTAATCTTGGTTTCTGAGAGCAGGAAGGGTGCAGTTTCATAATGTTTTTAGAGGAGAGGGAGAAAAGAGGAAGGAAACAATTTAGGCACAATGGGAAAAACCCAGTATGTTTAGAGAATGCAGAGGGGGAGAAGACAGTCTACCTCATCCTACTGCTTCTTTCTTGGAAACATCTGTATTCTGTGACTTTGACAATGGGTCTGCCCAACACTCATCAGCAGTCTGACCTGGTATCATTCATATTTGAAAGTAGAAGAGTACTGTAGCCTGGAACAAACATCTAGGTAGTGTCTGGAGTAGCCTTTCTAGAGGCGTTAACCACCACCAGTTAATCAGCAATCAATTACCAAAAACTCCAGTGTCGACATACCCTGACAGACTGCCAGCCAGAGGGGTCAGAGAGGAGAGAGATGACACATGTTAGAGATGGAACTGTCATGTAATGCCACAATGGGGGCCCTCTGGCAGAGCTCTGTAGGGTCAGGATAGGTCTACGTAGGGGATTGTTTCTTTGGTTTTGACCAGACCTCCTTTGACTAGCAGTTGCCAACTTTCTAATTTCTGAAAACTGGATTCCCCTCCCCCGCCTCTTCCCCCAAGGCCCCACCCCCTGCTTGCTCCTCTCTTCCCCCTCCCTCAGCACTTGATCCTCTTCACTCCCCCCCCTGCACTCCCAGCTTGGCTCCCTCTGCTCCAGGGCTGGGATGGGAGCTGCAGCCTGCTGCTTGCCTGCCCATAAGATGCAGGTAGGAGGCAGCCCTGGCACAGGTGAATGACCCAGCACCAGGGGCGGCTCTAGGCACCAGCAAAGCAAGCACCTGCTTGGGGAAGCCCATTTGCAGGGGCGGCATAGGAGCTGAGAACCAAGAGGGGGCTCTGGGAGCTGTAGTTTCTTGGTTAGCTCCCTGCCTATAGAGCCAGCCCTGGAGCAGGGAAAGAACTACATTTCCCAGCATTCCCTTGGCCACTACCAATTGGAAAGGAAGGAGGGGGACCTCATGCGGCAGCGTGCTGTGAATGGTAGGGAGACCATATTTTAACATTCAAAAAACAGGACACTCCAGGGGAGGGAAGCCCCACCCTGCCACCATCCACTCCCTCCGATTGCCCCCCCCACAGAAACCCCAACCCATCCAACCCCCCCCCCGCTCCCTGATCACCCCCTCCCGGGACCCCTGCCCCTAACTGCCCCCCCAGGACCCCACCCCCTATCTAAGCGTCGCTGGTCCTTGTCCCCTGATTGCCCCCTTCCTTCTCCTTGTCCCCAACTGCCCCCTCCTGAGACCCCACCCCCTTCCTGTCCCCTAACAAACCCCTGGGACTCCCATGCCTATCCAACCACTGCCTGTCCCCTGACTGCCCCCCGAACCTCTGACCCATCTAACCCCCCCTTCTCCCTGCCCGCTCCCCCTGAACCTCCACCCCATCCAACCCCCCCTGCTCCCTGTCCCTTGACTGCCTCTCCAGAACCCCCTACCCCTTCTCCAGCCCCCCAGCCCCCTTACCATGCCACTCAGACCAGCGTGTCTGGCTCCACGCAGTGCCAGACATGCTGCTGCATACATGCTGCCGTGCTCCCCCGCGGAGCCCACAGCCCCCCCCCCCACACACACACACCCAGCACCTGCCTTCTAGATTTGAACACCTCAAAATTCAGGAGTGCTCAAGCTCAGTTTGGGCAGCTGTTAGTTCATTTCTCCCAAATCAAATACACTGATCCACTGTAACTTGCTGTAGAAAAGTAGGATAAAATTGAGCAAGAAATGCTTCCCAGTGGTTATTAGGACTGGAATTGCTATTTTCAACAGCCATTGCCTTTTTGTTTGTTTGTTTAAAAGGAAGACAGTGATATTGCATTGGCAAATTTCCCATAGAAAGAAAGAGTGGAACAAAAGAATAATAAAGGCACCTCAACTTTTCCTTATTTATGGAGGTCAGTCTTATAATATGCATCCAGATACCCTCCAATCACACAAGCTGAAAATTGTTCCACTTAACTGCAGCTCTGTAACCATATGGGAACCAATCCTGTCTGTTTTGTTCACATCCAAAATTCCTGCTGAATGACCGGCCTGGGAGCGAGTTACCGATGACCCAGGGCTGCGGCGGAAGGAGGGTGCAGGTGCGGGGGGAGAGAGCCCTGGGCTGGGGCGGCAGGAGCATAGGCGGCGAGTTCTATGGGCCCATGGAGCCCAGGCCCCACCAATAATCCTGAAGGTGGGCCCAGCTCCACCAATGTTTGGGCCCCAGGCCCTGTGCTTATGCCGGGTGCTCTCACCGCAGCGGCAGCTCCGGGGAGAGGCCCCAGCAGCAACTGGGCTCACAGCCCATTGGCCAGGAACCCCAGCCAATGGGAGCTGCCGGGGGCGGTGCTGGAGCTGCCTCCACAGCAGGGAGGGGGAGCGAGCCACCGGCAGCGTCTGAGCCCTGGGCAGAGCAGCAGCAGGGTCTGTCCCTATCAGACAGATTCAGCTGGTGAGCTGTGGGGGCAGCTAGACACATGGACACAGCCGGGGAGGGGGGGTTTGGTGGGGACAAACAGACACAGCCAGGGGGTTGTGGGACAGACAGACACAGCGGGGGGGACAGACAGACACAGCCAGGGGTGGTGGGGGCAGACAGACAGACACAGCCGGGGGTTGTGGGACAGACACACACAGCAGGGGGTGGTGGGGGCAGACAGACAGACACAGCCGGGGGTTGTGGGACAGACAGACAGACACAGCCGGGGGTTGTGGGACAGACAGACATAAGGACACAGCCAGGGGGGTTGTGGCACAGACACACACAGCCGGGGCTGGTGGGGACAGACAGACACAAAGACACAGCCGGGGGGGGCGTTGGTGGGGACAAACAGACACAGCTGGGGGGTTGTGGGACAGACACACACAGCCGGGGATGGTGGGGGCAGCCAGACAGACACAGCTGGGGGTTGTGGGACAGACAGACACAAGGACACAGCCAGGGGGTTGTGGGACAGACACACACCAGGACACAGCCAGGGGGGTGGGTGAGGACAGACAGACAGACACAGCTGGGGGGTTGTGGGGACAGACAGATGGAGCCGTGGGAGGGGAAAGGAGCAGCAATGGGCACCCCGGGGCTGGTATAAAATACACAGGATGGGGGGAGCTTCCTGAGGGGACTATAGCAACACCCCCCACAGAGCAGACCCAGGTTGCAGCTGGCTCCGCCCATCACAGCCCCCTGCCCCACAGAGACCCACACAACCCTCTGCCCCCTCGAGAGACTCCCAATGACCCCTGTGCCCCTGTCACTCCTCTCCAGAGAGCCCTCCCCTTTGTGCCAGCCCACTCCCCTCCCCCACTGCCTCCCCTCCTCCAAAGCTCCCTACAATCTCCCCCTTTGCCTTCTGCCCCCCAGCCCAGCCCATTCCATTGGCCGGGAGGCTCCCAGTCTAGTGGCTATCAGGGCCCATGGGAGCTGCACATGAGGCAGGGTACCTGCCTGCAGATGCAGACCTGCCTGGCTGTGCCTCCACAGCACAGGGAGGGGGAGCCACAGGTGAGCAAGCCCTGGTCATCATCACAGGCCCAGTAATTCTCTGGATATTTAATTTCACTGAGGCAAAATGTGTGCAATTTTATGGGTTGAATGATTGAATGACATAATACGCACCTGCCCGCATTGTCCATCACTAAGTCCAGTAATTTTGTCAAGTGTTTGTTGCACAACACGGTGGTGCCCACCCCTACCTTCTGCTTCAGGGGGTGATGGGGTCCAGGGCAGCCTGTTATAGCCTGTTATAGAACTACCTGATTAGTAATTGGGTATGTTGGCTGGCATCTTTTTTTACGTGTTCGCTCCCCCTGATGTTAGAACCTGGCTACACCACTGGGGAGGGGAGCTTCCTAGACTTGTGCAGCTGGGGCTTAGGTGAATTTTGTGATACTGTGCCTCTCCCCAGCTACCACCCTGCAGTCCCCACTCCTGCACCATGCTGGGCAAGGGGCAGCCCCATCCCCAGTGAGGCTATGGTGAGGGGTGGCAGCAGGGGAGGCCACACGTGATGGCAACCTCCCCCCTCGGTACCCACCATAGGGGAGGCGAGTGGGCTTTCTGGACCTGAGAGGGACCTAGGAGCATGTGCAGTGAACTGCGGGGGAGAGGAGGGGTCCCTCCCCTGGAGCTTGCTGCTGCCAGGGAGGGTGGAGGGGAGTCCTCTTTGGCCCTAGCCCTGGGGCAGCCTGTCTGCACCCCAAGTTCCTTATCCCCAGCCCTGCCCCAGAGTCCTCACCTGACGGGAAAAACACGCAACTTAAATTTGGTGGTCAGTTTAGAGTATCATAGAATATCAGGGTTGGAAGGGGCCTCAGGAGGTCATCTAGTCCAACCTCATGCTCAAAGCAGGACCAATTCCCAACTAAATCATCCCAGCCAGGGCTTTGTCAAGCCGGGCCTTAAAAACCTCTAAGGAAGGAGATTCCACCACCCCCCTAGGTAACCCATTCCAGTGTTTCACCACCCTCCTAGTGAAAAAGTTTTTCTTAATATCCAACCTAAACCTCCCCCACTGCAACTTGAGACCATTACTCCTTGTTCTGTCCTCTGCTACCACTGAGAACAGTCTAGATCCATCCTCTTTGTAACCCCCTATCAGGTAGTTGAAAGCAGCTATCAAATCCTCCCTCATTCTTCTCTTCTGCAGACTAAACCATCCCAGTTCCCTCAGCCTCTCCTCAGAAGTCATGTGCTCCAGCCCCCTAATCATTTTTGTTGCCCTCTACTGGATTTTCCAATTTTTCCACGTCCTTCTTGCAATGTGGGGCCCAAAACTGCACGTAGTACTCTAGATGAGGCCTCACCAATGTTGAATAGAGGAGAATGAGCATGTCCCTCGATCTGCTGGCAATGCCCCTACTTATACAGCCCAAAATGCTGTTAGCCTTCTTGACAAAGGCCAGAGGAGGGAGTGTTAGTGCCTGTGCGGACTTCTGGGAAGTGCATGGGGTGGAAGGGGATGCTGGGATGCTCTGGAACCACTCCTTCAAAGCCAGTCAGGACTCTGGGGGAGCCTCCTCTCTGAGCAGACTGTCTCCAGGGCAAGAAGCTTATACCTTCCTGGGTCTGACCTCAGAGCATTCAGCATGCCCTTCCACACCATGCACTTTCTGCAGTGAGTCCGCCCAGGCGGGGTCCTGGGGCAGCCAGAGGTCCCTGCACCCCAACTCCGCAGTCAGATGTGACTCTCAGCCAGACTGTAAAACAGAAGGTTTATTAGATGACGGGAACACAGTTTAAACAGAGCTTGTTGGTACAGAAAACAGAACCCCTCTGTCAGGTCCATCTTGCGGGGTGGGGAGCCCAGAACCAAGTTCTGAGTCTCTCCCCATTTCTCCAGCCAGCTCCAAACTGACACTCCCTCCTCTGGCCTCTGTGTCTCTTCCGGACAAGGAGGCCACCTGATCTCTTTGTCCCCAACACCTTCAGTTGGCATCTTGCAGGGGAAACTGAGGCACCCACACAGTATTCAGAGAAAATATTAAGAACATTCCCACTTCATCACAACAGGTGCAACAAAATATAATATTGTATATTGAAGTAGGCAAGTGCTGCTTCTGACTTTCCACTTTTAATTGACCCTTGTAATCTTGTGGCGCTGATGCATTGTAGCTTCATTTTATATCGGCTTACAGGGCGGCAGCGGGGGGGGGGGGGCACCAAAAATTATACAAACCTGCCGCCGATAGGCCGGAGGTGTGTGTGTGAGGCACTGGTGGAGGGGGGAAGAGGGGAGCCCAGGGCTGGGGCAGCAGGGGGGGTTGCGGGGGGGAGCCCAGGGCTAGGACGGGGGCAGCCAAAAATGTTTTTGCTTGGGGCAGCAAAAAACCTAGAGCTGGCCCTGCCCAGCGCCTCCCACCCTGCCCATGGTAACTGGATTTTTTGACTGGACACTGCCAGGTCCCCTTTTCGACCAGACTTTCCAGTAAAAAAACAGACCCCTGGCAACTCTACCTTTGACTCTGACTAATAAATCTCATTTTAATGAGATTGTGAGAGTCTCAGAGTTGTTGTAAACTGCAAACTTACCTTGGTATTGCTACATCTCTGAGGGACATGAAAAATCCACATCCCTGAGAGATGCAGCTATACCAATCTAGCCCTCGGTACTGTGACGGGGCGGGACAGCCCCGCACTGGGACAGCGGGGGTTAACCCTGCTTTGATAGCAGAGGAAGCCACGCCCAGGAAGCTCTGCTGGGCATGCTCCAACTGGCAGACCGGTATAAAAGCCTGCAGGTCTGCTCAGTTGGGGCTGACCACCGGGGGAGAAGGACGCAGACCGTCAGCTGCTGCAGAAGGAGAGCCAGTGCGCCTGGACCGGGGCGTCAGCCGAGCAGAGGCCGTACTGGAGACCCCGGGGGGGGGCGCCTGCCAGGAGGGACCCACGGGGGAACCGCTCCCACGTCGATGTCCGGCTAGACAGGGTAGGAAGTGACCCAGGGGACTGTCGAGACTGACAGCCTTAAAGCTGCAGTACCACTCGGCGTGTTGTGGGTGGATCCCCGCTGAGCGGGGGAAGGGGTGTCTATGGACTCTGACCGCTAGGCCGTGCTACCCCGCTCCGAAGGGGTGCCTATGGACTCCGGCCGCTAGGCCGTGCTACCCCGCTCCGAAGAGGGGGTTGTTGGACTCCGGCCGCTAGGCCGTGTTACCCCGCTCCGAAGAGGGGGTTGTTGGACTCCGGCCGCTAGGCCGTGTTACCCCGCTCCGAAGAGGGGGTTGTTGGACTCCGGCCGCTAGGCCGTGTTACCCCGCTCCGAAGAGGGGGTGTTTATGTGAACTCTGGCCAGTAGGCCGTAATACGTCGGTTACCAGGGGCTGGCCGAGGAACAAGGGAGTGGCGGGCGCTAGGCTCCAGCTCGCCCCCGCCACCAGGGGGTGCTGGGGTACCAGACCTGTCACAGGTACATACACCGCTGGATTGACAGAAGAATTCTTCCATTGACCTAGGTACCACCTCTCGGGGAGGTGGATTAATTACATCCCATCACTGTAGTGAATGTCTACCCTGAAGCGCTACAGTGGCACAGCTGCAGCTGTGACGTCTCACTGTAGCATTTTAAGTGTAGAAATAGCCTCAGACTCTCCAGGAAGGCCACACTGAATGCCCCAGGGGCAAGACAGTGATGGAAATGTATCCAGTGCAGCTGGTCCACTTTTGTGGCCCCCTCCCTCCCCGGTGGGAAATTTTTGACAGAAATGAAAAAAAAATGTTTTGAGTAATTTATCCCCTCACAGGAAATTCTGACTTTTTACCAAAACCACAAAATCAGGTTTTTGGCTAAAAATTGGAGTTGCAGAGCTTCATGGGAGTTGTAGTTTGCTCCTTGTGTCCCCACTTTGCCCCTCTTGATTACAGCTCCCATAATGCACCCTGGTCTCCCATTTAGGTGAGGGAATGATTTGCATCATGCAATTCCTGGCCATGGTGCATTACAGAAGATGTAATTCAGCTGCCAGGGAATCCTGGCTTATTAGAGAAGAAACTTTCTATGGAAAAAACCCCGAAATTTTCTGCAGAAAGCAAAACTTTTTTTGCATAAATTTTGTTTAATTGAAAACCCAATTTTCCATCAAAACACAGTTTTGACAAATAAATTCCAACCCTCCCTTGTGTCCAGAGCCTGCCCTGCTGGGGATTCCAGATCACTTGGAACACTGAGTCCTCTCCCAGAAGGTGTGCTGCTAGCTCATGTTCTCCTCCATTGTGATAACCCATGGTGATAGCGAATTCCCCATTTGAAATGGACCGTGGGACACATTTCCCCCACCCTACTCCATGCATGCTCCTAGGGCTGCAGACACTGTGGCTCAGTTGGGTCTTATTCATTGCTCTCCTGTTGTTCCTTAAAGGGACAAACTGCTAATTCCAAAATGGGCATCACTACCTCAGAACCCCCAGTGCAACCAGCCCCTCTGGGCTCAGCAGCCCACCTTTCCCACACAGCCTAGGCATGCATAACCCAGCAGAGTAAGAGGGTGAGAGTCCAGAACTATGTCTCTTTCCTCAGGCTTGGGATGACACTTGCCCTCATGCTAGGAAAGCCGTTGCTGGGCTGGGGTGAAGCGAGAGTGGGGGGTGTCCTGGGCAATGTGGGGGCAGGGGGCGCGGTGCTGTGCTCCATCACACAGCAGTGTGATTGAGCTGGAGAGGAGGTATGCAGGGGGAACAGGAAAGCTTGTCATGAACCAACTGGGTTAGTCCCTGACCCCTCCCTGTCAAGGCTCTAGACTCTGGTGCCCAACAACTGCAACGAGCTAGATGAAGTACTGGGGGGCTGGATTACAGTGGACCATAACATTTTCCAGGTTTCCCTTTGTTCCTGACATGCCCCAGAATTATTTCTATTTTGAGGGGCGGGGTATCAGAGGGCACAGAGCAGGCAGAGCCCACTCCAGTCTACATACCATGGCTCTTTGGATGGATATGCCATGCTGCAATGCAACATTCTTTTAAATGACTTTTTAAAAGGCTTGGTTTGTAGGATGCACAGTCATAGCACGGACAGGGTTCAAGAGGGGTTTTGTCCCAGTGTACATAGCAGGATTGATTGCCTAGCATGACTGCCTGTGACTTCCACACAACATTGCCATGGGCGTGTGAACAGGGCAAAGGGATGGCTAGGTGTCCCCCTCGCACTGCAAAAGGCCTGGGAAGCTGGGCTTATGCTCATGCTGCCATCAGAAGACTCTGCTGGGATGCATTAGGACAAACCAATGGTTTGAGGTGTAGTAAGAATTGAAATCTTGCAGAGAACAAAACGCACTAGTTTATTGACAGGCTGGAGTATGACACTTGCTCATCCCTGCATTGTCAGTGTGCTTCCCAAACACGCTCTCATTTGCATTGTCACCGCCTTCTAAGTCTTTTCATTGTTTTCAAACAAACGTCCCCTTCATTTTGTGAGGAAAACAATGAGACTGCTCATCCTAAGCAGATGCTGTTTCTTTTGTTTCCCACAAGATTTCAGTAGTTTTGCAAAGGGGCCAGGTATGTCAAATGGGTGCTGGCAGGTGAGTCTTGCCCACATGCTCAGGGTTTAACTGATCGCCATATTTGGGGTCGGGAAGGAATTTTCCTCCAGGGCAGATTGGCAGAGGCCTTGGAGGTTTTTCGCCTTCCTCTGCAGATTGGGCATGGGTCACTTGCTGGAGGAATCTCTGCAGCTTGAGGTCTTCAAACCACAATTTGAAGACTTCAATAACTCAGACATAGGTTAGTGGTTTGTTATAGAAGTGGATGGGTAAGATTCTGTGGCCTGTTTTGTGCAGGAGGTCAGACTAGATGATCATAATGGTCCCTTTTGACCTTAAAGTCTGAGTCTATAAATAATTACCCATAATTGTGGCAAGCTGCCTGCCTATTGATGCGCAAGTGTCAGCAGCTGAAATATAACAGCTGCAGAATTACAGAGAAAATGGCTTGTTGGAAAGGGCTCTCCTGGGTTATGTAGCGCATCTCCTCCTTCACTAGGGAAGGCTGTTCTCATCCTCTCTTACTGTAAACATTCTTGCTACTCTGCGTTCAGACACCTCCCATGTTGATGCCTCCATTGCATCTACATCCCTTGGCAAATGCTGTTCAACCTCCCTCCTGGAATAGGGCCGACTCCAGTTGAAACCCATCCTGCTTTAATTCCAGGCCACTGCTCCAGCTTACATTCCCCACCCATTTCACCACCTTCAACCTCTGCCCCTTTTGTGTCATTCCCTTTCAAGCACTTCCAGTTATCACTTACCCATTGTCCCTGCTTCTCCAAGCTGCACATATTCATTTGCCTTCATCTCTCTTTTGTTAAGCCATGTGCTCCAATCCTCTCACCATCTTTATCACTCTGTCTCACATTCTCTCTAGTGTCTCAAATGTTGTCATATAATTATACACACTCAAAATACATCAAGAAAACATTATCAAGGTTGCAAAGTCAGGCACTCAGCAGCAGAGAAATGCCAGAATTAAGATTTCCTGTGCAACTTTAATTCTGCTCCTTTGTGCATACACACCGTGATATAGTCTTTGATTACATTATTACATACTATTTTTTCCATAGGATTCCTGCCTCATTCAGTGCACAGAATATATGGTGCTCACTCAATGAGCAGCTTTTCAAAATCTTGCATTAGCCACATTCTTCAGGGTGTTGCCCCTGCCTTACTTTTTGCACACTCTTCAAACCCTGCTCTGGAGACAAAATGATTAATTTCTTGTGGCGCTCATCACTAGGGTATCCAAGGGCTTCACAAATATTTGTTAATTTCTCTTCCCAATGCTCCTGTAAGAGGAGTGGTGATGATATCTTACAGGTGGTGTACTGAAGCAGAGATTAACATCAAACGCCTCCATTAAAGATTGGGGACCTGAAATGAGAAATCTAGGACTGGATTTTTGGGATCACATAGCATTATACAGCACTTTGTATGCTCAAAGCCTAGCTCCTATTGATTTCAGTTGTTGCTGTGAGAACTCAGCACTTCAGACCCCAAGGTCTAAAATCAGGTACCCAGAAAATGAGAAACACACAGTTAGTGACCACCTGTGAAAAGTTTGGTTTATGCGACTTGCCCAGAATCGCATAGGAACTCTTTGGTAAAGACAGGGACAGAATCCAGTTTTCCAGGGCAGCATTCAACTGCCTTCACCATCAGACCATCACCATCAGACCATCCCTTCTCTTTCTGCAATCTCCTGCCTCATTCACTACACGCTATCCAACTTCTGCAATGAACGACAACAGCCTCCTTCACCATATACCCCGATTCATCACAAGAACAGGTCCATCCTGTGCACTGAATGAGGCTGGCAGCCTGTGGAAAAACTAGTATGTGATCATGTGATTAAAGATGGTGTCATAATGCACATGCACAAGGGGTAGAACTAAGGTTTTCCTAATTCTGACATTTCCTAACTTTTGAGTGCTTGACTTTGCAACCACAATAATGATCTTTGAATGTAGGTTTGGTGTGTAAATTTCCTAGGTTTTTAAAAAAAGAAAACTGAAAAGGTATACTGTAAACGGGCTACTCACCGCCGCGGCGCCTCCTGCTGGTTTTCCCGGGGAATTGGCTCTTTTTCAGCCCGGAGCGCCCTCTGCAGGCCGGTGATCCCCCTTTTTACTATCGGCCCCGTGTCCCTCCCAGGACCTGGTGCCCCTTTTACTATAACTGGGTCTCCCCCTCCCAGGGGAACCCTCACCCTACTATCCCCACTTTGCCTCAGTAGTGGCCACTGACAGTCATGGTCTAGCCCCACACCCTGGGGCAGACTGCAGTATCAGCCCACTCATCACAGGCAATAGGGGTTTGGACCTGCTGCTTTGTCCTACCCCTGGGCTGCCCTCTGCAACCCCCAGTACCTTTGGCCCTTTGCTAGGCCGCAGCCTGGGGCTTTCCAGGCTGGAGCTTCCCTAGCTCCTCAGCCTGTTCCCAGCCCTGCTTCACCCAGGTACTCTACCTCTGCTCATAAGCAGCCAGGCCCATCCCTCTCTGAAGGCAGAGAGAGACTGTCTGTGCTCTGGCTTCCCTGCCTCTTATCAGCCCCAGGGCTTCAGTTTGGGGCGTGGCCCCAGCTGCAGCCACTTCTTTAATCAGCCCAGCTTCCAGAGCCACCCCTCTCAAGCCCTGTCAGGCAGCATTTTAAGCCCCTCCGGGCAGGAGCAGGGTCCACCCTGCTACACACCCTCCCCCTCAAGAACCCCTCCAGGGGCAGGCGGGGTGTTCTATCGGCCCAGCATTCTTCTCAGCTGGGCCCGCAGGGAATCCCTTTCCTGTCGCAGGCCCTCCATGGCGTGGAGCAGCCTGCTGACTTCCCCCTGGCTCCGGGTCCCCACCATAGACCTCCCTGGTCCTCTGTGGGTTCTCCCCTCAGTTTGGGTTCCCTGGTTACGGCGGGGCCGTTTTGCCCCAGCCCCTTTCTGTTTAGGGGCCTCGGTCCGGACTACCCCTTCCTGGCGGGGGGTCCCAGACCAAGCCTCAGTTACAGGCACGCCCCCTTTCTGCCCCAGGGGGTATTGTCTCATGATGTGGCCCTCGGGGTGGCAGTGGAAGCACGCTCGAGGCCTCCCCCCTGCCTCGGCCCCAGTTTTGTGGGCCTCCGCCCTTCTTTCGGGGCTTGGCTGGGCCCTGCGGGCTCCGTGGGGGCACTCCCTCTTCAAGTGTCCTGGTTTCCCACAGGCCCAACAGTTCCTTGGCCTTGGCACCGGCCTCCTGCCCCAGGTGCCTGGGCTCCAATGAGCTCCATGTGCCCTCCCGTGCCGCAGCTGAAGCAGCCCCGCTTGCTGCTCGGCGAGCCGGGCCTGACAGGCTCTCCAATAGTAGTCTCTGGAGCGTCTCTCCACCATTTTGGGATCAGGTAGACTCTGAGAGCCCGGTCCCGGACTCGGGGCCCGGGCGACCGGTCCTATAGGGGCCTCGGCCTCGAGAAAGTCCTCCATAAGCCTAATGGCCGTGCTGAGGGTTTGAGGACGGTGTCGCAACACCCACGTCCTCCCGGGAGTCGGGAGGATATGCACGAACTGCTCGAGGACGAGCTGCTCCGTGATGTCCGCGGAGGTTCTACGCTCCGGCTGTAGCCATCGACCCGCTGCTTCCCTTAACTCCTGGGCCACAGCCCGGGGCCGGACGCCCGGAGGGTAAACCTTTCCCCGAAACTGCCGTCGAAAGGCCTCCGGGGTGACCTCGAAGGCATCTAAGATGGCCGCCTTCACTTGAGCGTAAACCCGGGCCTCCTCATCTGGGAGGTCCCGGTAGGCCCTCTGAGCGGGCCCCGTCAGATAGGGGGCGAGGAGGGTCGCCCACTGCTCCGGTGCCCACCCGGCCACAGCCGCCACCCGCTCAAAGGTGACGAGATAAGCCTCTGGGTCATCCTCGGGCCCCATCTTGGTCAGACGCACGGGTGGCGCAGGGGGTGCAGGTGAAGCAACCCCCCCTGGTGCGACGCCACCGGGGCTCGGCCACAGGGTGGCGAGCTGCTGGAGACATTGGGTCTGTTGCTCCAGATGCTGGACCCCCAAGGCCTGAAGTAGCTGCTGCTGGTGGGCCCCCAGCTGCTCCACGAGCTGCTGCTGCTGCTGGCTTTCGGCCAGGAGTTTAATAAGAGTCTCTGTCTCCATTCTTTCTCTAAGGCCGTCGTCCTCTGGGCGACTGTCCCACAGTTCTTGCCCAGGCCTCTTGTATCAGGGGCGGACCGCTATACCCGCATTCTCCACCATATGTAAACGGGCTACTCACCGCCGCGGCGCCTCCTGCTGGTTTTCCCGGGGAATTGGCTCTTTTTCAGCCCGGAGCGCCCTCTGCAGGCCGGTGATCCCCCTTTTTACTATCGGCCCCGTGTCCCTCCCAGGACCTGGTGCCCCTTTTACTATAATTGGGTCTCCCCCTCCCAGGGGAACCCCCACCCTACTATCCCCACTTTGCCTCAGTGTTGGCCACTGACAGTCATGGTCTAGCCCCACACCCTGGGGCAGACTGCAGTATCAGCCCACTCATCACAGGCAATAGGGGTTTGGACCTGCTGCTTTGTCCTACCCCTGGGCTGCCCTCTGCAACCCCCAGTACCTTTGGCCCTTTGCTAGGCCGCAGCCTGGGGCTTTCCAGGCTGGAGCTTCCCTAGCTCCTCAGCCTGTTCCCAGCCCTGCTTCACCCAGGTACTCTACCTCTGCTCATAAGCAGCCAGGCCCATCTCTCTCTGAAGGCAGAGAGAGACTGTCTGTGCTCTGGCTTCTCTGCCTCTTATCAGCCCCAGGGCTTCAGTTTGGGGCGTGGCCCCAGCTGCAGCCACTTCTTTAATCAGCCCAGCTTCCAGAGCCACCCCTCTCAAGCCCTGTCAGGCAGCATTTTAAGCCCCTCCGGGCAGGAGCAGGGTCCACCCTGCTACATATACCCATGTGGCTCATCAGCAAGGCTGGAATCTTTAAATCCACTGCACAGACTCTGCTACTTGAACTAAGAGTAACTAATAGCAATATTAGGTTGTCATCCTTTGTGTGGACCAGCAACTAGAGAGGGGTGAGCCATAAACTTTGCCAGTGGGTTTCACAGATATTTGCTGACAGCAGAGAAATGGTGAAACTCAGGGATTTTGGTTCCATTCCAGATTCTGGATGGAAGTGTACTTTAAGGGGCTCAGACTCTGCCTCTTTCCCTCAAACTTGACCCCTTCTGCCCCAACCTGTCCCTGTACCACTCCTGTCTCTTCCCCACCCCTGGGCTGTCATCTCAGCCATCATCATTCTCCTTGCTTACCAAGTCCCAGGTTTCTGATCCTTGTCTCTTTGCCCAGCCAGTCCTAGTCTCAGTCTCCCCTCAACTATTACTAGTCCCAGTCTTCCTCTTTTTAGTCCCCATCACATTGCCCAGCAATTTCCACATTTCCCCTCCACCCCCACCCTCCCAAGCTCCTTTGTGTGACACTGAGGTCAATTGGTACCAGTTAGGAAAGGAGTCATTACTCTGTGTCAAGGCTCCTAACAGCTGTACCAAACTCACTACACCTAACACACTGCTTTCCTAGTATTTATCCAGTGAGAATATAATGTAAGATAGCTAACAAAAGCTTATGTCATCCTGATCTTCATAATCATTGCAATATTTATGGAGTCATGTATGAAATTTGTGTCTACAACAAATTTGACAAACAGGTTTTGAGTCAGAGGATGTTGAGTCACCTACTTCAGTGTTTCCCAAACAGTGGCTTGTGGGAAGGTTCTAGATTAGTTGCCATATCCAGGGCTGGATTAACCCATCCCTGGGCCATGACCAAGGCAAACACACACTTCTCCCAGCCTGGTGTGGAGGGGTGACCCAGCCAAACCTGAGTGGTGCTGAGACCCCATGAACCAGGTCACAATACCTGGAGTGGGGCATTGGGCTGAGCACTGTGGGACAGGAGCTGCCACTGCAGGATGAGTGCAGAGTGGGCCGGGTCAGGACTAGTGTTGTGGTGCCAGGGCAAAGGGTGCATTTATGGAATGCTGGGTCACAGAAAGAGACAAAAGGCAGTGGAGGGTCAGGGGGAAGGGGAGAGGGTTGCTTTGGTAAAAAGTTTGGGGACCACTTCCTAAGTGATGTATCCCAATACAGCACTGGCTTGACTCTGCTAGAGCTTCACACTGTGAGATCATGTGCCACTCATTACCCTCCCAGCCCTCAGCAGCACCCTTCAGTCCTAGGGTTGCCAGGCATCCAGTTTTCGACTGGAACACCCGGTTGAAAAGGGACTCTAGCGGCTCCGGTCAGCACTGCTGACCAGGCCATTAAAAGTCCGGTCAGCAGCACAGCAGGGCTAAGGCAGGCTCTCTGCCTGCCCTGGCTCCACACAGCTCCAGGAAGCGGCCAGCATGTCCCTGTGGCTCCTAGACGCAGGGGCAATCAGGGAACCTCCGTGTGCTGACCCCACCCCAAGCACCGGCTCCGTCATTCCCATTGGCCAGGAACCGCAACCAATAGGAGCTGCAGGGGCAGTGCCTGCAGGCGTGGGCAGCATGCACCATGCCAAGCCACCTGGCCATGCCTCCACCTAAGGGCCAGACGTGCCAGCCGCTTCCAGGAGCTGCGCAGTGCCAGGGCAGGCAGGGAGTCTGCCTTAGCACCTCTGAGCTATGAACCAGGAGCTGCCTGAGGTAAGTGCTGCCTGGCTGGAGACTGCACCCCAACCCCCTTGCCCCAGGTTGGAACTCCCTCCTGCACCCTAACTCCCTCCCAGACCCTACACCGGTCACCCCCCCACCCCAACCCTCAGCCCTGAGCCACCTCCCGCATTCAAGCCTTTGGCCCCTGCCTGGTGCCCCCTCCTGCACCCCAAACCTCTCCAGACTTCTCCACCCCAAACCTCTGCACTCCAAACCTCTCCCCTCTGCACCCTAGCTCCACCCCAGAATCTGCACCCCCAGTTAGAGCCCTCACTCCCTCCCACACCCCAACCCCCTTCCCCAGCCCAGTGAAAGTGAATGAGGGTGGGGGAGAGTGAGCAATGGAGGGAGGGGGGCTGAAGTAAGTGGGGGCGGGGCCTCAGAGAAGGGGTGGGGCAGGACAGGGCCTGGGGTGTTTGGTTTTGTGCAATAAGCAAGTTGGCAACCCTATCCAGTGGCCCAGAGCAGCCATGACGATTATCAGGATTCTATAGCCAGTTAGTGGCATAGACACCACTATGACATTACACCTCATTCTTTGCAGAAATATGGTTATGATATGAATATGGCATAACTAAGACATGCTTTATGCAAGATGGGTAGTATGAGGTATCGTTGGAAAGGATATGATTTACTGAATGTGTTTATCCAATTTTTATGCACGTATCATTTCTGTATCTAAAGTTAGGAATATTGTCTATGTACCAATTACAACTTGGGAAACACCCACCAGACTAAGCAATCAGCCTTAAAGAGCCATTAGGAAAAAACAATGAGTCTTCGAAGATGTGCATCTCCCATCTTCCCTGGAGTTCCTTCCTGTGGACATTGCAAATAAACCTTGTTTCATGGATGCTTTGACACTGCAAGGTCAGGTGATAAGGTCACCTGGTACAAAATACCACCTGGGACATTGCTGGTACTTTTCCACTGGAAACAAAGGCTTCCCACCTCATGTAAATACTGTTTAAGGCTGGGAAGCAAGGCGATTGGGGCTCTCCATTTGCCTCTCCACCCAAGAAGGAAGACTGCTGAAAGCTCCTGAAGAAACCAAGGAACTAAGCTATGGGAAGGCAAGGGATGAGTCCAGGCTGAGAACAGGGGCTTAGACTGTAAAGAGACTAAGGAGGTGTGCACATGAGTGCTTGCCATTCTCCTAAGTCTTCCCACACAGAGCTGATTTCAATGTGTATGCGCACGTGCACACTGGAGAAGGCTTGAGAGCCTAGCACAGCAAAAACAGGGTGAGGAAACCCAGGCTGGTGGAAAGGGTGGGCTCAGTGAGACCCCAGCATATCAGGTGGTGCCCCAGGATGGGGTCCAACCCATCACAACCGCAACCACCCACAAGCAACATAGACCAGTTTGTGTCCATGCAGCAGCACTCAAATTCCAAATAGCACAGAATTCCTTCTTCCTTCCTACTTCCCCACTTGAGCCCTGAGCCCACACAGCAGGTGTTCACATGCGCACATCACCTTGTAGGATTGGGATTGGAAGGCGTTCCCTCTGCAACTATCTATGCTACCTCTCATCTCATTGATTGTTGCTTGTTTGTCCTCTAACCCCTGTGTTTTATGATATGGTCTCTCCAGCTCTCACTGCATACGGGTTTCTGCTTCCTCCACAGCACGTATGAAGGCAGTTAAGAGGACAGACTCCAGGGCAGATCCCATGCAGCCTACTCCATACTTCTCTCCACAGTACAGTTATAATTATTCTGTTTATGGTCCATCAGCCACTTCCATTTGCCCTTCTCCAGACAAACTCTATCTTCTCCCAGGAAATTGTCTCAGACACTTTACTGGCTCACAGGTCTAGCTATATTGGGCCAGACTGGCCCAAGCTGGGGCAAGGAGATGTAAACTACACCTCCCTGTATCAACTAATCTCCCTACATCGCGAGAGGGTGACGTACCCACAGTGGTCAGGCAGTGCATGCCCCCACTCATCAGGGACACCGTCCAACTCCCAACATCCAGCTGCCATGGGAGAATTGCACAGAACAATCTCAGTTAGAGGGATCATACTATTAGGCCACCTCCCCCATTACGAGTGCAGTTTGCTCATTGTAATGCGGGGAGGGATAGCTCAGTGGTTTGAGTATTGGCTTGCTAAACCCAAGGTTGTGAGTTCAATCCCTGAGGGGGTGATTTGGGGATTGGTCCTGCTTTGAGCAGGGGGTTGGACTAGATGACCTCCTGAGGTCTCTTCCAACCCTGATATTCTATTTACCAGCAGTCTGTCCTGCCTAGATTTAAGTGAATCGAGATATGAGGTTTCTGCCATTGCCCATGGGACACCATTCTGCAGCCTCATTCATCTCATACCAGGGCTTTCCCTGGCATGATCCCTTTCCAAATTTCACCCCATTGCCCCCCTATCATCATCCTAAATAACCCCTCTTCCCAATTCAGTGTTCCCATGCTGCAGGCAGGTATCATGCACCCCTCAGCCAGCATAGACCCCCACTCTCTGAAGCATTGCCACCACATACCTCCACCTGCTGGCAGATCTGTATCAGCTTGGCCATCTGGTTTTCTAGTTCACTATTGCGTTTAACCAGGTTGGTGAGGTTCGTCTCCAGGGTTTGCTGCCGGCACAAAAACAGGAAGAAAAAAAAGAGAGTGTAAGCATCAGCAGAGCTGGAGAACCGGCTCCACGGATTAGGAACATCTCAGAACATTATCCAGTGATCATGTTTGATGACAAAACACACACACATTAATGGCTGTGGGCAGAGATGCTTGGTTGCATTGGCAGCTTCCACCTGGGCCATTTGCAGCTACCACAGAATGCTGGAATGCCGCTTCATGTAGAAAAGGGAGGCACAATAACCTGCTTCTAAGCCAAAGCTAATGTTATTTTATTATCCCAGGTTGACAGCTACAGTAACTTTCATGGGTGGCTAGAGGGCAGCACAGTGCAAGTAGCCCACAGGGTTTGGCAATGCAGCCTGCATCCTTAAAGGTCATCAGCACAGAGGAGGGATTGTTTGTGCCTCCTCTATTACTTTATTTACGACCAAGGCCTGGAATTTGGGAGGTGGGTTTTTAACCCTGCCTTGATTTTTCTTTTTGTGTTTTAATGTACAAAACTAAGTTTGACTCCCCTGACTTTCCTGGAAAACTCTATGCACAGCAGGAGAACTAATCGATTATTCCAGCTCTTGCAATTTCCCCATGATATGAGCAGAATTTCTAAAAGCCCAAGCTCCTGAAGTCATGAGATTATGAGGTTTTTTTTAAAACACATACATTTCTAATCGTTGAGGTTGCAGAGCAAAGCTGAAAAACAGGACCCCTATAGGCTCAAAAACCAGAAGGCAAATAAAAAGAACACCATATTTTTTAACTGTCATGATTTTTTTGGGACCTGGCATCTGATTTTAAATAATTGGGGTTGGCAGCTCTGTTATGACATCAAAAGATGCTGAGTATGGGAAAGTGAAGTGAGAGTCAAGACACTAAACACACTGCACTTATGTTAATAGCTACAGCATACAACTCCAATGTCCTAACACACCTGGAAGAAAAGCGCTTTTGTTAAAGATACATCTCCCCATCTTTCCTCCCTTCCAACTGCAAGCAGAGGAATCTCACATTGTTACCAAAGAGTCCTTCAACAAAAACAGGGCAGACCAGACTTGATATTCCTCATATTTCTAAAGTAAAAAGCAAACCGTTTTTTGTTAAATAGCTTCAGGCTCCTTTGAACATTATAAAACCCATAAAAACCACACACCTATTTTTCCCACCTTTCATATAGCAATACATATAGGTAGGCTTGGCAGAATTCAATTTCCTTTTTTTAAAAATAATTTTGTCAATGTTTATTTTTAAGCATTTTTTAAATTTTTATTTAAATTTTCACAATTGTGGGAAATTATAAATGCATCAGAGTATGGGGAGGCGAGACAATTATTATTTAATTACTTTAGACTGCTGAGATTAAAGTTAAAGCTTTGTAACCATTCAAATACAAATTGTCTACATAATGTGTCCAGATATATACAATAAATATTTTTAAATCAAACTCTAATAAGTTCTCAAGGAGTGTTTTCCTTACTTTGCCTATTGTGACGGGAGATCGCTATAGTAAAGTAGTGAGGAACAGGTATGTTAGCCCCAGGCTAAACAAATCCCTGGTACCCTCGCACCACCAACCCCACAAAACCCCAAAAGCACTGAAATGAAAGACTGAAAACATTTGGAGCAAGCTGTGCTTTCAGCTATATTTATTGTTTGTATTGCAGTGGCACCTAAGAGCCCATTGTGCAAGGCATTGTACAAACACAGAACAAAGACGGTGGTGTAAATCCAGAACAACTTCACTGGCTATGGATTTACCCTAGTGCAAGAGCAAAAGCTGGCCCACATTCTCTCCCGGGAGACCTCCTGATTCCCTAGGGTACATGCCAATCCCTACATTCGATGAACTCTTTGTCAAATTTCTGAAGGGGGGTTGTTAATATTATAGCAAAATAAAAAAGTCATTTGTGGCTAACCACAACTAGAAGGTTTTGTGTGGAAGCCTGGGCCATTTAGATGAACTGAGACAGTTTGCAATCTTGCTTCCACTTGCTGCCTATTACGCTAAATGCTGGTTTGCTGCCACATCGGTCTTGGTGTGCTGGTTGATGTAATATTTATGGAGATGAATGCAATCTAACAGACATAGGAGCAGCTAGAAGAGAGCCCATTTGAAACTATTTCAATATCTGTGGACACACAGTGGACTTGTGCTTTTAGATATCAATAATTTAAATGACATCACATTTCCATTAAAATATGTGATTCCACTAAGAGAAAATGTTTTATAACAAAGTGCTCACAACCTGTTGCAATACTTGTCATGAAAATGATATCCTATTAATATTTGAAGCTTCAGAGCCGAAAAAGAATCCCCCATGATGTTTTATCCATACTTGGCTTGGAACTGCAGCCCATAGCTCCCAGCAAGACTCTAACAGTCCCATAAACAAGGATTCCCTCTGCATGCATATATAATTCTGGGGCTGGTTAGCCAACGGAACTTGAATCACAGTCATAAAATACAGGCAAATCATTAATTCCTGAAACCCACTGGCTCCTAAAATATTCAGAGCTCATTTGCAATCCTGCGAATTGCTAGCCAATGGCTGAAAAACATAATAAAGAAATAGGATTGAAAAATGACATGAAACTCAGGCAGCTTTCATTAAGCTGAAAATGCTATGCAAAACAAACCTACGTTGATAATGAAAAAGCCAGCTGTTAACAGTTTTTGCCACTGTTTTCTTATAGCTCAATATTATTAAACATAATTTGAATAAAGCACTGAGCATTTAACATGCTAATTATCTTTCTCATCATTGACTTAGCTACACTGGAGTTTCTGCGCTGAAATGGGAGTTGATCTTCTTTAATGGTCTAATGCTGTTGAGGAGGGGCAAGGAGGGTGGGAGAAGTGAGTTTTCAGTTAAATGCTTCATTACATGAAATTCTCAAATAGCTGTTCAGGAATCCAGGATCTACAGCTAAGAACATAAGAATGGCCATATTGGGTCAGATCAAAGGACCATCTAGCCCAGTATCATGTCTTCCAACAGTGGCCAATGCCCCAGAGGGAATGAACAGAACAGGTAATCACCAAGTGATCCATCCCCTGTTGCCCATTCCCAGCTTCTGGAAAGCTGTAGTCTTTCTAAGAGAGAGAGAGTGTGTGTGTGTGTGTGTGTGTGTGTGTCCTGTATAGCATCCATAACACTTTATATTGAGCAGGCATCAATTCATTAAGTGTTCTCTGATATTAAAACAACATTCCAGGTCCTAAGGATGTACTAAATAAGTCCCAAATACTCTTCTTGATACTCCTGTCCTTCAAACCATCTTTGTCGAAAGACAGGGCTGACCATTGCTAGTACCGGGACTAGGATAGTACATGAAAATGCAAACATAGGTTGCTTCTGTTTAATTTGCTGAAAAACAAAAAGAAAATATACCTGAAGTCCTAATTATACCAGGTAGTTGTTATATCTATAATTATAGAAATTATAATTTCTGTTTAACTCTTATTTTCCCATACTCTATTTTTCCTGAACAAGAACGCCTATGGAACTCAAAGTTTGTCTTTTTCACCAACAGAAGCTGGTCCAATAAAAGATAGTATCAGAGGGGTAGCCGTGTTAGTCTGGATCTGTAAAAGCAGCAAAGAATCCTGTGGCACCTTATAGACTAACAGACTAATAAAAGATATTAAGTCACTCACCTTGCCTCTCTAATTTTCCAAAGCATTTACCTCCTGACCTGAAATATTCCAGTCTTGATCTCTGCATAACTGTGATTTTTTGGAGTGGGGAAAGGGGGAGCAGCAGCATGGGTATGAGAAAAATTCCTTTGGCCCAAAATAAGTAGATTTAATTTAAATTAAAAATGATAACCACACTTCCTCTCTGCATCCAACCCCCACCAAAAACAGCAGAAGCTTGGACCTTGGCATGGACACAGTCCTCTTTGAAGGCAACAGCTTTTGCTTTGCATGTAAACATATGACAATTTTAGACCCACTTCCTAAGCATGAGCAGTACAGTATTCCCTGGAGTCTAGGTGCACTTAAAGATAGATGCATTCTCCATATAAAAGGTGGTTAATTAGGTGCCAGCTTGCTGGTTCATAGATTACAAGCTTTGCTAGCTCTCATAGGTTACAAAGCCAATTATCACCAGTTTTTTTTTCTATTTTCTTTCTCTTTTAAGAAAAAATAAGCAAGAGAAAAAAGACAAGAAAAATAAAAAATCAAAATTAGAAAATTTAAGAAACAATTGTTAATGCAATATCAAGGTCATGAGATCAAGACAAATTGAGAAACTGCACTTTTGAATTTGCTCCAGCCATGTTAGCTCAGCCATGCTGGAAATACACAATATTTTCTATTCCTTTCTCCCTTATTAAATGTAACCTTTAATATAATCCTTTGTTATTAGACTACACTATAAACTATAAAAGTTGGCATGAAATGTGGCCAAATTAGCCTTTCTAGTGTAACCTTAATAATTGGAGTTTCCTGAATGTTCCTTACCCTCATCACTGGATTAACTAACATATTCCACAAGAATGTCTACTGGTGCCTTCAAATGTGAACACTTGACCATCAAAATTACTCCAGAAAATTCACCTGGGAGATGCAATGCAGAGCCTTTTTCCACCTGGTAACTGCTTCAAATCCAGCCTAATGCAGGTTGGTAGTGACCACGAGTCAGTATCATGGGATGGCTGTTGAATGGCCTTATCGGAAGGAGTTGGTGGGTCCCAGATCAGTTTACAGTATCACTCTCTAGGTTTTTATACTGCATCCTTCACTCTGGAGTGTGTGTGTCCCCAACCCAAACACTGCCAACACCATGGCACTAGCCATGACTGACAATCCCTGGAAAGTAGCCTTACTTCAAGGCTCTTAAAGCTACAGCTCCTTGAGTCAGGAGAATCTCAGCTTTCATTTCAGAAAAGTCAGGCCTGGTCTACACTAGGACTTTAATTCGAATTTAGCAGCGTTAATTCGAACTAACCGCTCAACCGTCCACACCAGGAAGCCATTTAATTCGAACTAGAGGGCTCTTTAGTTCGAATTTGGTACTCCACCCCGGCAGGTGGAGTAACGCTAAATTCGACATGGCTAGCTCGAATTAGGCTAGGTGTGGATGCTAATCGAACTTAGCAGCTCCGGGAGCTATCCCACAGTGCACCACTCTGTTGACGCTCTGGACAGCAGTCCGAGCTTGGATTCTCTGGCCAGCCACACAGGAAATGACCCGCGAAAATTTGAATTCATTTTCCTGTCTGGACGGTTTGAATCTGACGTTCTGGTTGCACATCGGGGCGAGCTCCGCAGCACCTGCAACGATGCAGAGCTCTCCAGCAGAGGAGTCCGGGCAATCCCAGAATAGAAAGAGGTCCCCAGCATGGAGTGACCGGGAAGTCCAGGATCTGATCGCTGTGTGGGGCGAGGAGTCTGTGCTCTCGGAGCTGCGCTCCAACAAGCGGAACGCGAAGACCTTCGAGAAGGTCTCTAAAGCCATGAAAGAGAAAGGATACAGCCGGGATGCGATGCAGTGCCGCGTGAAAGTGAAGGACCTAAGACAAGGGTATCAAAAAGTCAGAGCGGCAAACGGACGCTCCGGAGCCCAGCCCCAGACATGCCGCTTCTACGAGGCACTGCATGCCATTCTCGGTGGGTCTGCCACCACTGCCCCACCAGTGACCGTGGACTCTGAGGATGGCATAGTGTACCTGGACAGTTCCTCGGCGATGTTCGCCGATGGGGAAGATGAGGAAGGGTCTGTGGAGGACGGCGCAGGCGACATCGAACCCACTCCCGCTTTCCCTGACAGCCAGGATCTCTTCATCACCCTCACAGAGATCCCCTACAAACCGTCCCCGCCCGTTAACCTGGACTCGGAATCAGGGGAAGGATCAGGCGGTAAGTGCTACAAACAGGGAAACATTTATTTTTTTAAGAAACAGGGATATATATAAAAAATAGAAATACTATATAAAAAATAGAAAAAATAGAAATACTATACAAAAATTATACTATACTATACAAAAATTTTTAAATATGAAACTATACAAACAGCAGGTCTACACATATAGGAGCTATACAAACAGCAGGTCTACACATACAGGAATGGAGCAATAGTCCTCTGGGGACAGTTCAAAAAAGCTCTCAGAGAGCAGCTGGAAAAGCCTCAGCAGGAGGTTCCTTGGTAGAGGTGCCTTGTTGGGTGCTCCGTTGAAGCACACTCTTCCGCGCCAGGCCATCCTCAGGTAAAGGGGGACCATCGCCTCGACGAGCATGGCAGCGTATGGTCCTGGTCTGTGCAGGGCTTCTGTTAGCATCCGCTCTCTCTCAGTCCGCCTGACACGCCTCAGGGTGATGTCGTTGTGGAAGTGCTGCATCTAATTAGTGGAATTAGTGTACTGTTACTATTGTGAATGGTAGACTTTTACTTTGCATAAGAATGACCCTCGCTTAACAGCCACGTGTTGGAGGCCACAGAGGAAAAGCATACAGTGATCTTTCCCGTGCACTGGCGGGAGGGGCCGCAAAACGGTCATCTTTTCTGCTTTGCACATTGCCTCCAGCAGGAGAGCACAGCTAAGCACTAACTGATAAGCACTCTGTACTGTAAGGCTTACCAGGACTTTGTGCAAGAGGGATGCAGCTGTCTTTCCTCGCTTGTGCGCTATCCAGTGCAATGGCGCCGCCAATGAGAGCGTATTCCGAAATCTCGGACTAGTTCTGAGATCTCATGAGACTTGGTTCCCTCTTTGGTCTTCTTAACTGAAACTGACTAGACTGTGTTTACTGTTGTTAAACATGTATTTGTTCAAGGAAATCACCTACTTTTTCGCATCACACAGCTTCGGCTCCTTCCCGGACTGCCCCGGCATCCCCCTCGCAGAGGCTGGCTCAGATTAGACGCCGAAAGAAAAAGACTAGGGACGACATGTTCCAGGAACTGATGGCCAGCTCCAGAGTGGAGGCGGCAGAGCAGAGACAGTGGAGGGAGAGCCTGTGTCAACGGGAGGATAGGTGGCGGCAGGAAGACCAGCAGGCGACTCAAAGGCTGCTTGGTCTAATGAGGGAGCAAACGGACACGCTCCGGCGCCTTGTAGATGTTCTGCAAGACCGCAGGCAGGAGGAGAGAGCCCCCCTGCAGTGCATCTGCAACCGCCCTCCAACGCCAGGAAGTCCTGTCCCCCCCTCACCCAAAGTTACAAGAAGGAGGGGCGGTAGGGGCCGTGAGAACTGTCCCTGCACCGCAGCACACCGATAATGTTCGAGACAACTCTCGCGCTGTAAATTTGTACAAGCTCTTTCCTTACAGCATCAACCAGTCCCAACTCCAAGTTCAAACCCCCCACTGTGTACTACATTACTAAAAGCGGTTTGGTGTTACTGACTGTTTCCGTCACGTTTCTGGTGTCAGAAGACTTTCTGTTGTTGTGTGTGTGTGGGGGGGGAATTGTAATTTCAGTGCATAGCCCACAGTGCCATGCTACAGACTTGGGTGCAGGGTCAACTGCAGGGCACACACAGACTGCAGTCACTAGGCACCAGGGACAGTCTGTGTGGTGTATGCTGCCCCGGGTCTTTCCTTGATGTGTATGCTTGTGCAGGGTCCTGGTGCCTGCCGTCCCCGAATGTAAAGGCAGGCTTCCCTTCACATGCACTTGGACCGTAGTCACGATCCTCCCCGGTGCCCTGAGCCCCAAAAAGAGACCTCATCCAGGGGCAGATACTCACCCTTCCCCCACACCCCTCACCCCTTCCAACGCCCAAACCCACAGCCGTCATGTTAACCCCTATCCAAAGACGGCACCCCTCGCCCCTTCCTGCAAACCCACCCATCAGTGCACACCTTACCCAGCACAGAATGCTTCCATGTTTCAACCAGGAAACAGAAATGCAAAGTCAACGAAAGATTTATTATTCATTACTAAAACATGTCCTTAGTTTTAAAACGTCCTTCGGAAGTGGGGGAAACTTGGTTTATGATCAGGCTCTCTTAAAATCAAGTGGACAGTCACAGGTTACCCTGCTCTCCGAGGAAACTTGCTTTCAAAGCCTCCCTGATGCATATCGCTTCCCGCTGGGATATTCTCTCAGCACGGGTGTCTGGCTGATCGTAAACAGCAGCCAGGCGATTTGCCTCAACCTCCCAAGTGGCCAAAAAGGTCTCGCCCTTGCTCTCACAGAGATTGTGGAGCACACAGCAAGCAGCAATAACTACGGGGATATTCTTTTCGCTGATGTCCGAGCGAGTGAGTAAGCTCCGCCATCTCCCCTTGAGACGTCCGAAAGCACACTCCACCACCATTCTGCACTTGCTCAGCCGGTAGTTGAAGAGTTCCTTCTCTCTGTCCACGGCGCCTGTATAGGGCTTCATGAGCCAGGGCATTAGCGGGTAGGCTGGGTCCCCGAGGATCACTGTAGGCATCTGCACATCCCCAACCGTTATTTTGTGGTCCGGGAAGAAAGTTCCTGCCTGGAGGCGTCTAAAGAGACCAGAGCTCCTGAACACACGCGCATCATGAACCTTGCCCGCCCACCCGACGTTGATGTTGGTAAAACGTCCCCTATGGTCCACCAGTCCTTGCAGCACCATGGAAAAGTAGCCCTTTCGGTTAATGTACTCGCTGGCCTGGTGGGCTGGTGCCAGGATAGGGATGTGAGTCCCATCTATAGCCCCACCGCAGTTTGGGAATCCCATCGCGGCGAAGCCATCTATGATGACCTGAACGTTTCCCAGGTTCACTACCTTTGAGAGTAGTTGCTCAACGATTGCGTGGGCTACTTGAATCACAGCAACCCCCACAGTAGATTTGCCCACGCCAAAGTGGTTCGCTACTGACCGGTAGCTGTCTGGCGTGGCAAGTTTCCAGAGGGCTATGGCCACTCGCTTCTGCACAGTCAGGGCTGCTCGCATCCGGGTGTCCTGGCGCTTCAGGGCAGGGGACAGCAAGTCACAGAGTTCAAGGAAAGTGCCCTTACGCATCCTGAAGTTTCGCAGCCACTGTGATTCGTCCCAGACCTGCAGCACTATGCGGTCCCACCAGTCCGTGCTTGTTTCCCGGGCCCAGAATCGCCGTTCCACACCATGAACTTGACCCATTGCCACCATGATCTCCACGGCGCGGCATACCCTGCTTTGTGAGAGGCCTGCGCCACTCTCCTCACCGCGCTGCCGGAGCCTCCTCGCCCGATTTCTCATCAGCTGGCTGTGGAAGAGGTGGACGATAAGGTGCGAGGAGTTGACAACGGCCATAAGTGCAGCGATGATCGCAGCGGGCTCCATGCTCGCAGTGCTGTGGCGTCCGCGCTGTAACTGACCAGAGAAGGGCGCGATCAGATTTCCCGCCGGCGCTTTCAGTGAGGGAGGGCTGTTGTGAGTGACGGTTGAATGATGACAGTTACCCAAAACCACCCTCGACACATTTTTTCACCCAGCAGGCATTGCGAGCTCTACCCAGCATTCCAATGGGCAGCGGGGACTGCGGGAACTGTGGGATAGCTTCCCACAGTGCACCGCTTCCAAAGTCGACGCTGGCCCCGTGAATGTGGACTCAGAAGTTCGAATTTGTGTATTTAGTATGGATACACAAATTCGACTTCATAAGGTCGAATCCACAAATTCGACTTAAGTAGATTCGAAATAGTCCTGTAGTGTAGACAAGGCCTCAGTGTCTAGCCTTCCTGCTGGTGGGGAAATGCCTGGAGCACTTGACACCCAGAGACACTCACCCCAGTGGATAGAAAAAGGGAACCCTGTCTCCTGGGCTGTCATGTGCTGCCTCTCACCCACACTAAATTCACTTTAAAACCAACCCCATCTAACGCTTCATTAGAAAGGCAGCAAATGGATGTGAAATGAATGCATCTGGATTTGCTTATTACAGAACTGAGGAAGGGCTCTCAAAGGACTCTGGCTCTGCATTTCCCTGCACAGAAGTTGAGCAGGGGCCTGAAGGGACTAATGAATAAGAAATTCAAGCAGAATTTCTTTAAGCAACAAGGGACTGTAATATACAAATCACAGAACTCTACAAGAGAAGAGTGCTGAGATAGGGAAGACAAGACTTCTTTATAAGGTGTTTTACTTTCCCCAGAATGGAGGGCAGATGGTTTGTGTAAGTGGTGAGCATCCCAGCCCTGCCCTGTCTGGATTTCCCAGTGCACAGCACCTCAGACTCTCTGGGGCAGAGACTGTCTTTCTCTTAAGGTCTTGTCCAACACTGAGCAAGTTGACAATAATTCAATAAATATGACTAATAATAATATAGAGTAGAACTGATGGTATATGAACAGTGCAGCTTTTCCTCCCACCTCCCCTCCACATCACCCAGTATCCTTGAACACATTATTTGTGAGCCATGCTGCTCATGAGTGCTGATCTCCTGCACAACTACACAGTGTACTGATACCATTATCCATTCCTACATTCACCATTGGTTTGGAATGCGTTAATTGTACTCATTGTCCAGGTCAACAAAGCAAGCCTAGTTTCATCAATGAGACAGTTTCCTTGGTCTCCAAACATCAACTATGCCACCCAGTCCAACTTTACGTTATGTTTTCCCAGCTCCGTCCCATAATCCTGGTTACTTCCTAAATCCAAATAAATGGATGCTCTGAACCAAATACTTTTACATTCTAATGCCTGCTGACCTACTTCACACTACTGCCTTCTCCATGTAGGTAAAGGAGCCCAGGGAGCTACAAAGCCTCTGAGATTCACTTATTGCCTTAGGAATGTACATCAATTCAGTTGCTAGCTGGGTTATCAAACATCTCTTAGCTGCAAATCAAACTGCATAGGTATCTGCTAAGTACCAACTGAATCCCTCTTGCCCTGAACATGTATGTGCAGCAGGGCAGAGATGCAAACCAGTGGAGCTACTCTGAGACCGTCTACATGAGAATGCTGCACTAGTTTAATTTTTTTTAATTGTGATTTTAAACCAAATCTGTTAAGCTGGTACCAAAGGCCACGTGGACATGCAGTTTGGTTTGAATCAGGCTCATTTTGGTTTGGCCAAAGTCAAGTAGGCATTTGAGCTGAACTGAAATAAGCCATCCTTAAACCAAATCATATTATTCACGCTGGGGTTTGCAATAGTTTAACTAAATAGGTTAAAAACTGATCAATGTTAACCTTGTGTAGCTTTCTTGTGGTGACAGGGTCTTCTCTATTTTCCAAAAATTCTGTTCAAAATACATTTTCAGAATGCTTTCTTGGGCACAATGGCCATTCCCCATTGGCGCCAGGGCATTTTTCTTGGGGCTATTTCCTGAAAGTAACTCTACCTCCTCCCACAGAAGGACATTTCTGAATATTCTCTTTTCTTGGGCAGGTTTAGGTGCTACACTGGGGCAAGACCATCCTGGGAAGGCCTTGATGGCATTCAGAAGTCTCACCGCCTGTCATCAATTAAGAGGTGAAGATGTAGCATGACTATTCACCAGGTTGGAATTGCCAGCTAGATGCACTGGCACAGAAAAGCAGCCATTCCTGTCACTGGAATGCCTCATGTCCCTAAAGGTGAGGCTAGGGCTCTGGGCCTGAGCAACATCCCTCTGCATCTCCAGGGCAGGCCTCAGACACTCATTTCTCTGTGGTAACTCAGTTTTAACTAAAGGAATGATAGCTTTCGTTCTCTTCACAGACCCACAACAGAGCAACTGGATCCCCCACGCTGATTCCTGCACTACCTCCCCTTTCTTGAGGGTCACCAGCCTCAACGCTGATGATGACCCACACAGAAGACTAAGATCGCCTCTTTCCTGGGCCAGTAAGGATCACAGGAATGAGTGAAATACGGCACCTACCCTGCATGCACCAGGCAGTATCAATACACACACAGTAGCTGTAATGTTAGCCATATCAGCAAAATAGTCACATGCTGCCCAAGCCACTGGGAAAAAAATAATTACAAAATTCATCACAAATAGCCAACAACTGGCCACAAATAGGCAACACCCAAATCACTTACCAGACACAACCATAAGGAGGATAAAACCCAAACCCCATCCAACACTTAATGGAACTCCAGTGCAGGCAAAGGCCCAGATAAACACATGAGCCTTGCACCCTCCATAGAAGGTGAACAAACTTTTATTATTTTTTAACACACTATTGCAGTAGCAGCAAGAACCTAACCAGACTGGGCCCCACAGTGCCAGGCACTGTGCAAACATGCCCCAGAGAGCTTAGTGTCTAAAAGACAAGATGGAAGAGGTGGATGAATCAAACACGTGGGTTAGAGTGGAGGGGAGAGAGTGTAGTGATAATAGGACGTGGGCAATTCTTAGCCAATCTGGGCAGTGATCACAACTTCCCGCTGCCTAGCTGAAAACTTGGGGTCTGGCACCCTAACAAGACAAATCTGCTAGAATTGAGGAGCTCCCTCCACAGAAAATGCCAGATCCAAAGAGTTTAAAGTCTTGGAACTGTTAACAGAAGTGCTTTGGCTGACCTCAGCTATCCAGAGCGCGCATCAGAAGAAAGGCCCCAGGAGTATTGGTGGAGGTGCTCATTAGCTGCACTAGTTATGTCCATCTCTGATGCAGTGTTTAAAAATCAACCTCCTCTTTCTCCCCCGTGACTGTTTTAGCAAAATTAATTAGGAAAAAATCTATTGAAGATGAGCACAATTTATTCCGTTTTTGTAACTTAATGAAAAAATTGCAATTGTTCAGCTACTAGAACAAGGCAAGGAAAGGTACAATTTAGTCTGCCAAAAATCTCCAAGTAGCTCACAAGCTATGACACTAATGCATTTTAAGTAATTTTGAAGCAAAATAATGCTGGTAAAAGCTGAAATAAAATACCAGCTTTCATGAGTGATATCACCCTAAGTAGCAGATTTGACCTAGAAAATCAAACAATTTGTTATGGTGAAGTTATGACAGTGTTTATAATTGGGCTCAATATAGTCTGGAAACGAAGCTTTGAGCCAAAAGAGAGACTGATAATTATCCCATCAGTTAGAGGAAGGCCCCAGCAATGACAGGGTTGCATGTTTATCATGCCATCTTTTATTGCTCTGCCTAATTAGTCTGAGGTCACACACTAAACTGTAGCACTGAGCAGAGCATTCAGACACCCACTCTTCTCTCAGGTCACATCTCAGCCATTGACATTAATGAAATCATTGTGTCCTGGGCACTGTTTTGATGCATGAGTGTCCCAAATTGATGATCATGCCTCCACGATGCGGAAGGAAAAGCATTGGATCCTCCTAAGTCTTTGTCCCTGTTCTGATCCTCCGGTCCTAAATTGCAGAGGATCCTCAAAGCCCAACAAGACAGCATTGTTCCATTTTTGTTCTTCGCCTCAAACAGTGGGAAACTGCATGCAGCTGAAAGAGCAGCAGACTCTATTAACCCTTTGGATGCCCAATGGTACAGTGCCAGCCTCCATGCTCCAGGGGAGAAATTCCTGACATGGACCCTTCTCTTTCAGCTGACCACCATCAGGCACATACAGTTCACATTCTTCCTGGACCAGAAACAACTGACCATCTAGTTCAGCACTGAGCATAGTGGAGATCACAGGGAGATTTTATATTATGCTAAAACCCAGCAAGTATGAGCCTGCCTGTGGGCTGCTTTCCAGCTATCCTGACAGCATTTCAAAACTCAGGTAGATCCCAGCCCTCACTTGTCATCCCTTTCCACGCAGGTACCCTGGCATGCATCTGTCTGTCCATTCAGGGCAATTAACAGCCGCTTTGAATCAGGCATTGGGTTTGAAATACCGAGGCTCCATGGAACCACAGGTTCAGCTCCTGACACACCAACTTCTCTCTAGGCATTCTGCTACATGGGCCCTATGGGCACCACTTTGAAAAGCGAAGTCCTACCCATTCTGCATGTAAGAGGCAGACGTTGTGGCCATTTCCATAAAGATGGTCTTACCTCATGCGCTGGGCCAAGAAGCCCTTACCCACCCATCACGCTGGGCTTGCTGTGATGGCTGCTGCCCTCCTCCACAGAAGCCGCTGCATTTCAGGAGCACTGTGTGTATGCACAGCAAAGTGTTAAACCCTTTGCAGTGAGAGGGGTCAGAGGCTATCACCAATATCACTATTCAGAACCACCATTTTGCCTTCCTGCTTCTCCCCGGAGATTGCACCACACTGTCAGGTTTTTCACAGCAAGTTTGCTCCATGTCTCATTTCCCACAAAATCTGATCATCAATGGTTCAAATGTAATGATTCTTCACAAGAAGGGGTCAGCTCTGCGGGGGATGGGTGGCATGAGCCAACACACTCTCTAGGTCCTCACTAACACTGGCTGCATTCCTGGCCAATGGGTGCTGCAGGCGCAGTGCCTGTGGCAAGGGGCAACAAGTGGAGCCACCTAGCCACCCCCTGTGCCTAGGAGCTGGAGGGACACGTCGCTGCTTCTGGGAGCTGCCTGAGATGAGTGATGCCTGGAGTCCGCACCCCAACTCCATGCCCCAGCCCTGAGCCCCCTTACGGTTGCTAGGCATCCAGTTTTCGACCGGAATGTCCGGTCGAAAAGGGATCCTGGTGGCTCCGATCAGCACCGCTGATCAGGCCACTAAAAGTTCGGTCAGCGGCAAAGCAGGGATAAGGCAGGTTCCCTGCCCGGCTCCCGGAATCGGCCAGAATGTCTGGCTCCTAGGCAGAGGGGTGGCCAGGGGGCTCCATGCACTGCCCCGCCCCAAGTGCCGGTTCTGCCACTCCCATTGGCTGGGAACCACAGTCAATGGGTGCTGCAGGCGCAATGCCTGCAGGCAGGGGCAGCGCCTATGGGCAGGGGAAGCAGGCGGAGCCCCCGTGGCCGCCCCTTTGCCTAGACATACTGGCCGTTTTCTGGAACTGCCTGAGGTAAGCGCTGGCTGGCTGGAGTCCGCACTCCTCACCCCCTCCCACATCCCAACCTCATGCCCCAGCCCTGAGCTCCCTCCCACAACCAAACTCCCTTCCGGAGCCCACACCCCCTTCCGCACCCCAACCCCCTGCCTGAGGCCCCTGCTGAATCATAGAATCATAGAATCATAGAATTCAAGATCAGAAGGGACCATTATGATCATCTAGTCTGACCTCCTGCAAGATGCAGGCCACATAAGCCGATCCCCCCACTCCTTTAGCAAGCGACCCCTGCCCCATGCTTCGGAGGAAGGCGAAAAACCTCCAGGGCCACAGCCAATCTACCCTGGAGGAAAATTCCTTCCCGACCCCAAATATGGCGGTCAGCTGAACCCCGAGCATGCGGGCAAGACTCTCCAGCCATACCCTCTGGAAAAAGGTTAAGAATATCATATCATTGACCCATTGTACTATTTACCAGTATGGCACTTAATTAACCTATTGACTAAGCCCGGTATCCTATCATACCATCTCCTCCATAAACTTATCTAGCTTAATCTTAAAGTCATGGAGGTCCTTCGCCCCCACTGTTTCCCTCGGTAGGCTGTTCCAGTATTGCACTCCCCTGATAGTTAGAAACCTTCGTCTAATTTCAAGCCTGAACCCCAAACCCCTCATCCCTAGCCCCACCCCAGAGCCCTCACCCCCCCCACACCCTGAACCCCTAACTTCTGCCCCCCCCAGAGCCCACACCCCAGTCAGAGCCCCTACCCCCTCCCAGACCCCAACCTCCTGCCCCAGCCTGGTGAAAGTGAGTGAGGGTGTGGGAAAGCGAGCAACAGGGAAGGGGGTTAGAGTGAGGAGTCGGGGCCTCAGAAAAGGGGCACGGCAGGGCAGCAGTGTTTGGTTTTGTGCAATTAGAAAGTTGGCAACCATAGGCTCACCCCATCTGCATCCCTCTAGCACAGGGGTTGACAACCACAGGGGTCGACAACGCTAGCCAAAGGTGGCATGCTAGCCAATTTTTGATGGCACGCAGGGCGGGCTGAGCCACTCAGCCTGCCGCCGCTCAGGGGTTCCCGGTGCTGGCCCCTTGCCAGCTGGGGTCCCGCCGCCAGTCCCACTCAGCACCCGCTGCTGGCCTGGAGGAAGGAACCCCAGGCTGGCAGCGGGCTGTAAGCCCAGCTGACAGGACCCAGCAGCCGAAACCCCAGAGCTGCGGCAGGCTGAGGGGTTTCCACCACTGGCTCTTGCCAGCTGGGGTCCCACCGCTGGTCCCACTCAGCGCCCGCTGCTGGCCTGGGGTTCTTCCCCCAGGCTGGCAGCGGGCTGAGAACCCAGCTGGCAGGAGCCAGTGGCCAAAACCCCAAAGAGGGGCGGGCTGAGTGCCGCTCTGGTGTTCCTGCTGCTGGCCCCTTGCCAGCCAGGGTCCCTCGCCAGTCTCTCTCAGCGCCCGCTGCTGGCCTGGGTGAAGGAACCCCAGGCTGGCAATGGGCTGTGACAGCGGCTGGCAGGAACCGGCAGCTGAAACCCCAGAGCGGGGGCTGGTGAAGACGCTCAGGCCACTGCCGAAACCCCAGAGCTGGGCTGGCTGACCTGCTCAGCCCACCGCCGTTCTGTGGTTCCGGCTGCTGGCCCCTTGCCAGCCAGGGTCCCCACCGTAGTCCCACTCACCTTGTTTCAGCGCAGGCCCCCTGCCAGACAGGGTCCAGGCCTCCGGCCCTGATCAGCCCTACCAGCTGCCAGCTCCACTCACCTCAGCTGCCGATCTGGGGTTCCAGACAGTTAACAACTGATCACTCAGAAGCCTGTGTGCAGCTTAAAGTATCCAGATACGTGCCACCAGACACTGGAAAACTTAGCAAGGAAAAGCAAGGGCAAGGATCACACTAAACTAATAAGATCTGCATTTTAATTTAATTTTAAATAAAGCTTCTGAAACATTTTGAAAACCTTGTTTACTTTACATATAACAGTAGTTTGGTTATATATTATAGACTTATAGAGAGACCTTCTAAAAAACGTTAAAATGTATTACTGGCACGTGACGCCTTAAATTAGAGTGTATACATGAAGACTCGGCACACCACTGCTGAAAGGCTGCCGACCCCTGCACTAGCAGCTTCACCCCCACAGAGATGAAGACAAGCAATTCCGTGGCCCACCTAAGCTCAAAGACAATTATCTCAGCAAAGTCTGAACTCAGGGGCATTGGAACGGGGGGGGGGGGCAAGGCCCTCCCACTTTTTACTGGCCATACGGGTAAGCCGTGGGTGGGAGGGGGTGGGGTTTGGGGGGGGAAGGGATGGTGCGGGGGCAGGACCTTGAGGGGAAGGGATGGGGGCAGAGCCACAGTTTGGGCACCAGTGGGCCCCTCCCTCTTCTAGGGACCTTCCACCATTCCCGCCTGGACCTGCTTGCCCTCTCATGTCCACCAGCCCCACAGCTTTACTCCCAATTTACATTGATGTGAAAGGAAAATCACACTCCTGGAGTCCAGATCCACCACTCTTCTGACACCAACCAGAATATTTCCGTGGGACAAGTCTGCTGCTGCAGGCAGATAAGAGGAGAAACAAGCACCTCTAGATTCATCATTTCAAAGCAGGCTGAATTAGCATATGCTGTAACTAATGCCTGCCTGGAAATGTAAATAAAAAAATAATAAACAACTAGCAAACAGGGCTAATTTAATGCAAAAAATGCAGCTGAGTTTGTTGTGCCACTGGATAATTAGCACATATTGGATTTCAGTCTTCTTAGTGATTTTCAAGCATTTTCTCTTGGATGGAGTTAATCAGCCTTTCCATAACTCATCCTCACTACATTCAATTATTGAGAATAAACATCTTGTCGCACACAAGATAATAAAACACGCACTGTAATGCAATTTTTTCCCCCATTGCAAGACACCCCCTCATTTGTGAAAAGCAAAAGAAACCAACCGCACCGCCCATGTGACAGACGTGTCAGGTTCACCACCAGGACAATCATGTAATTAACCGAAAGAATCCAACAGTGGCCTAATGAGATCAGATGGGTCTGCATGGAAGTTTACTTAACCACCAAAACCATAATGCATTATTTACTCCTTCCTTCCACAGTAGCTGTGCGATGAGACTGCCAACCTCACCCACCAACGCTTCCCCTCACTCTCTCCCATTTCATACTTCACTAATTCTCATGCTTCTTTTCTCCCCCTCCTCCTCACCATTTCAAATTAGCAGGGGGAGAAAATGACATATTGATCTTGGATCCAATCTGAGCTTCACAGACCCGGGGTCATTTCTTAGTCAGATTTCCAGCATCTTGGCAAATTGCCTTCCAGTGATATACTGTAACTTCAATAATGTGTTCCCAGTTGTAACTAATTCTAAGTAGTATTTTGTTGTACTGTTTTATGACAGCTGTTGCAGTGTACATTAGCATGTAGGTGTTAAAGAAAATACTTTGCTGTAGGAATCCAGTAGCTATAGCATCCAAAGATTTATTAACAACTGTGCTGTTTTGGCTGCTGACAGTGAAAAGGGGAAAATGAATGGCAAAGCCCAGCTCAAACTCCCACTGCTGCCGGCTGAGCAGAGAATCACAACTGCCATGAAGGGTCCAGGTCCAGATCTTGACAAGGGGTCAGGGATCTGCTGTGTAGTTCATTTTTAAGAGAAGTTTCCACTTTCTTCTCAAGGGGAAGGCAAGCGTCCTGGTGTTTCTCAGTGAAATAAAACTAATTTGACAAAGCCTACTAGATTGGCAAATTCTCCCCACTCAGCCCAGGTATCGCTTTAGGTCAGCAGCATAACTGAAGAACCGCAACAGCAACATCCCACACCCTGATGTGCACATGTTACAGAGGGCCCTGCATTTGCAGGGAGCTCTGCAAAAAGCTTATTCCTTGCATTTAAAGGTCTGGTTTTCTCTAGGCAGACCTGTGATGCTTGCCCTCTTGCATAATGTTCTTCTCAATGGGGAGTACACGCTACCTTTGGGAGACAGCCAGGCAGCTGAAACTTTTTCCAGTCCCATCCTCCTAGGAAACAGCTCTTATCCTCCTAACTAACTGCTGCCATTTTTATTGCTCTGGACATAGGTTGCTTCTGGTAATTTTCTCAGTGATTCCCAAGGGCCTTGGCTCAACATCAAAGCAGAACTCTTCATTAGAGCCAAACCGATGCTATGGCCATGGTAGAAAAGGAAGTGCACTTTGCATGGCTTGTGAATGCATGTGCATGCACATGAACACACGGGGTATTCTGCATGCCTGACTGAGTGTGTAATAACTTAACTATCACAGGTTAAGAGGTTTTGGAAACTCTCCTTCCAATTTACAGTGAGCCACTGAGGGTTCACAGAGACACACAAGGAGGATTCTTATGCTGTCCTGCCACCTAAAACCAGGGAGTGGAACAGTATTGCTGCTTCCAGACTAAGAGAACTGCCTGCATGCAAACATTCTTGTCCAACAAGTATAACCTGCAACAGGCTTCTTACCTCACCTCTGGTGGAAAAGGTAGTAAAATGAAACCGTCATGGTTTATGACTAATCCAAATCAACCTACAGTCAAGACTAAATATGAATCCAGCCAGGGATGGATTTAGGGGAAGGTGACCCAGGCGGGTGCCTGGGGTGCCAGGGCTTGGGAAATGCCAGGTTCAGGGTGCTGTTTTTGTTCTTAGCGACAAAAGGGAAAATAGAATGTTTGAAGTAAAATGTTTCAGGTATTCCATGTTTCACTAACCTTCTCTAAAACTCTCACCTACTGTAATACTATTTAATACTAGTCCACCCAATGTTGGTGCACAGTTCAATTTCTTGATGTTAGTACATTTCAGGTATTCTTAAAATTAAAAAGTTTCTATAAACTTAGAGGAAACTTTTTTTATTTGCTTATATATGGCATGAATAAATACAGATATACAGATCCTAGTGTGCAAATGTATCATCTTATATGACAGGGATAAATCTTGCATGCAGATTGTGCAACAAGTCGTGAAATAGGTTACAAATGCAATAAAAAAAGAAGGTATTCAAAAGTTTAACAAATGGAGGGAGTGGACACCAAAGATGCTCCTTGCCTGGGAGAGCAGCTCTGAACCTAACCACAGTATAGGATCTAGAGTAGCTTGAAGTGCAGTATGTACCATAAAAAGAGCAATTTCATCAATGAACTGTCAGGGGTGACTGTCTAATTCAGCGGGTTTAGACCTGTGGTCCGCAGACCCTTGGGGGTCTGCAGACTATGTCTAAGGAGTCCGCCAAAGGTTGTCATTACCATAGAGAAGTGGTTTTCAATCTGTGATCTATGGACTCTTGAGGATCTGCAGACTATATCTAAGATTTCCAAAGGGGTCAGCACCTCAACTCAAAATTGTTTAGGAGTCCACAAATGAAAAAACGTTGAAAAGCACTGGTCTAATTTATTTAATAGCACACATCTGTACAAAGCTGGTGTACAATGACTGATAACCCACAAGGTCCCCTTGACTTCATTATAATGCATATGGGGGAGGGCTGCTAAACTGAGCTCTTAGCAAAAGTACAGGATTCTCCACTGAGATGATAAGCTCTTTGGGACAGGAAGTGTCTTTTTATATTTTTGGAGTGCCCAGCACAGTGGGGCCCTAATCCTGACTGCGATCCCTGTGTGCAAAGATAAGGGTAACCCGCTCTCCCCAGAGAGAAGTCAGACAGAGGTGCAGTAAATGTGTGGAAATATGTAAACAGCCATTGTGTGTAAATATCATTTACAGCAACTGAACAGACCTCTAGATACACCTCACTTCCAGTACAAACTGGGGGGAAGAGGACTGCAGTGTGACAAGTGACATCAGGAAGAACGCATGACTGCACTGGGCTAGGTAAGGGTACATGTCGGAAAGTACAAGATAAGAACCATCCCGCTGAGTGGAAGAGATAGGGGGAGGCAGAGGCAGCAGCATGTGAGCAGCACTCTGTGTGCGACTCCAAGCTGACATCTTACCTCACTGTGCGTGAACATGTGAACCCTTTTATCCGATGATCTCAAAGCACTTCACCCACCTTAATTAGCTGAGCCTCACAACAGCCCATTACAACAACAATACTCTCTAGCTTCCAGATCGGGAAGCTGAGGTGCAGAGAAAGGCACTGACATGCCCAAGGTGACAGAGTCAAGAACAGAGCACAGGCGTCCGACTACCTGCCACATTTCTTGCTATTTTCTTTTGCCACAAGGTTTATATGCCCTCAGAGGAGGCGACATCTGGCAACCCAGGCCAGCTCTATGCACTGTTCTGAACTCAGCCTTCACTCCATGCAGCTTCCCTGATTCTTCCCAAATCTCATTCTCTCCTGTTTCCCCCCTCCCCCGTCCCCACCACACACACTAACTATACCCCTGCTAACAATGAAGACTCACCACACTGAACATTGAATGACTTGGGAGAGTGGATGAATTCTTAACCTCTGCCATTGCGACCAAGCCAAAGGTGGCTGCTGAAGGCTGGTGGGATTCGGAGAAAGTGCTGCATGCTGGGATCCAGGCTTTGCATTAGTCTCGGGCCCTAGGCACTGTGTAGGCCGCACCTCCATGTGGCACAGGAGGATGCTTGCATTGTGGCTGCATAGGCCAGGCTTTGACCAACCTCGGCTTTCTACCGGCACCACCTTTCTCTCTTTCCCACTGACCCAGCAAGCCTGACCTTGCCGTTCACACAATACCCTGAAGCTTAAAGGCATCCTGCTTTCTTACAGTGCCAGCATTCCCCCCACCCCCAACATGTTTCACTGATATCGCCCATCGATCGTACATTCAACTACAGGTCCATTAATTCAGCCACGGTTATCTGAATAATAAAAGAGCATCTCTGAAGCACGCATCTCAAATTGGTTCGTTATGATGAGTCCTCTGGCACTGAAGAGCAAACGAGTTAATAATGAAGAGACGATTCCAGTGGCCTCCCCTCCTCCTGAATATGAAAAGGACGAGAGATTCACTGTGAGAAACCCAGACAAGTGGTCAGGTCCCCACCCTGCACTTTGCCAAGGCATTTCTGTCTCTGCCTCGCTGTACTATATTATCAGCCAGAGACCATTTACTGCACAGGACTCTTTATGAATAACAAGAACTCCTTAATACATGAATGGATGAGAATCATTTGTAGCGACAAAAATGTGGTAATGAGAATGTGCTCGTTTCTCCTTTTCAGGAAATTCCATTATTCCTGCAGTTTCTCATGAGCTGTGTTTTCTGGCAGGGGGGGATGGAAACTGTAAAGGCATCACTCTGAAAGAGAATTACAGTAATCATGTTCGATTTACACAGATGTGGTTCCTGACCACTCAGGCCACTGGAAAATCTCGCAATCAAAATGAATCATCACTTAAAATTAAGGATATGTCATAATTTTGGTCACCCAGGTTCACAGCGCTGTCTGCTCTGCCTGGGGAGATTCATTCACACTTCTGAAGTATTGACAGTGGAAAAGCAGATTTACATTGTGTAGGGCACGTGCTATATACCACAGCTTGTGTCCCGCAAACCTGGGACGAAGCCTTGTCTCTTTGAAGGTTTATAAGAATTCTCAACATTTTTTTCTTGACGGTTTCTGGATGTAAATTATACTTAAAAAAACACATTTCATTCTTGAAGCTACTATGACCTGTGCTTACAGGGATCTGACCACACCGTAGCAGAATAGCTTGTCTTCAGGCAGCAGGAATTGCAGGGCTAGAACAAGTACCAGCATGCACTCAGATGTGCAAAAAACCTAAGGTTTGCGTACCAAGCATTGCCCTGAAGCTAGCTAGCATAAATCCTGCTGGGAGCTGATCACCTGGGCCCCAGTGTAGAAGGCAGGGGAGTAGATTCTTTAATTACACAGGTCAGGTCTGGGTAACCTCTAAAACTCAGTGATAGAAGGAGAGCAAACTTCAGTCAAGGTGAACTTCCCACAACAAAGCCAATCTTGTCTGGGCAATTGGAACACAGACAGCCTGGACATTTCATTAACTCCAGCTGCTAACATGTGTCAAAGCCTGAGAGACGAACACACAAAGCAAAGAGTTTTTGGGTGGGGTGAGAGGAGACAGGACTGTTACTTTGTGTATCTAGATTTCTACTCACCTGCTGAGAGAAGTGTTGCTGCTCTGGGTTCTCTCAGTCTAGATTGCAAAGGGAGACAGACAGACATTAATGCATGGGTCCGGCTGTGTTATGCTAAAACTGCCAGACCCATACAGCTAATCCCCATGTCCTCCCATCAGAGGGTGTCTCTGAGAATTTAACAGCATCATAGCAGCATTTCTGTTATCATGCATGACTAGGGAGGGTCTCTCCCCAGACGGGCTCTGTTATATTGGCGGGACTTGCAAAGGTTCCATTGCTCTTCTTCTCTGGAGCAATTGAGTAACCCCAGAGGGGTCCTGTTCCTCAATGGATATAAACTGTCCTAGCATCATAGACTTCAAACGACTGACCCTAATTTACACCCGCGGAGGATGTGACCCTCAGACACCATGGTGAGGAGTGCAGTATGAACACTTGGGCAGACAGGTTTCAGAGTAGCAGCCATGACACCATCATAGGACTTAACCACATCAGCCACGCCATCGGGGCTCATTCACCTGCACATCTACCAACGTGATATATGCCATCATGTGCCAGCAATGCCCCTCTGCCATGTACATTGGCCAAACCGGACAGTCTCTACGCAAAAGAATAAATGGACACAAATCTGACATCAGGAATCATAACATTCAAAAACCAGTAGGAGAACACTTCAACCTCTCTAACCACTCAGTGACAGACTTGAAGGTGGCAATTTTGCAACAAAAAAACTTCAAAAACAGACTCCAAAGAGAAACTGCTGAACTCGAATTAATATGCAAATTAGATACAATTAACAGGTTTAAACAGAGACTGGGAATGGTTGGGTCATTACACTAACTGAATCTATTTCCCCATGTTAAGTTCTCCTCACACCTTCTATGGGTCATCTCGATTATCACTTCAAAGGGTTTTTTGTTTGTTTGTTTTGTTTTTTTCTCCTGCTGATTATAGCTCATCTCAATTGATTGGCCTCTTAGAGTTGGTATGCCTACTTCCACCTTTTCATGTTCTCTGTATGTATAAATATCTTCTGTCTGTGTGTTCCATTCTATGCATCCGAAGAAGTGAGCTGTAGCCCATGAAAGCTTATGCTGAAATAAATTTGTTAGTCTCTAAGGTGCCACAAGTACACTTGGGCAGACAGGTTCCAGTAGCTAGAGCACCCCGTGTTACTGGAGAAAAGCAAGCAGGGAACTTCTCTTAGTGTGAGGCCTTTGTCTCCTCCCCTCACACACCCTTCTGCATTCCTACTCCCATGCCTGGTGACTCCCCTCCCGCAGCCCAGGATGCCAGACGCCTCCCCTGACATCAGTCGCATCCCACCTCAAAACCAATTCTGCCTATGAAACTCACTGGCACTAAGCTCCTGACCTACCACCCAGAAAGGCTAACATGGCACACTGAGGAGCATCCTTCCGCTGGGACGATCAGCGTCTGCCACATTTCTTTAGACTGCAAGCTCCTGGGGCCAAGCCAGAGGCCTCTCCCCATGCTGAGCACACTGTTCACTCCTAGCAAACGAATCCAGAATGACACTATGATCTGTAGGAGTGTCCCTGCCTCTGGGACACCTCCCCCCCCCCACATTCACAATAACACAGAACGAAGCCCTTCCCAGACCTCTCCTCCCTTTGGCAGTCACATAACATTCCTGTGGTAGTCACAGCAATTGCTTCACTGGAAAAGTCACACTCGGAAAGTATTCAATAGCTTCCATTTATAACTCCTTTTAATGCAACTTAGCAGCAGAGGACCAAGAGGAGAGCCAGCACCATACGAACAGCCAGCTTTCCACAAACCATCAGCAAGAACTCTGTTGGCCACAGGTCATCAACACACTACTGTCCAAGACCCACTCTCTAGTCTGGTCAGTTTCACCCCATCCTACCCCGATATTATGGGAGTATCCCAGGCATGTTGCATCTTCTCAGCCATCTTAATGGAGTAAGCCAAGGGTCACAGCATCTCCACAGAATTACCGAAGTCCCCCAGACACATAACCGAACCTCTGTACTGCTAATGGGGAGGCTGACTACACTTCTCTTTTAACATAGCCCTCTGAACAGTCTGTGTTCAGCCCCCTGCTTCATTACATTTGTAGTACCAAAATTGCACCTGGAAGCCCACAGAGGGCACACTGGAGAATGACAAAGCCAAGAGCAAAGGGAAATCTCTTGCCTACCAGGCAGACTTGCCCCTCAGCTGTACTCACACTCTCAGGTTTCCCTCTATTTTGGAAGTTTAATTGTTCACTTTTTTTTAACTTTAGAAATGAGACAAGAAAGGACAGGTGTAAAGCTAACAGCCTGTGGATGTGCAGGGACTGGAATGGCTCCCAGGACACCAGCATGCACACCCCAGTGGAAACCCATGCAACTGCCTGCTGTCCCTGAGACCCTCATGAAATGTTCTGCTCAGCCACAAAGGCAGCCAGGGATTGGGTGTGGGGTTGCTAATTCCTTTATACAGAGTTGTAGGGGGAAAAAAACATGACATCTTTTAATGGTGTCATCTCTCCAGAAGCCACTGATTACACTGCTCTACAGCCAAAATGCTTCTGAAATAAATGTAGTCAAACTTTACTAATTCTGGGTCACTGAGAACGAAAATGATGCTTAAAATTGTTGATTGGCTCTAGTTTTCAAGTTATGCTATTGGGTCAGTATATACGACCCTTGACTTGGGAATAGCGGAGGATAAGTGAGTTATAAAGGGAAGGGATCTCAATTTAAACCAGAAATGACTAAAATACATCTTTGACTGGATCTATGAATAAATCTATGACTGGGTTTGGACAGTACTTGCTTTTTAGGCAAAACAATGAATGATGCAATCTGAAGCTGGTATTGCGTCATATATGATATGAATTGCATCAGGTTATTCCTAGAAGTCATGTATGATGCATAATGAAGCTTACATCACTCTGCTGAACAAATTGCCTTATATCAGCTCTAGAAATCATAGTGTCGTGCTCTCTTATTTGTCAGTGTTTGATTTTGCAAAGGGACACATTTCTGTTTAGCCAAAGTGAGCAGAGATGCCTCGTACTTGTGTGAACAGTGCAGATAACTTCTGCTATGTTTGTGGTGAAGTGACTTTTGCATCACAAAAGCGCAGTATAAGCACTATGGTTAAGAAAGCCTATCACCTTTATTTTGGCTGCAAAACTGGAGATCAGGACAAGAGGTGGGCCCCACACATATGCAGCAACACTTGTGCAACAAATCTTCGCCAGTGGTTGAACAGGAAAAGGAAATCTATGCCTTTTGCAGTGCCAATGATTTGGAGAGAGCCAACAGATCATACCAGCAATTGTTACTTCTGCATGGTGCCTCCAGTTGGGAAAGGTGTGTCAAAGAAGAAAAAGTGGACTGTGCATTATCCAAACATTCCATCAGCTATACGCCCAGTACCCCACGGAGGAGGACTGCCGGTTCCTGATGCACCAGAATCATTCTCACTTGAGTCAGATGAGGAAGAGGAAGAGGATGAAATTTCTGGTCCTGAACCATCAATGTCACAGGACCCACATTTTCTCCCATCTTCCTCCTCTGAACCACACCTCATAACACAAGGTGAACTGAATGACCTTGTCAGGAATTTGGAACTACCCAAGAGTAAGGCAGAGCTGTTGGGCTCCAGACTACAGCAGTGGAATCTCCTGGCAGGTGATGTTAGGGTTTCCATGTTCCGTGACCGTCAAAAGGATCTTGTCCCATTCTTCTTCATGGAAGGTGATCTTGTAGCCTGCAACAACATCGATGGTGTGATGGCAGCCCTCAACATCGTTCATGATCCAGATGAGTGGAGACTGTTCATTGATTCATCGAAGACGAGTCTTAAAGCTGTTTTACTGCATAATGGCAATGTTTTGCCATCAATTCCAGTTGGTCATGCAGTCCATATGAAGGAAACCTATGACAACATGAAACAACTTTTGAGGTGCATAAACTATGACCAACATCAGTGGCAGCTTTGTGGTGATTTGAAGGTTGTTGCTCTCTTGCTTGGTCTGCAGACTGGATACACAAAGTACTGCTGTTTTCTCTGCGAATGGGATAATCGTGGAAGAGATTCCCACTACATCAAGAAAGATTGGCCACTCCGACAGTCATTGGAGCCTGGGAGGAAAAGTGTTCAGCATCCACCACTTGTTGAATCAAGGAAGATTTTGTTACCACCCTTACACATCAAGCTGGGTCTGATGAAGAACTTTGTCAAGGCCATTGACAAAACACAAGCAGCTTTCAAGTACCTCCATGGAAAATTTCCAAGGTTAAGTGAAGCTAAGATAAAGGAAGGTGTCTTTGTTGCTCCTCAGATTCGTGAACTTCTTCGAGATGATGCATTTGACCATGCACTGCGTGGCAAGGAAAAGACGGCATGGAAAGCCTTCCAGTTAGTGGCAATAAATTTTCTCGGAAACAACAAGGCAGACAACTACAGGTTGTTGGTGGAAAACCTCCTCAAGGCATACAAAAACCTTGGTTGCAACATGTCACTAAAGATACATTTTTTGCACTCTCATCTAGATTTTTTTCCACCGAACTGCGGAGCAGTGAGCGACAAGCACGGCGAGCGATTTCACCAGGACATTGCAACAATGGAGAAACGCTATCAGGGCAAATGGAGCCCATCAATGCTTGCAGACTATTGCTGGACAGTGACAAGCGATGCTCCATTTAATGAATACAAGAGACAAGCCAAGAAGCGCCGAGTAGACACTGAATAGGACTAAACTATGTACATAGTAGTTTTTTGCCTTTTGTTTCATAATAAATTTTAGTTAGATAACCCTTTTGCTGATTTTTAAAGTGTTACATAAACAGGACAGGTGAAATATTATCATGTAAAGCAACCATAAACACATGAAAAGACCTAGGTTTACAATTTATGATTAAAACTCTACTATCTACACAATATACATAGACATAAGATGTAAAAACTTAAATATCTTAGAAACAGTAGCCAATCAGTTGTTTTAACTGTCATATTTGAATTCAGCACATCAAAATACATAATAAATAGCACATTTTATCTCTGAAGCAGACGACTTCTCAAAAATTGTAGACCAGTGTTAGCTGCAGACTTGGTCTGGAGCATCTTTCTGGCAGGTCTCACTGTCTGGCTGTTCACAGGGCTGAATTCCACCCAGTTTGCTTTCTGCTCTCCCTGACATACAGAGAAATGCACAGATTTCTGTTCTGAAATCACTCTTTAGACTTGTTATGGTCCCAACACTTGCAAGTCCTTGGCATAGGCTGTTCCATTATCCCAGTGAGAAGCAGGAATGGCTCTGTCCAGGCAACAGAGCCTCTCACTGCTGGTGCTCATCAGCACAAATACATAACATAACATACAAAATACATCCCCAGAATGTCAGCAATTTTACCCCTCTCTCCTGGTTGAAGTGAAGGTCAAAGCAGAAGCAAACCTGCTGTGACCTGTTCTCAGCACTGTGGAGACTAGAGCAATTTTCATAGTTACCATGAGACACTGGAGATCAAAAGATACTATGGAATTTCATGGGGTAGGTCCAGTCCATTGTTCACTTACCAATATTCCATTCAGTAACAGAAGAGGAAAAGAGAAGGTCTCCTAGAAGTGCAGCACACTCCTCCAGTGCAGGGGAGAATTCACTTTTATTCTGGGCTCTCTTCTTGCTATCAGGATGGAGTGCAAGAGATTAAACACAATAGGCTGGCTCTTGTTTATCTGCAGTGGGAAGGAGTTCATTTCTCATGCCCCTGCTGAACATACCCTCAAACACATTTTCCTTTTCCTTTCATGCCAGTGACAAGTTGCCAGTTCATACAGCTCTCCGAGGAAGTGGTGAATCTCCCTTTTGGATTGTCGCTTTTCTCAGAGCTGCCACAATGTCCTTCACCAGGGACCCATGAACTGAGGACCTTGGGGAGGTGTGTCAGACTGAGCCCAAGGAGGCTTATGAGCAAGCAGCAGTGAAGGCAGCAGACTGGCAAGTGATGTAGAGGCCCTGAAATGCTCATTCCTTTGACAGGCCGCCACCACAGAGTGTAACTAAGGAGGTCAGCCTGGCACGCCAGTGCTACAGAAAGCGCCATTCTTCAACTTGGGCAGCTGGGGAAGCAATCCAAAGCAAAAACAAACAAGAGATTCTTCAGTCTATCAGAAGTAGGAAGCCTGCAAAAGAATCTGATAAACAAGAGCCAGCCTACTGTCTCTTGCACTCCATCCTGATAGCAAGAAGAGAGCCCAGGATAAATGTGAATTCTCCCCTGCACTGGAGGAGTGTGCTGAACTTCTAGGAGACCTTCTCTTTTAATCTCCTGTTACTGCATGGTATATTGGTAAGTAAACAATGGACAGGACCTACCCCGTGAAATTCCATAGCATCTTTTGCTTTACAGTGTCTCATGTAACTATGAAAATCGCTCTAGTGGGATAACCCGTGGCTAAAGCGCACAGCTAAGAAATGTAACAACATTGCTGGGAAGATAAATTATTTCTTTGCATCAGTCTTCACCACTGAGGATGTTGTGGAGATGCCTACCCTGGACCTGGTCTTTACCAGTAATAAGAATGAGATGACAGAAGAAGAGATGCTGGAGCAACCTAATAATTTAAAACGCACCAAGTCACCAGGCCCAGATGGTCTATTTAAGGGTTCTGAAGGAGCTTATGTACGCAATAGCTAGGCTGCTAGCAAAATTTGCTATCATTAAAAAGATCCACTATGCCAGAGGACTGGAAGGGAGAAAATCTTGAACCCATATTTTAAAAAGGCTCTGGGGATGATCCACGTAATGACAGATCCAGGATTCCTTCCCCAAAGCTGACCCAGTCAGTGCATGTGATACTTACTGCCTGTGTGTTGGGAGGGAAACTGCCAGTGAACGAGGAGGCCAGTATACTGAGTGCCAGATTCACGTTCATGAAGAGGGTGGGCATCTCTCTGAGGTGCATACAGAAGTGCCATTACCGCACTGCCCTGCACAATTTACTGAAGCCTAGAGAGGTGACATGATTGGCTTGGGTGATATTAGTCGATTCAGTATTAGATAAGGGATCAGGAGACATTGGTTCTAACCTGTGTTCCAATTACCTCGGGTGAGTCCCTTCATCTCATTGTCCCTCAGTTTGTCCATCTATAACATGGGAAGAGTGATTTATTTAACTGACATTTGTACAATGCTGTTGAAGTGTAAAAGGATTATTGAGGTAGGCTGGTGCCAGTGGGTTTGATCTGTTCATAGCACTCCTATTTCTAGATATTATAACAGTTTGCTGTGCCATTGCAGTGCTGCTGAAAAGTGTTTAAATATTTTATTAATTTCACCCAGACGGTGACAAGATGGCTTTTCTTTCATTACCAAAGCCATCGAATCATTATCGAAATGTGTGAGTTGCCTTACATCTTTGATGCTTTACTCCCCAATTTAGACATTTTAATCTAACAGAACATGGTTTTGATACATCTTATTGTGTTTGTATTTTTTGGTTTACAGAACTCTCTGGCTTTGGAGTCTTCTGTGCCTTCTGAACACCCTTCTACCTGAAGAACTTAAGAACGGACATACTGGGTCAGACCAAAGGTCCATCTTGCCCAGTATTCTGTCTTCCAACAGTGGCCAATGCCAGGTGCCCAAGAAGGAATGAACAGCACAGGTAATCATCAAGTGATCCATCCCCTGTCGCTCATTCCCAGCTTCTGGCAAGCAGAGGCTAGGGACACCATCCCTGTCCATCCTGGCTAATAGCTATTGATGGACCTATCCTCCTACCTTTGTTTGTTTAAAGAAATAATTCCCCCATCACAATCACTTTTTCCAGGAATTTTTTGGAAAGCAAATATTCTCCAGGGAATGATTTCCTAGCTTCCCATCCTCCCATTGAAGAAACTGAACCATCACAAAGTATTATAGTGCCATCAATGAGTCAGTGGGATATTCTAATCTGGAATGCTTTTCTAAATTCTGGTCTCTCTGTCACAGAAGAACTCTGTGGAAGCTCGAAAGTTGTCTCTCTCACCAACAGAAGCTGGTCCAATAAAACATTATCTCACCCACCTTGTCTCTCTAATAGCAGAAACAGACAGGATTCAGAGAGGAGGGTTGAAAATGGTAGACTTTGTCTACACGGGAAAGTTTCACCAGATTCAGAAATACAGGTGTCCAGATATACTTATTCTGACATAGCCCCACATGGGGCTATGCTTATTCCAATATAAGAGTGACTTTTTTTTTTGTTTAGTTTAAAACCCTTCCCAAGTGACATAAGCTAAACTGAAAAATGGCCATTCTGATACTGATACTGGAATAAGAATGCCTACCTGGGGGATTATAACCGGGTAAGTATCCATTTAAACTGACAAGTTATATGGAAAAAAAACCTTTCCATGTAGACAAGGCCTTAAGGGTCAGGAGAGACTTCACTATGAGGCAGGACTGAAAGGACTGACACACTTAGTTTAAAGAGGAGAAATAAATAAATGGGAACATGACAGAGGGAGCTGGTCTGTGGCAGGTAAATCATGAGCTCCTATTTGTCTCTCCTCATAATACCAAACCCAGGGGAAAGTCAGTGAGATTGAAAGGCAACAAAATAAAGCCGATAAAGAGGAAATAATAACTATTTTTAGTTTACATACAGAAGTTCATCGATAGCATTAAAATATTTAAGAGACATATAAACCTCCATGCTTCAAGACATAGGCCACCTGCTAACTACCTGAGGTCAGGAAGGAACTTCCCTCCCCCCCGCCCCCAGTGGGCAGGTGATTCCATAACTGAGATTTCTTAACCAGTATTTAGTACTGGGGCTGCTGATGAAGCCAGGATGTTGAGCTAGGTGGGCCATTTGTTGGATTCCTTTGTTTAAATTTCTTTCTATCTGGAAATAAATTAGTGTTTTATTTCCCAAACATGATCTATTATATATTTGTTCCAATTTGATGGCAGGTGTTCAATGAAAGACTATATCCCAAGGAACATGCACAACGAGGCAGTGGGAAGGTTGTACATGACATTTAAACTCCCTGACCTTTGAGTGGTTAACCATGCAACCATAGCAATCTAGCAAACCATTGACGAGGGTCTTCCCCCGCCCCACACCCCCCCTTAAGGGTTTCACAGTCAGAGGACAGGAAGAAAAATCTGTCAGTTTGCTAGAAATGCAGCTTCATTGAACTGGAAAAACAAGAAATTAATGACCTTCCCTGATATCTATCTGGAAGTTGCAAGAGAACAAACTAATGTCACCCCTAAAGACACCACTGCAGATCCCCAGATTGGAGATACAGGATTTTGTATGCCAGCTGCAATGCAGATTCCTTCCCAAGATACTGCTGTGCATTCCAAAGACATCCAAGATGCCAAGTAGTTTCTGTAGCCTCCCAGCTTCCAATAGTGATCAACATGAAAGAAATCTGATCAGTGCTCCTTCCTCCCAAAGAACCAGCTCCTGAAAGTAACAGGAACTGAGAGCCAGATTTTTAAAAGGTATTTAGGTGCCCTAAAGGTACAGATAAGATTCCATTACATGCCTATCTACATCTTTAATGCCTAAATACTATCATAGAAACTTTCTGCCAGCCTATTATTTCATAACCCAGAAAGCATCATTAGTCAAAAGTTTTTTTGTATTACTCTCTTGAAATTGGAGAATAGAGTGATACAGGAAGGAATACAGTCGAACTCATTTATCTCGACCTCGGTTAACTTGCCAACCCTATTAAGTCGACGTTTTAGTAGTGGAACCGCCAAACTCCCTCTTTGTCTTACCGGTTTCTCATCGGTTATGTCGATTCTTTAATCTCGCCGAACCCTAATATCTGGAGCACAGAAGAGCTTTTGCCACTAACCGAGGTCGAGATAAATGGGTTCGACTGTAACTCCGGCGGCGGCCCTGCCCGGCTCCTGCCGCATCCCTCCCCGGCCACGCGACTCCTGCCCTAGCCCCGGCTCCCCAGCCCCGCGGTTCCCCGCGTACCCGCCCGCCCGGTCCCGCTTCCCCGGTCCCCGCTTCGCCGCCCGCCCGTCCACCTGGCCCCGCTTCGCCGGTCCCCGCTTCGCCGCCCGCCCGTCCACCTGGCCCCGCTTCGCCGGTCCCCGCTTCGCCGCCCACCCGGCCCCGCATACCCGGTCCCCGCCCGCCCACCCGCCCGGCCCCGCATACCCGGTCCCCGCTTCGCCGCCCGCCCGTCCGCCCGTCCGCCCGGCCCCGCTTCGCCGGTCCCCGCTTCGCCGCCCGCCCGGCCAGCCCCGCATACCCGGTCCCCGTTTCGCCGCCCGCCCGTCCGTCCGGCCCCGCTTACCCGGTCCCGCTTCGCCGCCCGCCCGTCCGCCCGGCCCGCTTCGCCGGTCCCCGCTTCGCCGCCCGCCCGCCCGGCCCCGCATACCCGATCCCCGCCCGCCCGCCCGGCCCGCATACCCGGTCCCCGCTTCACCGCCCGCCCGTCCCCGCTTCGCCGGTCCCCGCTTCGCCGCCCGCCCGCCCGGCCCCGCATACCCGGTCCCCGTTTCGCCGCCCGCCCGCCCGTCCGTCCGGCCCCACTTCGCCGGTCCCCGCTTCGCCGCCTGCCCGTCCGCCCGGCCCCGCTTCGCCAGTCCCCGCTTCGCCGCCCGCCCGGCCCCGCATACCCGGTCCCCATTTCGCCGCCCGCCCGGCCGGCCCCACTTCGCCGGTCCCCGCTTCGCCGCCCGCCCATCTGCCCGGCCCCGCTTCGCCAGTCCCCGCTTCGCCGCCCGCCCGCCCGGCCCCGCATACCCGGTCCCCGTTTCGCCGCCCGCCCGCCCGTCCGTCCGGCCCCGCTTCGCCGGTCCCCGCTTCGCCGCCCGCCCGTCCGCCCGGCCCCGCTTCGCCGGTCCCCGCTTCGCCTGCCGCCCGCCCGCCCGGCCCCGCCCCGCTTACCCGGTCCCCGCTTCGCCTGCCGCCCGGCCCCGCTTACCCGGTCCCGCTTCGCCTGCCGCCCGGCCCGCTTACCGGGTCCCGCTTCTTTGGCTGCCCGGCTCCGGGTCCCCGTCCACGGCCGCCCGGCCCCACTTCCCCGTCCCGCTTCGCCGGATCCAGCCACGTGCAGGCACCGCGGTAAGGGGGCAGGGAGGGGGTGTTGGAGAGAGGGCAGGGGAGTTCAGGGGTGGGGGGGTGGATAGGGGTTTATCTCGATCATCGGTTATCTGGACTATTTTTGGCAAACCCCTAGGCCGGCGACATAACAGGGTTCAACTGTATTAGTATACTTATTTTGGTTTCATGATTGCATAACTAACCACCTGGCCCCTGTGACTCCTTCAGTAAAAGTTGTAATGCGTAAGTATATAAATCCACACTGGCTTATATAGGTTTTTGCCAGCATTTTAAATAGTTTGAAAGCTGAAGAGACTGCCTCATGCATTCTAAGGAAGTATGAAATCATTCAGTGGACCATATGCAATATGAAATCCCAGCATATACCTGAAATATTTGACAGCCTCTCCAGCCTAATGATATCATCCAAAGAACCCAATTTCGAAAGACAAGAAGGAAATTTGGAATTCGGCTGATAGTTTAGGTAAAATCACCTTGACACTTAATAAGAATCTTCTTTCTGGTTGGGGGAATGAAACACTAAAATTCAATGGATATTCATGCAACAGGAAATTCAGAAAAGTATTAAGAGTTAAATTCATTGGAGATTTGTGTGTGCTATGGATGAACATCTGGTCTCCATTACAAGATTCTTCGAGATTATCACCAGATCAAAAATGGATTTACCAGTGAATTTTAATTGTCTCATTCAGTCCCTAAATGTTGCACCTCCAAACTTGGTTATCTGATGAAAAATTCAGATGAAAATGTAATGAAATATTTCAAGATGGGTACATGTAATATCCATTTCTCATCTCTCTCTGGGGTCAGCTTGGAATATCCAAACAGAGCTTTACAAAAATTGAAAACAAAATAAAATTAATTAGAAGCAGAATCCACTCCTAAACAATGGGAAGGTGTTTTGAATTATAAGCATACAATTAGCATGGGAGCCAAGTTAAAGCTTATGCATTTTAAATTATTGCACATAATACAGTGGTCTCTGCAGAAGCTGAAAAGATGTGCCTTTGAAGCTTGGCGATAAATACTGGGAGAGTGATAAGTTCCGGGGAACATCATTCCTATTATGACTTTGCCTCAGAGTTTATGTTTATTTGGCAAAAATATTTCAGAGCATGAATTTAATCCAAACTATTAATTTGCCACAAAACATACAATTTATCTTCCTGTATGACTCTTCCTTAAAGTCACCCATTATTTGGAGACTGAAAGGATGGCTGTGCACAGCCTGACCCTGTGCAGATAGGTTTATTATTGCACAGTCAGAGCCCTGACAACAGCCCAAGAATTCAGGACGACCACAATAATGTAGCTCTATCGTTTGGAAGATGAATTTATAAATTGAACTACCAGAGCACAATGCAGTCTATAGAAATTTCTTGGACCATGTTGAAAGTATGTAAAATATGGATTGCTTCCAAGCATCCCCGCTAGTTTCAGAACGCAGAGGAAAAAGGATCCCACGTTATTCCGTGACAAGTTTAATTGACCCAGCCACTCAGATTTTATTTTATTGTAGTGGGTGTTTGTATTGCTTCCATCATTATGTCATTTCTGATCAAATGCTGAGTTACCATTTCTGGGGCATACACAAACACTTTACCTGTTTTTATGGACGTCATTATCTATTAATGGCAGCACCCAGTGTGTGCCAGGCACTTTCCAAACACTCAGAGATAGTCCCAGCTCTGAAGAGCTCACAGTCAAAGGACAGACAGGGAGACAGAGGCCAGAGGATGGGAACCACAGGCCAGTTATACACAATATCTACTCAATTCACAGCAGGCAGCATGGCAGAGGCGAGTCTCGGGGACTTGCATGTGGGCAGGGTAGGAGCAATGCCAACAGGTTTAGGGAAGCTGCACGATGCAGAGAGGGCTGCCTGGAAAAGGGTACGGAAGTGACTGTGTGAGACTCTAACAAGTGGGTGGATGGAGGCTGGGAGCACTGGAAGAGCAGAAGGGATGGGGGCAGTGGTGAGCTGCAGCCAGTTCACACCAGTTCACGCAAACCGGTTGTTAAATTTTGAAGCAGTTTTAGAACCGGTTGTTAACCTGATTCCCTATGAGGGGGCGCTGCTGCAGCTTTGATGGGCTCTGGCTGGGAAGTGATGTAATTCCTCCTCTGGCCGCTGGGGGCGCTGCACTGCGGGAGCCATGTGGGCCACCGCCTGGCTCTGTTGCTGCTGCTGCTGCTCCCCCAACCCCTGGCCCTCGGCTCCCGCTGCTGCCTGATGGGTCCCCGACTGCTCTGCTGGGTCTGGGCTGTGTCCTGCTGCTCGGGCTGCTCCGAGCCGATCTCCCCGTGAATACCTGCCACTTTGCCCGCAGCCAGCTCCTGTCTCCAGCCAGCCCCACACCCCCTGCCCTGCCTGCAGCCAGCCCCTGCCGCACCCCCTGCCCACAGCCAGCCCCTGCCGCACCCCCTGCCCTGTCTCCAGCCAGCCCCTGCCGCACCCCCCTGCCCAAAGCCAGCCAGCCCCCCACTCCTGTCTCCAGTCAACCCCTGCCACACCCCCCTGCAGCCCTGCCTGAAGCCAGCCAGCCCCACACACCCGTCTCCAGCCAGCCCCATACCCCCAACCCTGCCTGCAGCCAGCCCCTACCTCCAGTCAGCCCCTGCCCTGCCTCCAGCCAGCCCCACACGCCCTTGCCTCCAGCCAACCCCACACACCCCTGTCTCCAGCTAGCCCTTCCCCACACCCCTGTCTGCAGCCGGCCCCACATACACTGGTGCACTGCAGTTCCCAAGGCAGTAACCCTGCACACCTGCTTCAATGAGGGGGGCAGGGAGCAGCTGGGACCCACACATGTGCACATCCTAAGGTGACCAGACAGCAAGTGTGAAAAATCGGGACGGGGGTGGGAGGTAATGGGAGCCTATATAAGAAAAAGACCCAAAAATCAGGACTGCCCCTATAAAATTGGGACATCTGGTCACCCTAGCACACCCCCAGGGAGTGGCGGGGACCCACACATGTGAAACGGAGCTCATTTCTAGTTCAGGCCCATCTTTTTAAAAAAGAACTTTAGGTAGGGTTAACATACATCTGTATTTTTCTGGACATATCGGGCTTTTTGGTTCTTAAATCGCTGTCCAGGAGGAATTTTTAAATTTTTTTAAAATTCCTCCTGGGAAAATATGGATGTATGGTAACCCTATTGGTACAAAAAATACATACTATGGCATATCCCTTAAATCAGAACTTTTTATAGCGAACCGGTTGTTAAGATTTTGGCAGCTCATCACTGGATGGGGGCAACATGAAACTTGACAAGGGAGGATCAGTAGGGAGGGACAGAGGGATGTAGAGCTCTGAAGACAGTGGCAAAGTTTTTAAATTTGCTATAATATTGGATGGGAAACCAGTGGAGAGACTCCATGAAGGGAGCGATGCAATCAGACTGACAGGCAAGGAAGAGGAGGTTAGCCATACTGTTCTGCAAGGACTGAAGCAGGCCATGTCGGTGTTGACCATCAAGGCAGGATGTAACAAGGGCCTGAACAAGAGACCTGGCTGTGCAAATGGAGAAAAAAAGGATGTCTCTTGGACACTCTGAAGGAGCAGTAGGATCTGAAAAAGGCCTGAAGAAAGGAAGAAAAAGGAGTGGAAAATAATGCTAAAATGGAAGGTCTGAGTGATGGGGAAGTAAGAAAGGGGAGGGGGGAAATTAGGAGTCCAGCTTTGGCCGTGTTCAGTTTAAGCTAATGAGGATACACCCAGGGAAGATGTCAGAGAGAAGGAGACAGACTGGTGGTGGAAAGGTGGCTCTGCGAGAGAGGGAGTGGGAGGAGGGGCAGCATTGAAAGATGATGAGAAGAAGTATCAGAGATGTGGGAGGACAGCCAGGAGAGAGTAGAAAGCCCAGTACAGAGACGATGGTCAAAAAGAGAGGAAGATTCACAATATGAAAAGCAGCAGAGAGGTCAAGCAAGATGAGGACAGAATAGTGGCCCTGAGATTGGGCCAAGAAAACGTCATTAGTGACCAGAGCGAGAGCGAGTTCACTAGAGCAGAAATGTCATAAGCCAGCCTGACTGGAAAGGAGCCAAGAGCTGGAGGACAGGAAATTGGGGCACTGGATGCAGACTGTGTGCTAAGTGATTTTATGAAGTGGGAAAGAATTGGGGAAGTCAGCTGGAGCAAGGGACAGCCTTTGGAGGATAGGGGAGACCAGGGCTCATTTATGTTGAGAGAGGAAAGAGCCAAAACCCAAGGAGAGGCTGAAGAGGACAGTGAGAGAGGGAATAAATTTGAGGCAAATGGAAGAAAGAAGGCAGGAAGGGCTGGGAGCAGTGGCAATACAAAGAAGGCAGGAGACCTCCTGGGCAGTGATCGGGAAGGTGTTTTGGGGGCGGGAGGAAAGAGATTCCAGTGGAAGTTGTTGATTCTCTCTTTCAAGAGGTCTGCATGGCTTTGGCTGACTCAGCCTCCTCAAAGCTTCCCTAGAACCAGCTCTCCAAGTTAGCTGCCCTCCTGCCTTTGCACACTTGGTTTCTGGACTGAGCTGTTATTTATGTCCTGGCTTGCATATCCCCTGAGTGAGCAGCCTGAATAAATAGAGAAAGTCTATTGGAGCTGGAATTTTCCCATCCCCCTCCCAGACTGAGATGCAGCAGCCAAGCCACTGTGGCCCCCAGTACGGGGGTTGGCTGATAGATCTGAGGGGCAGGGAGCCCTGCAAGGAGTTTGAAAATCTTGCTCTGTTGCAGTGCATGTTTTGGCAAGGTGAACTGTGACATACATCACCTATTCTAATCATGCTCTGCACATGTACATTTTCAGAAGGGAATTAGGCATTAGGCAAAAACCCACTGACAGTCAATACAGTTGACATCAATAGGAGTTAGTGTCACATTTTGGGGTATAATCCAGACCATTGAGAGGCTGCGTCACCACCTGCCCTGCAACCCTTGATGCCTTAAAATTCTTTGCTACTGTACCTCCCTTTTCTGGACATGCTCAGCCAGCATACAAGCATGCATTGAGTGTGTGTGTGGTAAGCGGTCCTGGTTTAGTAACTCTGACTCCAGCAGCCTGTTTGTTACACCACAGCCACACTCTGGTCTCCACCAGCCTTGGCTACTACTAACCAAATGACCCCAACACAATCCCAGTCCTGAATTTCCCCAAAACCATCCACTCTGGAGTGTTCAGCCTTCTTCTGGACCACTCAGAGAAATAAGAAGGATCCGTGGCTCCTTTAAAGAGACAATACCCAGCAGCTTGCCACATTAACTGGAATTTACAATTACTTCAATTCAAGCACAAGACTAGGCTGATTTAGATGAAAATAAAACATGTTCATTACAACAACATGTTCATAGGTTAGTGATGCGCAGCTTAAAGGACAAGATGCTTACAAGCAAATAAAAGTGAAAACACATCTAAAAATCTAAAACTTAATCTAGCAAGGCACAGCGTTTGTTCAAGATGGTTTTGCTCACCAGTTACTCAGACATCCAGCATGGCAGACTGTCTCTCAGTCAGGACTTTCCACAGAACTATGAGGTGCTGGCTTTCTTTTTAATCTTACATGAAAGATAATTCAAGGGTTCACCGCTCCTCTCTGTATAGTCCAGTAAACCTTTGAAAAGCATCTCTCAAAGTTCATTGCTTCTTGAAGACTTCCTCAAGACCCTGTCTCCATCCCCTGTTGATAACTGAGTCGTCACCTCCTCCCCTGTTAGCCTGATGGCTTTGTTTACCTTTTATGCTTTTATGTAAATGTACCATCATTGTCTCTGCCTGACGACAGTGCTGGTTACATAAGTAAATACACAATACTTTATGTTCCAGATATGCCAATACCACAACCACCTGTGAGCTTTGATGGTTCTGCTTACTACACATGTAAATTTCTACTTTGTTTAATACAGACTTTAAAATATAATATCAAATTACATCCATAACTCCACATGCAGCAGTGTGACATATATTCCACAAAGATATTATTGACCAGTGTGTTATTAGTTTTCAGATGATACCTCATACAACATAGTTTGTACAACTATCATTGCAGAAGTGTGCGGGGTCTGAATCCAGGGGAGACTAGGGTCACAGTCAGGTGCCTAATCTGTTTAGGTGCTTTTGAAAACCCCACTAGGCACCTATCTGCATCTTTAGGTGACTAAATACCTTTGACAATCTGGCCCATGTCCTTCAAATGTTTTGAATTAGCAGATCTCATCTCCCACCTGGCTCTTTAGTCATAGTCTAGGAGAGGAAAATAAGCTTCCCTGATTCTTGAACTCTTTACAAGAAAATATTCTCTCGGCATCAGCTTTTCTGCAGCACAGAAACTGAAAACACATTTGGAAAAATGCAAATACCAGAATTCACTCTATTGTGCTGAGTGACAATAACAGAGATACTTAATGAGTCATATGACATTGTGACATACTTATAAAGCCCAGGTTGCCCAAACCAGGGAAGATGTTTTCTCCCTGATTCTCTATGTAATTAAAAAGACAGTACCCTCTAACTCATTAAAATCGTAGGAAGGCTCACAGATGAAGCAATGTTTTATTTCAGTGATTTTAATAGACTATGGTTAGTTTAGGCCTTGATGTAGGTTGTCAGAATTTCGAATGTGATTTCTGAACATTTTCTAAAGAATGTATTTTAAATTACATTTTAAAAATGCAAATCTTTCATTTAAAAAAAAATCCTCGTCTTTTCCCCGCTGTACTCCAGGCTTGGAGCAGCCTCCTGCTTCAGTCACTGCTGAGCCACCTCCCACCGCGCTCCTGATGGGGAAATGCGGTCGGGGTGCAGGGGCTTCCCCCGCCTGCCCTTCCTGCCAGGGAGCAGGATCAAGCGCGAAGATTGCCCATTTTTCTGGGGCCCTCCAATTGGCCAGGGCCCCTGGGCATGGGCCCTGTTGGCCCAGTGGGTAATCCACCATTGGTCCTCTGGGATGCAAAAAGAGGAAGCCATTCAGCCCTACAATAGCCACACTACACATGATGCAGACCCATGCCTTAGACCTTCCCATTCCAGCAGAAAAGCCTGGGGGTCTGCCCCCTCCTGCAGACTTCAGAAGACTCACAAGGTGGTGGTGATGGGGAGGAGATACCAGTCTCCTCCTGCTCAAGCCACTCATCTCCCTAGTGGGACGTGTCACCATGCGCATATTAGACCAGGGCTCTGCTGGTTTGTTTCCAGGTGCAGCACATTGATCACAGCCCCCTAAGCCTCGCCTAAGAGACTACCAGATGAGACCTCTGCCCTCTACGCTGGGGCAGATGGGATCTGCTGGACTGCCCCGCCTGTTGGTTTTGGGATGTGTACCATGCCCAGAGCTAACGGCAGAGTGCTCTCAACTTTGAACACAGCTACCCCCAGGACACGGAGTTTGGCAACCTTAAAGGCACATCATAAGGCTTTTCTCTGGTACGCAGGAGACGCCAGGCTGGATTGGACCAGTAGCCCATCTCATTTAGCGTGCTGCCCCAAGAGCAGCCAGCACCACAGAGAAAGGAGCCCTGCAGCAAGTAGTGACGGGATAACCTGCCGCAGGGAAGTTTCCTCCTGACCCCAGTCATTCCAGGTTAGATCATACCCTGAAGCAGGAAGGTTTAGCTCCCTGCCAAAGCTCCTGCTGCTCTAATATTTACTAGTCTAATCTGACTGTTCCTGGCCCAGACCCTCGCTCAAGCAGCACTTCATCAATAGGCAGCTCTCTACAGGTTTCCTTATCTCCCTGCTAGAATCTCTTACTAAGGGATGGCTTTGAGGCTGGAACTGCCTGCTTTGAAGTTTCTTTGCTCTCACAGGGTGCCCCACTAGCCAGACTGGCAGAGCACCTCCCCTAAACCCAGCAGTGAGGGCTGACAATCAAACAACGTGCCAGCTGGGCTTCCAGCAACTCACGTAGCTAGAGGTTTTTCTCTTAGATATTTAGTGGAAAAACAGCTCCTTTTGCATTTCCTCACTTCACCCTCAATCTCCCACAAAGGCTTTACTGGAGAGTCCTCATGTCTCAGCAGCAGGAAAGCACACGCACGCGCGCACACACACACACATATGCAAAGGAAGGGAGAACATCAAGTCACCAGAAGGGACTGCAAGAGACATAAAAAGGTACCAACAAACATTTCTCTCCCTCTCCCCCTGTATCTGAGGCTCTCTCTATTTAAAACCCACTGTCTGGCGAGGTGGGAGCGGAGAGCCACACTATAGTGCTCAGTTGCTGTCTTTTGTCCGTGACTATTGGCACCTTTTAATATTTTTGACCACCTCACCTTGTCAATGGAGGCAACAGAATAAACCCATTCACAGAGATTCTCTTACACTAGTGTAAAGGGTCTGGCTCAGCCAGTACTCCATTGCAAAGCCAGGATATTCACTAATATGCAGAGGAGGGAAGGATGGTGCATAAGGCACAAAAAGTATCTAGAGCACCAGTAGCCAAAATTGCTTTTCACATCTCAAACCCTCATTCTTCAGACAATCACAGTCTGACCGTTGATGCTGGCTGGTCTCCTCTCTCACGACACCGCCTGGCAGGTTCTTTGATCATACACACTCTTCAATCATGTGGGTAAGAAACTTTAAATACCGGAGTAACAGGATGATATGAAGAAACAGAAAAGTTCAGCTGAATATCTCAGTTCTAGCCAGGGAGGTGGACTGGGGCATGGCTTCCTAACGGAAGTGGTGAAAGCTCCATCGCTGGGTACATTTAAACCAGGGTGGACAACGAACCAGTAAGTGTGCAATAGAGAGCAATCCACTAGGGCAGGGAGTGGGATGAGACAGCCTCTGCTGAACACAACCTGGAGCCCCAGAGCACATCGGCTTCCAGTCAGCAGCCAGGGTAGCCTGCTACAGCAGGAATACACCAGTCACAGAGTTCCATAAGTGGCCAACAAAGTCCGCATGTAGAAAAGTTAAGTGGGAACATTTAAAACATGCCTAAGTGACTTAGGAACCTAAGTTGAGACCTGGATTCCTAAGTCACTTATGCACTTTTGAAAATTTTAGCCAGGGCCAATTGGAGCTTTGGATGCTCAGTGCTTTTGAAAATTAGGCACTTAGTCAACACTTTTAAAGCTTCAAGGTCTACAATTTGGCTCTTACATCCATATTGAGGCACCAAAACATAAGAAGCCTAATTTTCAAAGGTGCTGAGCACCTGTAGCTCCCACTGACTGCAATGGAATTTGAGGGGACTCTGAAAATCAAGTCACTGATCTAAGTCCTGAAACACAGATTTAGGAGCCAAAGGGTATGTCTACACTAAGGGATTATACCGATTTTACAGAAACCGGTTTTTTAAAACAGATTGTATAAAGTCGAATGCACGCGGCCACACTAAGCACATTAATTCGGCAGTGTGCGTCCATGTACCGAGGCTAGTGTCGATTTCCGGAGCGTTGCATAGTTCCCGCAGTCTCCCCCGCCCCTTGGAATTCTGGGTTGAGAACCCAATGCCTGATGGGGCAAAAAACATTGTTGAGGGTGGTTCTGGGTACAGCCTCACCTCTCCCTCCGTGAAAGCAGCAGACAACCGTTTCACGCCTTTTTTCCTGGGTGAACTGTGCAAACGCCATAGCACAGCAAGCATGGACCCTGCTCAGCTCAAGACAGCAATCATGGACGTTGTAAACACCTCATGCATTATCGTGCAGTCTATGCTGAACCAGGACCTGCAAAACCAGGTGAGGAAGAGGCGGCTACGGCAGCGCAGCGACGAGAGTGATGAGGATATGGACGCAGAATTCTCTCAAACCGCGGGCCCCTGCGCTTTGGAGATCCTGATAGTAATGGGGCAGGTTCTAGACATTGAACATCGATTTTGGGCCCGGGAAACAAGCACAGACTGGTGGGACCGCATAGTTTTGCAGGTGTGGGACGATTCCCAGTGGCTGCGAAACTTTCGCATGCGTAAGGGCACTTTCATGGAACTTTGTGACTTGCTTTCCCCTGCCCTGAAACGCCAGAATACGAAGATGAGAGCAGCCCTCACAGTTGAGAAGCGAGTGGCAATAGCCCTCTGGAAGCTTGCAACGCCAGACAGCTACCGGTCAGTCGGGAATCAATTTGGAGTGGGCAAATCTACTTTGGAGGCTGCTGTGATGCAAGTAGCCAAAGCAATCATTAAGCTGCTGCTACGAAAGGTTGTGACTCTGGGAAATGTGCAGGTCATAGTGGATGGCTTTGCTGCAATGGGATTCCCTAACTGTGGTGGGGTGTTAGATGGAACCCATATCCCTATCTTGGCACCGGAGCACCAGGCCACCCAGTACATAAACCGCAAGGGGTACTTTTCAATGGTGCTGCAAGCACTGGTGGATCACAAGGGACGTTTCACCAACATCCACGTGGGATGGCCAGGAAGGGTTCATGACGCTCGCGTCTTCAGGAACACTACTCTGTTTAAACGGCTGCAGCAAGGGAATTACTTCCCAGACCAGAAATTAACAGTTGGGGATGTTGAAATGCCTGTAGTTATCCTGGGGGACCCAGCCTACCCCTTGATGCCATGGCTCATGAAGCCATACACAGGCAGCCTGGACAGTAGTCAGGAGTTGTTCAACTACAGGCTGAGCAAGTGCAGAATGGTGGTAGAATGTGCATTTGGACATTTAAAGGCGCGCTGGCACACATTACTAACTCGCTCAGACCTCAGCCAAACCAATGTCCCCTTTGTTATTGCTGCTTGCTGTGTGCTCCACAATCTCTGTGAGAGTAAGGGGGAGACCTTTATGGCGGGGTGAGAGGCTGAGGCAAATCACCTGGCCGCTGATTACACGCAGCCAGACACCAGGGCGATAAGAAGAGCACACCAGGAAGCGGTGCGCATCAGAGAAGCTTTGAAAACGAGTTTCATCACGGGCCAGGGTACGGTCTGACTGCTGTGTTTGTTTCCCCCACTTGATTGACTCATTCCCTAAGCAACCCACCCTCCCCCTTCGATTACAGCTTGCTTAAGGAAATAAAGTCACTATCATTTAAAAATCATGTATTTTTTATTAATTCATTATAAAAAGACGGTGAGAACTGACAAGGTAGCCCGGGTGTGGTTTGGGAGGAGGATAGGAGGGAAGGAAAAGGCCACTAAAAAAATTTCAAAATAATGACGACAGCCTTTTGGTTGGGCTGTCCACGGGGGTGGAGTGGGTGGTTGCACGGAGCCTCCCCCCACGCGTCTGGGTGAGGAGGATATGGACCATGGTGAGGGTGGTTACACAGGGGCTGTAGTGGGACTCTGTGATCCTGCTGCCATTCCTGAAGCTCCACCAGACGCCGGAGCATGTCAGTTTGATCACACAGCAGCCCCAGCATTGCATCATGCCTCCTCTGATCTTCCTGCCACCACCTCTCATCTCGAGCGTCCCTCCTGTCCTCACGTTCACTGGCATCTTTCCTGTAATTTGATACCACGTCCTTCCACTCATTCAGATGAGCTCTTTCATTGCGGGTCACTTCCATGATTTCTGAGAACATTTCGTCTCGTGTCTTTTTTTTCCGCCACCTTATCTGAGATAGCCTTCGGGATGGACTAGGGAGGCTTGAAAAATTTGCAGCTGCATGAGGGAGGGAAAAAAGGGAGAGAAGTATTTAAAAAGATACATTTTACAGAACAATGCTTACACTCTTTCATGGTGAACAACACTATTCACCTTACATAGCACATGTGATTTCACTATAAGGTCGCATTTTGCATCTTAATATTGAGTGCCTGCGGCTCTGGTGTTAGAGATCTCACAGACGTAGGTCCGGGCAGTAGAATTCAGCTTGCATGTGGCCATGGTAAGCCATTGTCTTTCAGCTTCTGCAGCCTTCATATACACAGTGCCCTCCTTTCCCAAATAGCAAGCAAAGCCCGTTCAGTGCTGCTTCTTTCCTGTTAACATGCAGCAGCAGAAACCACGCCCCCATCCAATTCTCTGGGATGATCGCTTTACCCCTCCCCCCACCGCGTGGCTGGTATCATGGAAGATCACTGCTAAACACCCCCTTCTCCTCCCCGCACCGCATGGCTGGTAGCAGGGAAGATCCCTGCTAGCCAAATATGAAAAAGCTCAGCGCCAATCACCCACCCCCCTTTCCCCTGCTTGGCTACCTGCAACAGGCAAACAGCCCAGTAGGAATGGCCAGCTCTGTCCTCTTAATTAAATTCCTGAATTTCAACCAGGTTACCATGAACGATATCACTCTCCTAAGGATAACACAGCGAGATAAAGAACGGATGTTGCTTGAATGCCAGCAAACACCCGGATCATACGCAGCTAGGCTTTGTCATGCAATGATACCAGATTACTTGCTACATGCATGGCGTGGTCAAGTGTCTTACCATGGAGGACGGAATAAGGCTGCCCTGCCCAGAAAGCTTCTGCAAAGGCTTTTGGAGTACCTCCAGGAGAGATTCATGGAGATGTCCCTGGAGGATTTCCGCTCCATCCCCAGACATGTTAACAGACTTTTCCAGTAACTGTACTGGCCGCGAATGCATTCCAAGTCCTCAGGGCAAATTAATCATTAAAAAACGCTTGCTTTTAAACCATGTCTTATATTTACAAAGGTACACTCACCAGAGGTCCCTTCCATGGCTTCATTGTGTGGGATAGTGGCTTGGGAGGGCTGGGAGGGTAATTCCGTCAGGGTGAGAAAAAGCTCCTGGCTGTTGGGGAGAACGGAGTGCTGTGTGCTCTCTGCAAGCTCGTCCTCCTCTTCCTCCTCCTCATCTTCCCTGTCCGCAGAATCCTCAGCCACGGCTGCGATTACCACCCCCACCTCGGAATCCACGGACAGGTGTGGGATACTGGTGGCGGACTCCCCTAGAATTGCATGCAGCTCAGCGTAGAAGCAGCATGTTTTCGGCCCTGCCCCGGACCTTCCGTTTCCTTCTTTGGTTTTGTGGTAGGCTTGTCTGAGCTCTTTAACTTTCACACAGCACTGTACTGAGTCCCTGGTGTGGCCTCTCTGCATCATGGCCTTGGAAATTTTTTCAAATGTTTTTTCATTTTGTCTTTTGGAACGGAGTTCTGTTAGCACGGAATCCTCTCCCCATACAGCGATCAGATCCAGTACCTCCCGTGCAGTCCATGCTGGAGCTCTTTTTCGATTCTCAGGAGACTGAATTGTTACCTGTGCTGCTGAGCTCTGAGTGGTCACCTGTGCTGGTGAGCTCTCCACGCTGGCCAAACAGGAAATTAAATTCAAAAGTTCGCGGGGCTTTTCCTGTCTACCTGGCCAGTGCATCTGAGTTCAGATGGCTTTTCAGAGTGGTCACAAGGGTACACTGTGGGATACCGCCCGGATGCCAATACCGTCGAATTGCGGCCACACTAACCCTAATCCGACATGGCAATACTGATTTCAGCACTACTTCCCTCGTCGGGGAGGAGTACAGAAATCGGTTTTAAGAGCCCTTTATATTGATATAAAGGGCTTCGTTGTGTGGACAGGTGCAGGGTTAAATCAGTTAAATCGCTGTAAATTCGGTATAAACGTGTAGTGTAGACCAGGCCAAACTCTAAACATGCAGGTTTGAAAATGTTGTCTTTCGTGATTAGCATGGTATCGTTTACAAATGAGTGTTGTTTACGAATAAAGCAACGTGAATGTACATTGAAATGCAACTAAGGATGCACATTCACTTGTTCAAGTTAAAAGTATATTTACTCAGTTTAGCTCCTACAGCTCCTCCAGATCCCAAACACAACATACAGTTGCCACCTTCCATCTCAGAGTTAGCTACATTTCAACAGTGGATGACGATCTCTGAACACTACAGATCAGCGCCATAAGATACAGCACATTTTATCTACCTAAAGGGACATTTTGTTATGGGACAGTCGGTCAAATTTGGGGCCTCTTCAAAAATGAGTAGCCTTCCTAAAGACCTAGCAAGAAAAATGATATTTAGTGCTGATCAAGGAACATTGGTTAATTCTCATTATTTGTAGGATTTCTCCAGAAGACGTGGTTTTCAAGACTCTACTAATAGCATCTCTCTGAAAAGGGTCAGATGGACAAAGTGCTTAGGAGAAGCTCAGAATGTCCCAGGGAAACATCACTAGAAAAGTTATGCCGCTTGGTGGCATCAACCTCAAAAGCTTCTACAAACGGGGACGGTTTGCATAATTGGCAACACAGTGATTAGAAGCATCAAATTATTTTCCCTAGCATACAACAAATAACATTAATGGTAGGGATAATGTCAAGCAAAATTACATTGCATTTTAAACAGCACTGATAGTCAGTGTTAAGCAGACATATAATTAGCACCGTGGAAGCTTGATAATATTAATAACATGGCTAATTGTACTGATATAAATAGCCAGATTAATTGTCACAAAACATCAGTATCAACTTTTCAAAGCCATCCCATAAACCCTGCCATTGTTTGTTGGCGGTGCTGGCATCGGTGTCGGTAAGGGAAAACAGCAAAATGCACTCCAGTATGCACCCCTGGCTTAGGCTGTTGTCTTGCTCTGCTGGCCTTGTTAGCAGTGACTGCAAACAGGCGGTGAATTGCCAGCGGTGCACCATATGAGCACTCTTAGCCAGAAAACTCCCTCCAGCTAACTCAGCCCCTGACGCTACTGCTTCGCACTCAATGATTTATTCACGCAGCTCTAGCTGGAGTCGGAGGCCTGGCTGTATTTGGGCTTTCTCTCCCCAGACTCTGGCACGGCCACTCTTTTAATCTGGAAAGCTGTAATGAAGAAGATAATGACATGATGTGTTTTGAAACTATTGTACAATAGCGCACTGCCTGGAGCGCACATACAACACCAGCGAGGTCACTTTGTAACAGGAGTCAGAGGAACTGATTTATTCATTGCCAAGGAACTTTTCAGTTCTCATTTCAGGGCTGCAATGGGGCCAGCCTCTCCCAGGGGCGGCTCTAGAAATCAGGCTGCCCCAAGCAGCGCGGTGCGCTGCGCCGCCCTTCCCCGGTCCTGCGGCGGGTCCCCTCTTCCCGCGGCTCCGGTTAAGCTCCCGCAGGCATGACTGCGGCAGGTCAACCGGAGCCCGGGACGAGCGGACCTGCCGCAGGCATGACTGCGGCAGGTCCGCCAGCCCAGCCTCCCGCCCTCCCCGGCGGCAAGGGACGCCCCCTACATTTTGCCGCCCTAGGCACCAGCTTGTTTTGCTGGTACCTAGAGCCGCCCCTGGCCTCTCCCCAACACCCCCCCGGACACAGTCACCCAAAAGTGGACACGTCTAAACTGAGCTGTATAGTGATGTCAACTCAACAAGTGCCCATGGAGGTCATTCACCCCTCTCGTTGTCTCACAGCAAGGAGGCACTACTCCAGGCAGAGGACAGTCTGGGCTGAGCCACGGCTCCAGGGCACTTAGAGGGGTGAATGCTGAGCTTCGTTAAACCAGGAGTCTGAATATCACCCGTCGCTGAGGGGGAGGGGGATGGACATTAAGGGGAAATGGATGCCATTTTGCTTAGTCCAACCTTGTGAAAGTTCACAAGATGAGGAGCAACGGGTTACACACACACACACACACACACACACACACACACACACACCTGTATCTTTTTAACACTCTACTTGGCCATTGGGAGCCTCATGCTGGGGGCAGCCATTTTGCTGAAGAGCCATGCCATGTGTATGGTTCTAGACCCGTGCGAGTCCCCGGGAAAGGGGCAGGGGGGTTTCAATGGTCAGTGACTTTCAGTGGGATTTGGGCTAGTAAGTCACTTTGGCTCTCTCTCCCTCAGCCAGTCTCCAGCCTGCATTGGACCCAATCCCGACTGCCTCTCTGCAGGAGCAACAGACGTGGGCAGTGGTGAGCTGAAGCAGGTTCCCACAGGTTCTCAAAATTAGACCTCCGTGGAGAACATAAGAACATAAGAAAGGCCATACCGGGTCAGACCAAAGGTCCATCTAGCCCAGTATCTGTCTACCGACAGTGGCCAATGCCAGGTGCCCCTGAGGGAGTGAACCTAACAGGCAATGATCAAGTGATCTCTCTCCTGCCATCCATCTCCATCCTCTGACGAACAGAGGCTAGGGACACCATTCTTACCCATCCAGGCTAATAGCCATTTATGGACTTAGCCACCATGAATTTATCCAGTCCCCTTTTAAACATTGTTATAGTCCTAGCCTTCACAACCTCCTCAGGTAAGGAGTTCCACAAGTTGACTATGCGCTGCGTGAAGAAGAACTTCCTTTTATTTGTTTTAAACCTGCTGCCTATTAATTTCATTTGGTGACCCCTAGTTCTTGTATTATGGGAATAAGTAAATAACTTTTCCTTATCCACTTTCTCAACATCACTCATGATTTTATATACCTCTATCATGTCCCCCCTTAGTCTTCTCTTTTCCAAACTGAAGAGTCCTAGCCTCTTTAATCTTTCCTCATATGGGACCCTCTCTAAACCCCTAATCATTTTAGTTGCTCTTTTCTGAACCTTTTCTAGTGCTAGAATATCTTTTTTGAGGTGAGGAGACCACATCTGTACATAGTATTCGAGATGTGGGCGTACCATGGATTTATATAAGGGCAATAATATATTCTCAGTCTTATTCTCTATCCCCTTTTTAATGATTCCTAACATCCTGTTTGCTTTTTTGACCGCCTCTGCACACTGCGTGGACATCTTCAGAGAACTATCCACGATAACTCCAAGATCTTTTTCCTGACTCATTGTAGCTAAATTAGCCCCCATCATGTTGTATGTATAGTTGGGGTTATTTTTTCCAATGTGCATTACTTTACATTTATCCACATTAAATTTCATTTGCCATTTTGTTGCCCAATCACTTAGTTTTGTGAGATCTTTTTGAAGTTCTTCACAATCTGCTTTGTTGTTAAAGGGTCAGAGGGTGGGCAAAGAACTCCGGTCTGTGGGCCGGACCATCCTGTTGCTCCCTGGATTCCCAGCTGGGGAGGCTGAGGCTCCCCTGGCCCTTCCCCTGCTTCCCCCCAGTTGCAGCGTGGCCAGCCGCCGGCATCAGCTGGGCAGCTCAGCTGAGCTCTGGAGTCGTCCTGCTGCCACTTTTTGAATGGCCCAGCAAGGTGGGGGTGGGGGGGCTGCTGCAAGCTCCAGGGCTGTCCAGAGGAGAGGGGAGGGGGCAAGTGGGGCAATTGGCCCAGGCCCTGCAGGGGCCTCCGGCCCCACGACGATCTCTCCCTGGCTCCTCCCCCGCTTCCCCCCCTTAAATCAGAACTTTTTATAGGGAACCGGTTGTTAAGATTTTGGCAGCTCATCACTGGACGTGGGGCTGTGGGGAGGGAATTTCTTTCCTAACCTATGCCCACAGAAGCCTAGTATAATAGAGAGCTAGCATTTCCTGGAGCTCTAAGACTGGAGCATCACCTGTGTGCCCAAGATACCCCATGGCTGCTGGGGTGGAGATACCCCATGATACTCCATGGCTGCTGTAGTCAAGGCTGCCCCTCCCCTGTGAGCTTGTTGGTGTGTTTAGCAGCACTCTCTAGTGGGAGCACCTGAATCACCCTTCCAAAGCAGCAGCCTGGGCTGCAGTGTATCACCGTGCTGCGCAGGAGACAGTATCTGAGGACACCTCTGCCCAGCTTCCCCTGCCAATGCACTCGGGGCACCAGGTCGCAACAGGCCCCAGATGCCAGCTAGCCATGGGAAACACTGTCGGAATATGAAGGATCCCCTGCTGACTATGAAAGCAACAGGAGGGCAGGAGCACAGCCAGATCACATGGCCATTCCCGCCCTCCATTCCCCCCCTTCCCCCACTGTACTGGACCAAAAGGGAGCACCTTCTTCTGCAAGGTGGCAGCCTCCAGCCCTCAGCTCAACATGCCAATTAGAAAGAAAAGGGTTTTTAAGAGAATGTGTTTTCGCCCTGTGCTCAAGGCAATGATGAGCGTGTTGCACCCTGGGATGCTCTGCACTGCGGGGCTGAGGAGGATGGGGGCAGTTTCCTTTCAGGACAGAAAAGGCATTCATATTCCAATTAATTAGCCAGCATGATGCTCCCTTGAGGCCCAGTCCCACTGTCCTCACTAATTTCTCTTCCACTGATGCCAACTGGAGATTCGTCAGCCAGGATCGGGTCCTACGGGCCTGAATCGCCCCTTGCTGGCCTCAGTCTGATGCTGGTGTGATATCACTGAGTTACTCTCCATTTACACCAGTAGGAAGGAGAGTAGAATCAGGCCCTGGATTCACACTGCCTCGGAGACCATGAGGAAGGCTGGACTCTGGCTTGCTTTATGGGCCATCTGAACATGAAAGGCTGAGAGAACAGAGCTTGAGTGAAGCAGAAAACAACTGAAGCAGGATGCTTGAGGGAGAATAGAGTGGAGTGCTGCAAACGCAGCTAATGATTAAGCACATGCTTGAACACCCAGAAGATGGCTTGGATATTCTTGGATCCTCTGACTGTATTCAACCCTTGCAGTCTTGTTTGCTTTAGATTTAAATTGCTCTATTGAGTAGCTTATTTGAAGGAAATAAAGCCAAGTGCTTTTCCTTTTGATAACCTGAAGACATGAAAAGAGACTTGTTTTGAGTGGTTACCAGAAAACGCTTTTGATTATTAAGTTCTCTAAATGCTACTTGGTTTTTGATCTGGAAACAGCAAGTGCCTCTTTATCAAACTCTGCCCTCTGCTCTGCACCTAAGGGGAGAAAGCCAGTGACCAGAAAACCCATTCGTTCCACATTCAAACTGGGGGGTTTGTGGCTCCTGGTTCACAGCAGCTGAAAGAGGCACCGAGGCTGCTTTCAAAATCTGGAGTCAAGTTAGCACTGCGCAAAGTAAGACTATGACAAATGGGGATGATTAAACATAAAATACAGTCCTGCCCATTGGGAGGCTAACCTCTCATCAGCAGTTCTCTCTTACAATGAGGCTGCTGTGTTAAAGGACTGATGTGTCATTCCCACTGCAGACCAGAATGGCTATCTTGGACTCTAAGCAGGCTTGTCCAGTGGCCAAGCCTGAACTGGAAATACGCTTGCCAATGTTGAGTTCAATCACACCTCATTTTGGCATCAATACCCATTGCCTGGGGCGCAGCACCATGCAGCGTCACAGAGACAACGCAGAAGGTAACACACACACCTCCCTGTCACATGTACTGAACGGGGCAGGCATCAGGAGTGCGCAGGAGGAAAACTGAGCCTCATACCTAAAATGGCAGGCTTGGCAAATACACAGTGGCCATGTTGTATTATTACATGAGCCTTACGAGTGTAGCAGCATTCCTTCTACGAGAGCTCATTTCACATGGCGTTTAATGCTCAGTTTCTTTCCTTCTCTCGTGCTGCCTCCTGGATATTTTTGACCATACGATGCTCTCTTTGGAGGCCTAGCAGGAATTTACATACTAATCAGGCAGCTACAGCACCTGGGTACAACAAGAGAAATTGAAGACAGAGACGAAGCCTGAATAATGGCTTCATTTTTCCTCCTCTCTCACATCCAGTTCATTCCATTCAATAATGCTTTGTTGGCAGGACAGTTTGCAAGTCTTGCCAAAGGAAACCAAACTCTCAAGTTTCTCTCATAAGCAGATAAAACACACCAAGCATCTGCCCAGGACACAGCTGATTTTGGCTGCCCATACTGCTTATATTGAGCCACAGTGAGATATTTAAAAACAGAGACAGATCTAGAGATACATATATACAGGCATAAACTCAGCCCAGCAGTAACTGCATTGACTTCAGTGGATTACACCAAGAAAAGATTTAGTCCATTGGGCAGATTTGATCAAAAAGGAAGTGCCTTCCCCTTTCTCTCCCCTCCAAGTCACTATTTTTGCACTAGAAATGAACAAACAAAACAAAAGCCTAGAAATTAAGCAGAAGAAATAACCAGAAATGCTGGACATTACTGCTAAGCATTAGATCCACTGGACACAGAGCAGTCTCTAAACTAGCTTATTTCCCTCGGCTCAGCAACTAAAGAAAATTCCACCCAGAAAAGCCCCATTGCAACTGTCACAGATGATACACTCACCAGCCCTTTCTTAATCTAAGCACATCCAATCCTCTGCCATTGTTAGCTTCTCACAGCATGGTGCCCAAGCACTCTCTGACATTGCCTGTGCTGTAACTGTCCCCACCACCCCAAGCTACATCTCCATTTCTGCTGCATCGCCTATGAAAATCAGTGCATTCGCTCTTTAAAAAACTCCAAACAACATTTGACTCACTAAAGCGAATGCACACCTAACCAAGTGATCACGTGGCAGAGCAACTGTTGCCAGAGTCCGCCAGGCCTGGTGTATGTTATAGCCACCCATCTGTCAAATCTATCAAGACTGTGAGCTCCTCAGGGCAGGCTCCCATCCTATCTGGTCATTTAGGGCATGCTCGTAGGAGCTAAAACGATGACCACCAAACACTAGCTCCACTCATTCATCCAGCCCGAACCACGGAACAACTTTTAGCCAATTAAACAGCCAGGCTCAGATAACATTGGGCATGTTTTGCAACCAGCTTTACCAACTACTTAAGGGAAAACATATGATGCCATGGTAACCAATGGATTAGATAACACATCGATTTTACACAGCAATGAGTGCTACAGAATTTGACAGCTTTCTCTGAGTGTGCAAACTGCATACAGCACAGTCTCTGCTGTCCCTAATCTCATTATTCGAACCCCACCCCCACTAGTCAAAGCAGGGTGATGCTGCTCAGTATCTGTAACTGCCCCGAAGTGTTCCTTGACCACCTGAACTTTATTTGGCACTTTCCCTGGCCCTCAGATAATCAGGGCTGCAGCACAAACCAAACACACGAGAAGGGAGCGTGTGACATGAGAAATTTCCACTGTTTAGGGACGACCTTGTGATTTCGCTTTGCCACTCTTGAGTTACGAAAGGTCATCTCTAATTGACAGCAGCAGTTACAATGCCAATTCCTGCCTCCCACCTGCCCAGCTTAGTGGCTCAGAAATTCCTCGTGGCCTGAAGTTTTCCAATCTTGGTCTCAGCCTGAAGGTGAATGAGTTTGGACAGTTTAAGGAGGGTGACCAGATGTCCTAATAAACCAGGATTGCCTTTAGTTATCTAATAGGTCCCCGATGATTTCACTGTAAGCATGACCTTGTCCCAGTTGGCACAGCCAAATACTGCAGTGCTGCCAGGCAGCTGCCCTTTGCTGTTGTGCTGAAACCAGCAGCATTTCTTCTGGATGCCTCCAGGCAGCTGCTTCCCACATTATACCTTCCAACTAGTCATCTGAAAGACACAAAATCTGGTGCTTGCAGCAACACTGGCCCTGGCAGAAAAAGAAAGATCTTTGGGAAAGTTGGAAAAACTTGACTTAAAAAAAGAAATGTATTTTCCCTTGTACTCTTCCATACTCCAAACCAGCTGCAGGATTTTGTTCATCTTAACCTTGGGCTAAGAACAAGCCTGGCAAATTTCAGCATGAAAGCAGGATTTTTCAGAGAGTTATAGCTCTCTGAAAACAGGGTGGAGTGGGCATTAGTGCAAGTGCTAAAGCAATTTCAACTCCAAGAGTAAGGGTATTGCAAACAAGCAGAGCCCCCAATAGTTCCAATTGCAAGACCCTGTTTGCAGTTATAACAACTTTGCCAAACCTGAACCATCTGGGCTGAAATTTCCCATATGGAGCACCTGCTTCACGCTGAATCTTTTTGGAAGGTTTCAGCAAAATGGTTCAGCCAATTCCAACATCACTAGTTTCCCTATGTTAAAAATAGTCTTACAATCATTTCACTGAAAAGCTCTAGTGCTCTTATAATTTGAAGCAAGGACTTGAAATCTGGCAGAGGAGAAGTCACCCTAGTGTCAGGGATGTGCCTTTTGCTGTTCTTGTGAAAAAATCACCCCAACTTGGCCAAGTTACGAGCCTTTGAAAAATCTCAGTTTGCACATACTCAGTAGAGACTTGCCAGACTTTGGCTGCTAAACTCTCCGATGATCCCATCTGCACAGAGCATGCTCTGGCATCACACAGCTTCTCTATGTGGCAGGACTGTGTGTGCACCATCCCACCCAGACCAACTGAGCATGTTCCATCCTGGGGCTGCAGGGGCTGAGCAGGATTGCCTTGCAACAGCTCCTCCTAACTGCTGTGGACTGCTCTGACACCAGCTACAGCGATTGGACAAGGAACCGGGGTGTAGGATGGGGTAGTGGAGACTAGGAATGGCAGTGGATCTAAAGGTTCCAGGCAAAGTTGCCTGGCCCAACTCCAGCCCCAAACAGCTGGGACTAGCCATTACAGGGGAATGTCCAGCATCACCTCTATAGCCCTGGGCTAGAGCATGCTCAGTTGCTCTTTGGGGATGGCACATGGACATTCTGGTCCTCAAGTAGGAACCGTGAGAAGATGGAGCACACTCAGTGAGGTGAGAATCTTCAGAAACTTTTGAAGCTAAAATCAAAGTCTCTATTGAGCACATGCAAACTGCAATTATTCAAAAACTTGTAACTTGGCCAAATTTTCATGGGGACAGCAAAAGGCACATCACTGACACAAAGGCCACCACCCTGCTAAATTTCAAGTGCCTGCTTCATAGCATGGAGGCACTAGAACTGCTGAAAGGCAAGGTCACCAGAATTTTTGCACATTGGCAAAACTATGGGATTCCACCTCCCCTTCCCCTGTTCTCAGAAACTGCCCAATCTTTCTGGATGAAATTGAAAAATAACAAACAACCTGAGGCAGACAGAAAATTTCAGCCCAAACAGTTACGTTTTGCAAAACAGAAAACAGAATCTTGTAATAGGAAGTGTTGGGCAGCTTTAATAATAATAGCCATGCCTACAACACGCACTGCCACAGACGGATATGTACAGAAAAGGCATGCAGGTTTATTGTCCTGAAATTACAGATCATATCAAATGTAATGATGTATATATAATACAGGGTTAAATGCTGCAGTGCAGTGGTGCAAAGCCACTGAAACCCATTGGAGTTGTGCGGATTAGTGGAGTATTAATTGGGGAGTCATCCTCGTCATCGTGGCAGATTTTAAAGGGACATACCTCCTTGCAGATTGGGTGGCACCCGGATTGATCTCTATTTAGATCCATTAATTGGGGAATCATCATAGAATCTCAGGGTTGGAAGGGACCTCAGGAGGTCATCTAGTCCAACCCCCTGCTCAAAGCAGGACCAAACCCAACTAAATCATTCCAGCCAGGGCTTTGTCAAGCCTGACCTTAAAAACCTCTAAGGAAGGAGATTCCATCACCTCCCTAGGTAACCCATTCCAGTTCTTCACCACCCTACTAGTGAACAAGTTTTTCCTAATGTCCAACCTAAACCTCCCCCTCTGCAACTTGAGACCATTACTCCTTGTTCTGTCATCTTCTACCACTGAGAACAGTCTAGATCCATCCTCTTTGGAACCCCCTTTCAGGTAGTTGAAAGCAGCTATCAAATCCCCCCTCATTCTTCTCTTCTGCAGACTAAACAATCCCAGTTCCCTCAGCCTCTCCTCATAAGTCATGTGCTCCAGCCCCCTAATCATTTTTGTTGCCCTCCGCTGGACTCTCTCCAATTTATCCACATCCTTCTTGTAGTGTGGGGCCCAAAACTGGACACAGTACTCCAAATGAGGCCTCACCAGTGCTGAATAGAGGGGAATGATCACATCCCTCGATCTGCTGGAAATGCCCCTACTTATACAACCCAAAATGCCATTAGCCTTCTTGGCAACAAGGGCACACTGTTGACTCATATTCAGCTTTTCGTCCACCGTAACCCCTAGGTCCTTTTCTGCAGAACTGCTGCCCAGCCATTCGGTCCCTAGTCTGTAGCAGTGCATGGGATTCTTCCATCCTAAGTGCAGGACTCTGCACTTGTCCTTGTTGAACCTCATCATATTTCTTTTGGCCCAATCCTCTAATTTGTCGAGGTCCCTCTGTATCCTATCCCTACCCTCCAGCGTATCAACCACTCCTCCCAGTTTAGTGTCATCTGCAAACTTGCTAAGGGTGCAATCCACATATGGTTGAGAATGGTTGAGCATAAATAGGAAACACAGAGAGGGTGTTTGTTGCAAGTGGAAGAGCGAGAGTGGTGGAAGCCAGAATAAATACAAACTGAATCCACAGCTTTGGTGCTGCAGCCAGTGTTACATAACACATTCACTGTAGCTCGTCTGAATAGATTTTTAAACTGTGCATGATAAAAGCATTATGAAAAGCACTTTTTATGTACAGGTACCACTTTACAAGCCACAAAATCTCCCCCACTTTGGAATTAAAACCAGCAGAAATTCATGCAGAAAGAAGACTCTAAAAGAATAAATAAGTAATAAAACAGTGTCAATAGATTCATCCCCCACACTCCAGAAGCTACCTCCCTATTCTCTCCTTCACTTTAGTCATAGCTAGAGCCTCACAGATTCTGCTGTACTGATCTAAACCACGTTCCACTTCATTTTATGGAACATTACTTCTCTTTACTAATTGCACATTGGCAATTCACTGCTTAACAGTATTGCCAACTCCAGGCATTCAAAAACCAGTCAGATCCCTCCAAAGTCATGAGATTTTTTAAAAATAATACAGGTGGGGTTTTTTTTATTTGTTTTCTGGCTTCTGAGCCTTTAGGGGTCAAATTTTCAAGCTTTTTTCTGCAACCATGAGGGTTAGAAACTTGAATTAATAAAAGCAAGCACAGATTCTCATATAACCCCTGACTCCAAGAGCTGTGACTCTAAGAACAACATCGGATATCGTGAAAGCTGACAACACTACCTCTCCATCCATTAGCAGATCAACATTTGTCAAAGTTAGCTGTTCCCACAGGATCCCATATCGCCACAGGAGAGCACCAGTCAGATACCTGTTTGCAGAAGGCTTACTGTGCTGCAGCCACTGGGCTAAAGTCTCTCTCCCCATGTGGATGAGCTACAACAGCGGTCCCCAACGCGGTGCATCTTAATGCGCCCGCGTCCTGGCCTCCGGGAGAGCAGCTGCCGAAATGCTGCCGAATTTCAGCAGCATTTCAGCGGGGACACCTCTCGACAAGTGATGTCATCGAGAGGTGTTGCTCTCGAATTTCGGCGGGGACGCCTCTCGATGGCACCACTTGCCATCGACAAGTGACGTCATCGAGAGGCGTCGCTCCCGAATTTCGGCAGGGACGCCTCTCGATGACGTCACTTGTCGATGGCAAGCGGCATCATCGAGAAGCAGCGGCATTTCGGTGGGTGCTCCACCACCGCAGTGGTCCTTCGTTTGGCGCCCGCCAGATGAAAAGGTTGGGGACCACTGAGCTACAAGAAGCAGTGTGCTGGTAGTAAGGGAGTGCTGTGGCAGCACTGCTGAGCCCAGAGGGCCTTTGTTAGTAGTGTTGGGAATCACGGCCTGCAGCACAGGCAACCTAACGAGTGCAGGTGGCCTGTCCTAGGCTGCCTGATTGGCTACGCCACCTGTTTGGTTGGAAGAGTCAGCAGACTGCCTCTTAAGCCCAGCAGCAGTTCCTTGGCTGCTCAAAAGCATTTGCTCATGGTTGTGATAGTTCCTATCTTGGACCCAGCCATGCCTCTCTCCAGGTAACCCAACTCTGACCTGCTGGCTCCAATTTCCAACTCCTCCTCCAACCGCTAGGCATGACTGCCCATGTCCTGATCACTGACAGGTCAGATGCAGGTGCTCTTTCATCACCAGAGTAGCTGTAATGGCAGAGCACTTGCAACACCTTTTTAGGCACTATGCTTAACATAGTTCACAGGAAGCACAACTGAGCTCACAGCATAGGACAATCGCTACATGGTCTTATCGTCCATTGAACTATAGGCAGAACTCCCCATTGATATCAGTGGGAAATCACCACACCAGCTAACGTCAGTGCAGGCTGTGATACGAACTTTGGGCATGTGATTGCAAGAAGTTCTCTGGACTCCTTTGCAGCCCTCCTCCATGAGTGTGAGGCCCTAAATTAAAGGTGATCAGCCTGACACAAAGGTGACAAAATGACTGAATGCTCCACCCCCCACCAGATCCTCAAAGGTATTTAAACACCAGGGAGGACATGGGCCATACCTACCGACCACAAACAGAGCTCCTGCAAGGAGCAGAGTATTCTCAGTTCCCATTGACTTCAACAGTGCATAGCAGGATTAGGCCATTAAATTCTCATGCTAGAAGCTTTGCGACCCATCCCCACCCTGAGTGCATCCGAGTTGACAACACAGGCACAGGCATTCCAGTGGCTCTGAGCTCCTGCATGGCAGAGAGCGTTCTGTAAAAGTCTTCGTCATGCACTAGAAGAGGAAGCCCCCCAATACAAAGTGACTTGGTGTACACTGAAATGCATTTCACATCACTGGTTTACAGAGGCTTTATATATATAACTAATGCAAACCCAAGAGCAATCAACCCAATTGTATGGAAAGCCCAGGCTGCGGAGGGAGCTGCATGTCTCCGTTGCTACCAGAAAAAATAAATATGTAAATCACACTCATCCCGAGGAAGACAGTAATGATGCAATCCGCTATTTTTATTGCTTAGCGAGTCGCTGGCTTGTCAGAACAATCCTTTTCCAGCATTGGTTGGACTCCCATCATTTAAATTAAAAAAGGAAATAAAGCAATTGTGGCTTTCATTGTTTTTGTGGAACTGACATGTAGCGGCATTTCATGTTCTTCAAATCGCTAGTTGGAGGGGGGAGAGAACACTTATCTTGTTGCTATATTTATGTTCACATGTTTATCTGAAGCTTGGCAGTTGCTGTAAGTAGACCCTGCTGCAAATAGTACATTCAAAGTGCTTTTCATTCCTAATGAGGAATGCAGAGAATCCAGGGCATTGTGGGCAACACATTTTTTTTGGTTCAGGGGGTGAAGGAGGGCTCAAATGGTCAGATGAACTGATGTTCACTGTTTTGCTTTTAGGTTCAAATGCAGTATAGCTGGGGTAGGATGACCAGATGTCCCGATAAAATCGAGACTGTCCCGATATTTAACCTTTTGTCCTGCGTCCTGATCAATGTACGATTGGGACGCCATTTGTCCCAATATTTAGGTAAGGAGGCGAGCGGGAGGGAGGATGGAGCACCCATGGGGGAAAATTGCAGCCAAGCTCTCCCTCCTCGCCTCCTTCCCCTCCTCCCACCAGCACGCCGCATCCCCGCTCATCCCCCCCCCCCGGCGCTTCCTGCCACCTAACAGCTGTTTGGCGGCGCTTAGCGCTTTCCAGGAGGGACGGGGGAGAAGCGGGAATGTGGCGCGCTTAGGGGAGGAGGTGGAGAAGAGGCAGGGCAGGGGCGCGACTTGGGGGTAGGGAGTAGAATGGGAGTGGAGCGAGGGTGGATGCTTGGGCGGGAAGAGGCGGGGGGTGGGCGAGCACCACCCGGCAGAGAGGAAGTCGGCACTGTAGGGCTGAGTGGCGGGTGGGAGGGGTGAAGAGGTGAGTGGCAGGCGGGCGGGCAGGGGGGGTGAGGAGGTGAGCGGTGGGTGGGGGACTGAGGAGAGATGCAGCAAGCCAGCAGGGGGCCGGGGGATGAAGAAGGGCACGGGGGGGGGCAAGCGGGGAAGGGGCGGGATCTGGGGCAGAGTGGGGGCAGAGCCTGGGAGGAGCAGGGGTGGACTGTGGGCAGGGTTGACAGCATCCCAATGTGTCTCAATATTTTAGTGTTGTGATCTGGTCACCCTAAGCTGGGGCCACTATCAACCACTTTCTGCCAAAACAAATGCAACATTTTCAAAATCACCCACTGGTTCTCGTGCTGTAATTTCTGGGTTCCCAATGTGAGCAACCTTCGGCCTAGTTTTCAAAGTCACTGACTTCAATTGGAGTCCTCGGTTCCCAGCACCTCGGACAACCAGAACCTGGTGCCTCAATTTGGATTCACAAAATGAGTGGCCTGCACATCTTACCTTCTTGGGATGATGAGGAAACTTGGTCCAGTAACAAAGCAAGTTGTTCACACTCTCTTGATACAAGACTTTGGATCCAAGCTCCAGTTTTCCTTCAGATTGAAAATATAACTCTCCAAAGCAACATTTTTTTTTAAATGAGACCTCTGACTTGAGATGCTCCAGCAATTTGCAGGCAACTGCTAGTCAGATAAATATCTAACTACAACTCAAACATCCAGCCAGGAATAGATTTATTTAGAGATCGTTACATTTGGCATTATTTACAGAAAGACAGTTTTCTCTTGGTCAGGTAATAGCTCTGAAATTCCTGGATTTAAGGGTATGTCTACACTACAGGATTATTCCGATTTAACATAAACCGGTTTTGTAAAACAGATTGTATAAAGTCGAGTGCACGCGGCCACACTAAGCACAGTAATTCGGCAGTGTGCGTCCATGTACCGGGGCTGCAGCAGCACTCTGTGATCCTGCTGCCGTTCCTGAAGCTCCACCAGATGCTGGAGCATGTCAGTTTGATCACGCAGCAGCCCCAGAGTTGCATCCCGCCACCGCTGATCTTCCTGCCTTTCCTGTGCTGGGGCCGGTTTTGTTCAATATCTTCATTAACGATCTGGAGGATGGTGTGGACTGCACCCTTAGCAAGTTTGCAGATGACACTAAACTGAGAGGAGTGGTTGATACGCTGGAGGGTAGGGATAGGATACAGAGGGACCTAGACAAATTAGAGGATTGGGCCAAAAGAAATATGATGAGGTTCAACAAGGACAAGTGCAGAGTCCTGCACATAGGACGGAAGAATCCCATGCACTGCTACAGACTAGGGACCGAATGGCTGGGCAGCAGTTCTGCAGAAAAGGACCTAGGGGTTAGAGTGGATGAAAAGCTGAATATGAGTCAACAGTGTGCCCTTGTTGCCAAGAAGGCTAATGGCATTTTGGGTTGTATAAGTAGGGGCATTTCCAGCAGATCGAGGGATGTGATCATTCCCCTCTATTCAGCACTGGTGAGGCCTCATTTGGAGTACTGTGTCCAGTTTTGGGCCCCACACTACAAGAAGGATGTGGATACATTGGAGAGAGTCCAGCGGAGGGCAACAAAAATGATTAGGGGGCTGGAGCACATGACTTATGAAGAGAGGTTGAGGGAACTGGGATTGTTTAGTCTGCAGAAGAGAAGAATGAGGGGGGATTTGATAGTTACTTTCAACTACCTGAAAGGGGGTTCCAAAGAGGATGGATTTAGACTGTTCTCAGTGGTAGAAGATGACAGAACAAGGAGTAATGGTCTCAAGTTGCAGAGGGGGAGGTTTAGGTTGGACATTAGGAAAAACTTGTTCACTAGTAGGGTGGTGAAGAACTGGAATGGGTTACCTAGGGAGGTGGTGGAATCTCCTTCCTTAGAGGTTTTTAAGGTCAGGCTTGACAAAGCCCTGGCTGGGATGATTTAGTTGGGTTTGGTCCTGCTTTGAGCAGGGGGTTGGACTAGATGACCTCCTGAGGTCCCTTCCAACCCTGAGATTCTATGATTCTATGATTCCTGCCGCCACCTCTCATCTCGAGCGTCCCTCCTGTCCTCACGTTCACTGGCATCTTTCCTGTAATTTGATACCACGTCCTTCCACTCATTCAGATGAGCTCTTTCATTGCGGGTCACTTCCATGATTCCTGAGAACATTTCGTCTCGTGTCTTTTTTTTCCGCCACCTTATCTGAGATAGCCTTCGGGATGGACTAGGGAGGCTTGAAAAATTTGCAGCTGCATGAGGGAGGGAAAAAAGTATTTAAAAAGATACATTTTACAGAACAATGCTTACACTCTTTCACGGTGAACAACACTATTCACCTTACATAGCACATGTGATTTCACTACAAGGTCGCATTTTGCATCTTAATATTGAGTGCCTGCGGCTCTGGTGTTAGAGATCTCACAGACGCAGGTCCGGGCAGCAGAATTCGGCTTGCATGCAGTCATGGTAAGCCATTGTCTTTCGGCTTCTGCAGCCTTCATATATCCAGCACCCTCCTTTACCAAATAGCAAGCAAAGCCCGTTCAGTGCTGCTTCTTTCCTGTTAACATGCAGCAGCAGAAACCACCCCCTCATTTCAATTCTCTGGGATGATCGCTTTACCCCTCCCCCCACCGCGTGGCTGGTATCATGGAAGATCACTGCTAAACACCTCCCTACCCCCCACCGCATGGCTGGTAGCAGGGAAGATCCCTGCTAGCCAAACGCGAAAAAGCTCAGCGCCAATCACCTCCCCCCTCCCCCTGCTTGGCTACCTGCAAGGAAGGATTTCTTTTAAGCAACAGGCAAACAGCCCAGTAGGAATGCCCATCTCTGTCCCCTTAATTAAATTCCTGAATTTCAACCAGGTTACCATGAACGATATCACTCTCCTGAGGATAACACAGCGAGATAAAGAGCGGATGTTGCTTGAATGCCAGCAAACACCGGGACCATACGCAGCTAGGCTTTGTCATGCAATGATACCAGATTACTTGCTACATGCATGGCGTGGTCAAGTGTCCTACCATGGAGGACGGAATAAGGCTGCCCTGCCCAGAAAGCTTCTGCAAAGGCTTTTGGAGTACCTCCAGGAGAGCTTCATGGAGATGTCCCTGGAGGATTTCCGCTCCATCCCCAGACATGTTAACAGACTTTTCCAGTAACTGTACTGGCCGCAAATGCATTCCAAGTCCTCAGGGCAAATTAATCATTAAAAAACGCTTGCTTTTAAACCATGTCTTATATTTACAAAGGTACACTCACCAGAGGTCCCTTCCATGGCTTCATTGTGTGGGATAGTGGCTTGGGAGGGCTGGGAGGGTAATTCCGTCAGGGTGAGAAAAACCTCCTGGCTGTTGGGGAGAACGGAGTGCTGTGTGCTCTCTGCAAGCTCGTCCTCCTCTTCTTCCTCCTCATCTTCCCCGTCCGCAGAATCCCCAGCCATGGCTGAGATTACCACCCCAACCTCGGAATCCATGGACAGAGGTGGGGTAGTGGTGGCGGACCCCCCTAGAATTGCATGCAGCTCAGCGTAGAAGCGGCATGTTTTCGGCCCTGCCCCGGACCTTCCGTTTCCTTCTTTGGTTTTCTGGTAGGCTTGTCTGAGCTCTTTAACTTTCACACGGCACTGTACTGAGTCCCTGGTGTGGCCTCTCTGCATCATGGCCTTGGAAATTTTTTCAAATGTTTTTTCATTTTGTCTTTTGGAACGGAGTTCTGTTAGCACGGAATCCTCTCCCCATACAGCGATCAGATCCAGTACCTCCTGTGCAGTCCATGCTGGAGCTCTTTTTCGATTCTCAGGAGACTGCATTGTTACCTGTGCTGATGAGCTCTGTGTGGTCACCTGTGCTGATGAGCTCTCCACGCTGGCCAAACAGGAAATTAAATTCAAAAGTTCACGGGGCTTTTCCTGTCTACCTGGCCAGTGCATCCGAGTTCAGATGGCTTTCCAGAGCAGTCACAAGGGCGCACTGTGGGATAGCTCCCGGATGCCAATACCGTCGATTGGCGGCCACACTAACCCTAATCCAACATGGCAATACCGATTTCAGCGGTACTCCTCTCGTCGAGGAGGAGTACAGAAACCGGTTTAAAGAGCCCTTTATATCGATATAAAGGACCTCATTGTGTGGACGGGTGCAGGGTTAAATCATAGAATCATAGAATCTCAGGGTTGGAAGGGACCTCAAATCGGTATAACGCTCCTAAATTCGGTTTAAACGCGTAGTGTAGACCAGGCCTTAGTAAGCTCTGATAAGTGTTTTTCTCTCTTTTTAAACTATGTTTAGGTTTCAGGTAAGAGCTGGCCTTGATGAAAGATGCTCTGGACCTGAAAGCGAAACAAGTTTTGGGCTTTAACTCTCAACTTCTCCCTGTAATGGGACACAACATTAATATTAAGCACAACTGCACAAACATCCCCTTGCTAAAAGTGTATCTTTTACCCATCTTTGGGCTTGTCTTTATTGCAGTGTTAACTCAAGGTGTAACCTGAGTGTTGCCCCTAACCTGACTCCCATCCACTTACAAAAATGTCCAGTGTGCATTAAGTGGTGCTTTCAACTGGAGCTAGCTGGGCTGGCAGGGGAGATGGTGGGTGGGTGGGTTGGTTGAAGCTTGAATGCTGCTGATGCTCCAGCTGGTAATGCCACCATGGGCTGCAGCTGAGTTAGCACAACGTCAACTGCTAATCTAATCTAATCACTCTGTGTAGGCTCAGTGCTGTTTAGTAGCAGGACTTGGCTAGCTAGCTGCAGCGAAGAAAGCCCTATTTCGCAGTGAGCACTACACTAAGTTTAGTTTACTTCATTGCTCACAGCCTTCAGGCATGCAAAATAAAAGTATATTAAAGTAAAGCAAAAAAACTAGAAAAATAGAGGATCAAACATTTAAATGAATGTGCACTATTCTCCCAATGCTATTCTCCCCACTCTAGCTTCAATCAGATTTTGGATTGCATAGGAGAATTCCCTTCACATTTTGTATATTCATATCTTATATCTGCAGCTATGCAGTACTGCCAACCACAAGTGTCCAAAAATCATGCACCAGGGCCGAAAAAGTCACGAGACTGGTTTAAAATTCTTAAGATTGTTTTAAAAAATAATACATTTTTATTTGCCTTCTGTGGTTTTGGGGTTTTGTTTTTTTTTTGCCTTTAGAGTACACTTGAATCATGTTTTCAAGCTTTCCTCCACAGCAATAAGGGCTAGGAACTTACTTTTTTATTTGTAATGAAAGCCAAGCTTCCCACACAATCACCTCCCTCCAGGAGGCAGGGCGCCAAACAAATACCAAATATCTCAAGACCTAAGACACCTCAAAGGAGACAAGGAGATGACAGAGGCATGGCCCCCTCCCCACTGTCCTTACACACCAGCCAGTAGAGCTGGCTGGGGCACTTAGGTCAGAATTCTACCTCCTTGCAACTGCATCTCTTTCCTGCAAGGCCATTGCAGCCCTCCTCTTCTCATGAAGCAGGGCTGTGCACCTGAAGGCATGTCTTCACTGCCAAGTTACCTCGAGTTAGCTACACTCCGTGAGTTTCTCCTCTGGAATTAGCCTCACTTGACTGACAGTGGCCACAGTCACTTGTGTGTGGCACTAAGGCTTCTAAGAGCATATCCCATGGTTTTTAGTGCTGCATTAAGATGAGATGCTCTATGACAGGCGTTCTCAAACTTTTTATTGCTGGGACCCCCCTTTGAAAATATTTCAAACTGTGATGACCCCCCCCACCCCCCAATACTATGCCATCCTCACTTCTGCACTGCTGCTAGCAGCAGCGCTGCCTTCAGAGCTGGGCACTTGGCAAGCAGCTGTTCTCGTGCTGTTCTCATGACCCCCCCTACAATAGTCTTGCGACCACTTTTTGGATCAGGACCCACTTTGAGAAACACTGCTCCATGAATTCTTTCCCAAGAGAAAATGTTTTTTCTAGAACAGGGGTCGGCAACCTTTCAGAAGTGCTGTGCCGAGTCTTCATTTATTCACTCTCATTTAAGGTTTCCCGTGCCAATAGTACATTTTAACATTTTTAGAAGGTTTCTTTCTATGTCTATAATATATAACTAAACTATTGTTATATGTAAAGTAAATAAGGTATTTAAAATGTTTAAGAAGCTTCACTTAAAATTAAATTAAAATGCAGAGCCCCCTGGACCGGTGGCCAGGACCCAGGCAGCGTGAGTGCCACTGAAAATCAGCTCATGTGCCGCCTTCGGCACGCGTGCCATAGGTTGCCTATCCCTGTTCTAGAAGATCTGCTCTAGTTGAAACAGGAATTAATTCAGGGGGGGCTGTGTTGTACAGGAGATCAGCCTAGATGATCACAATGGTCCTTTCTGGCCTTAGAATCGATGACTCTGGTCTCCTGATGCCATCCCTTCTCCTGCACTCTCACTCCATCCTCCCTGGACACTGTCTTATCTTTGCTTTGGTAATGGTTACGCTTAAGAATATCAGTGTTGCACGGTTATTTTTCTCCCTCTCCACTTTCTCAGTTCAAGCCTTGAAACTAATCCCTAGCATCTCTCTCTGGGTTTTTTAACACTGCTGCTAGTCAGAAACATCCATTTTTTTCCAGGCTGAACCCTTAGAAACAGAGCTTTGTGATAATTTCTAGGCTGCCAGTATTTAGCCCATTTTATATCTTTTAGATTGACTCAAAGGTATTGCCAGGATCTTACAGTGGATGGGGCTGGTAGGTCCTAGTAACCAACATGTTTCTTCCTCCATTAGGTATCTTTCTGTTTTCACATTTGTTCTCTCTCCCCCTATTGAATGAATTCTGGCAGAATTTTTTGCTTTCTACTAATGTTCACTGTTCTGTGTCCCATGGTACAGTCACCCTCTGGATCTCTGAGCGCACTCCCTTTTGAAGGCCTGGAGGTATCACCATTCTCAGGGGGAAACCCATGATTCTCAGACTGGGCTGGGGGCTATAGTCCCCTGGTACTAACCGCTATCACCTCTACAGGCCCTGTGAGCTGAGTCAGCTGCCAGGGGCCAGCCCCGGGTGTTTAACTGCTGTGCAGACATACCCTCTGTGTCCCTGTCGCCTGTTCCACCATGACCAGCTCTCCCAGCTCCCTTCCTCTTCTCCCCGGGGAGTCTTTTCACATGTTGGTGCCCTGTGATCACTAGCCTTGGCAGCAGCCGGTTATCTTTGGGCTGGGGCCCAAGAGCAGCATCTTCACCGCTAACAGCTAAGCCATTGGCTTGTAATGGCCCCCAAGGGTTTGCTGGAGGCTGCTCCTCTACAGCCATCATGTTGCCTTGCTGCTTTTTCTTCTAGCAGCTCCCCCAGAGCTAGACTAACGCATTGCTCCAGACAGGCCAATAACCCAATGTAGCTGCATAGCAGCTCTACCACTCTGTCCAGCTCACATACAGCATTCATACGATTACACAGCAGCTCTGTGTCCACCACCTCTTAAGCCCCAGGTTACACCCTGGAGCTGTCCCCACAACGTCCCAGCGTGGAAGGACATTCTAGCCCACATCCTGTGTTCAAAAATCATGAGTCAGGCCCCCTCCCCCACCAAAAAAAAAAACAAAAAAAAGAAACTGCTTTTAAAATGATAAGATTTCTAAAATTAAGCAATGTTGGGTTCTCATCATCAGCCTCCTGGTTGTAGGGCCATTAGGAGTCACCCCTTCCAGGTTTCCTCCACAATTATGAGACTTAGAAACTCACTTTTTTTTAAATGACAGCTGAGATTCTCATGCACATGATGGGTCCCTCCACCCTCCCTTGCTCTCAGGGGGTAGTGGGTAAATGACCTGTATGTTCCTCCCCATGGCTAGTGCCACAAGCCTAGCCATAGCAGTGCAGAGGTAGCTTTCCTGCGTGGCTGAGCCAGGCCTGCAACAGTCCAGCCCAAAGGGCGTAAATCATAGAATCTCAGGGTTGGAAGGGACCTCAGGAGGTCATCTAGTCCAACCCCCTGCTCAAAGCAGGACCAAACCCAACTAAATCATCCCAACCAGGGCTTTGTCAAGCCTGACCTTAAAAACCTCTAAGGAAGGAGATTCCACCACCTCCCTAGGTAACCCATTCCAGTTCTTCACCATCCTACTAGTGAAAAAGTTTTTCCTAATGTCCAACCTAAACCTCCCCCTCTGCAACTTGAGACCATTACTCCTTGTTCTGTCATCTTCTACCACTGAGAACAGTCAAGATCCATCCCCTTTGGAACCCTCTTTCAGGTAGTTGAAAGCAGCTATCAAATCCCCCCTCATTCTTCTCTTCTGCAGGCTAAACAATCTCAGTTCCCTCAGCCTCTCCTCATGAGTCATGTGCTCCAGCCCCCTAATCATTTTTGTTGCCCTCCGCTGGACTCTCTCCAATGTATCCACATCCTTCTTGTAGTGTGGGGCCCAAAACTGGACACAGTACTCCAAATGAGGCCTCACCAGTGCTGAATAGAGGGGAATGATCACATCCCTCGATCTGCTGGAAATGCCCCTACTTATACAACCCAAAATGCCATTAGCCTTCTTGGCAACAAGGGCACACTGTTGACTCATATTCAGCTTTTCGTCCACCGTAACCCCAGGTCCTTTTCTGCAGAACTGCTGCCCAGCCATTCGGTCCCTAGTCTGTAGCAGTGCATGGGATTCTTCCGTCCTAAGTGCAGGACTCTGCACTTGTCCTTGTTGAACCTCATCATATTTCTTTTGGCCCAATCCTCTAATTTGTCTAGGTCCCTCTGTATCCTAGCCCTACCCTCCAGCGTATCAACCACTCCTCCCAGTTTAGTGTCATGTGCAAACTTGCTAAGGGTGCAGTCCACACCATCCTCCAGATCGTTAATGAAGATATTGAACAAAACCGGCCCCAGCACGGACCCATGGGACACTCCACTTGATACCGGCTGCCAACTAGACATGGAACCATTGATCACTACCCGTTGAGCCCGACCATCTAGCCAGTTTTCTATCCACCTTACCGTCCATTCATCCAGCCCAGACTTCTTTAACTTGCTGGCAAGAATACTGTGGGAGACTGTATCAAAGGCTTTGCTAAAGTCCAGAAATAGTACATCCACTGCTTTCCCCTCATCCACAGAGCCGGTTATCTCATCATAGAAGGCAATTAGGTTAATCAGGCATGACTTGCCCTTGGTGAATCCATGCTGACTGTTCCTGATCACTTTCCCCTCCTTTAAGTGGTTCAGAATTGATTCCTTGAGGACCTGTTTCATGATTTTTCCAGGGACTGAGGTGAGACTGACTGGCCTTTAGTTCCCTGGATCTTCCTCCTTCCCTTTTTTAAAGATGGGCACTACATTAGCTTTTTTCCAGTCATTCGGGACCTCCCCCGATCGCCATGATTTTTCAAAGATAATGGCCAATGGCTCTGCAATCTCATCGGCCAACTCCTTTAGTACCCTCGGACGCAGCGCATCCGGCCCCATGGACTTGTGCTCATCCAGCTTTTCTAAATAGTCCTGAACTACTTCTTTCTCCACAGAGAGCTGGTCACCTCCTCCCCATACCGTGCTGCAGAGTGCAGCTGTCTGGGAGCTGACCTTGTCTGTGAAGACAGAGGCAAAAAAAGCATTGAGTACACTAGCTTTCTCCACATCCTCTGTCACTAGGTTCCCTCCCTCATTCAGCAAGGGGCCCACACTTTCCTTGACTTTCTTCTTGTTGCTAACATACCTGAAGAAACCCTTCTTGTTACTCCTAACATCTCCGGCTAGCTGCAACTCCAAGTGTGATTTGGCCTTCCTAATTTCACTCCTGCATGCCTGAGCAATACTTTTATACTCCTCCCTGGTTATTTGTCCAATCATCCACTTCTTGTAAGCTGTTTTTTGTGGGCACAAGCAGAAGTTACAAACACCTTTTAAAACAACAGTAGTAAGCAGGGCCGGCTCTAACTTTTTTGCTGCCCCAAGCAAAAAAAAAAATGAATAAAAACAACATGCCGCCCCACTGAACCAACCCGCGCCACCCTGCCAAACCAAAAACAACAACAACAAAAAACAGCGCTGCCCCGCCGAACCATAATCAACCCCCCCAGAGCGCTGCCCCGCCAAACCAAAAACAAAATCAACCCTCCCCCCCGAGCGCCGCCCCGCTGAACCAAAAACAAAATCAACCCCCCCCGAGCGCCACCCCGCCGAACGAAAAATAAAATCAACCCCCCTGAGCACCGCCCTGCCGAACGAAAAACAAAATCAACCCCCCCCCCCGAGCGCCGCCCGGCCAAACCAAAACCAAAATCAACCCTCCTCCCCGGAGTGCCACCCCGCTGAACCAAAAACAAAATCACCCCCCCCCACCCCGGAGGACCACCCCGCCAAACCAAAAAGAAAATAAACACCCCCCACCGAAAAAAATCAACACCCCCCAACAAAAAAAAAAAAAGCGCTGCCCTACCGAACCAAAAAAAAAAAAAAAACCTCCAAGCCCACCCCGCTGAACCAAGATTGGCCGCCCCTTATAAGGTGCCGCCCCAAGCATGTGCTTGGTCGGCTGGTGCCTGGAGCAGGCCCTGGAGCCGGCCCTGGCAGTAAGAATCACCCCCTTTGCTACCGACTGGTGCCTTCCCTTGTGGCATTTCATGGCATCATCACACCCAAAGCAGAGCTCCCTGGCCACCAAGTACAGCAGCAGCAACACAGAACCCTGGCTCTGATGTTGGCAGGGAAAACCCCCTTCTCTTCTCTGAAAGGATAAACTTCTGCAGTGGGTATTATTTCCAGTAAACGGAGGTATCTATTCTCACCAGATTGGAACCATGTGATGAATTCAGCACCTTGAGGGGGCACCAAAGAAAGATGAAGCACTGAGGCTGTCCACCAGCCAATTATTTCAGAAGCAGATCAGATGAGGCCTAGAATTAGATAGACAATGTGACCCACTTATGATAAACAAGATGTTAAAGAAGGGTCAGCGGTGGGGAGGGGCTCTTTAGTGCAAGGAATGTAAATGATTCATTTACAATATGAAAAGAGCATTTTGTTCCCCACTCCAAAACCTGGCACTGAAATTACATTTAATTTTTTTTCCTTAAAAATGAAAAATAAAAGTTACTGGGACTCCAGAAAAAAAATGTGGTGAGAGGTAAGGTCCAGGAAGCAGAAACCGAACACTACTACTGCATTCTCAGCTTCTATTTCTGAAAAAAGAACAACAAAAGAGAGTGACTGAGACCCTAACCCAGTAAAGGGAGCCACACTGGCACAAGGTCCCTGGCAGGATCAGCACCTCACCCAGGACAAGGCGGTATTCATACTTCACCCAAACTCAGATGGCACTTGCCACTTTGTATTCATCTGGAGCCCGTCAGACATTGATTGGCAAACAGCTCACTTCAAGCGTATCCTTTTAAATAGACCCTTTTCTATTTAAGGACTTGGCCAAAAGTTCTAAGGAATTGCTAGCCACTTATTTTTATACGTTAAGCACATTCTTCCAAGCTCATTCATCTTTTAAAGGTACATAGCACTGTGTAAATTATTGGCATCAGCACTTTGGTTTTCAAACTGAATATGGAGAAGTATTGGAATGCCTTTAGCTCACAGAATATATTGGCTTTTTTTTTTTTTAAGATACTGCATTTTATGATTAACTTACGAAATATGCCACTTGAACTGCCTCCACCACTCCTTCTGGTTTTGGGATAAAGGTCTGGCTTGTACCATTTAACACCTCCTGTGCCATTCCTCTCAGTGTGTACACACACAGACCCCAGACAATGCTAGCAAGTGCAGAGATGCTTCCAGAATGTTTGGTATTTTGTCACCCAAGCAGAAATGGGTTCTCAAACTATTCTTCATTCACATCACTGACAAGAGGCAACACAGTCTGGTGGAATGGGCACAGAACTAGGCATCAATTCTAAACCCGATCTATCAGGGGTTGCTCAACTTTCAAAGCCTCAGGTCTGATTTTCAGAGGTGCTGCACGCTTAGTCTCAGTGGGAGTGGTCGGCAGTTTCAGCACCTGTGCAAACTAGGACCACAGTGAACTGAGGCGCCAAAAATAGGCCATTTTTGAAAATGCCTGCCTTAGTTTCCCCACCTGTAAAATGGGGATAACAGTATTTACTCACTCACCTGACAGGGTTCTGCAAAGGCTACTTACACTGCCTGGTGAATGTTACGGCAAAAAGCACTGTGTAGCAAACTTCTTCCAGTCGAGATTCTGTCTCATTAGTATTATGGCTGATCTCACTGAACTTGAAAGACAAGGGCCAGATTTTAGCAAGAACAAAAAGGACTGAAGAGAGGAATTATGCAATCACCTAAGGCTGATGGAACAGCTAGAGATCAGAAAGGTTTTAGCTTCTCTTAGTTTCAGCATAGAGTAACTATGCAAGTAATAGTATAGACCACCCAGGAAAGCAACTGCAGCACATGTGGGTCATTTGATAATGGAAAAAAGCAGCTGAATCTTAATCAAGTGATTATGTTTAATGCAGTGTAAAGTGCACAGAGCAGAAAGCAACAACAAAGATTACCTTTTCTTTTACATTGGCACTGGCCACTTTCCTTACCCGCACCGCACACCCATCAGTGCCAGAGGCTGTGAAGTTCTGTGAAGAACTCCTATATCTGGCTTTGCTAGGAGCTTAGAAACTGATGCTCATTTTAAACTCTCCAGATCCAGCAATGACGATGCCAGGATTTGCCAATGCAACCCGCAAACATAGCAGGTTTATCACAACAAAGGCAACAGATATACCAGGATGTCGGTCAGCTGACAAAGCCTGTTCTACTACAGGCACCAAGCGGGCAGAGAATGGCACACACACAAGATCCCCTGGATAAGGCCAAGCTAACTAAAAATAATCAAGTTCAGTTTCATTCACTTCTCTTCCCAGTTAACTGATCTCCTCCTAACTAAACCTACCACCTCAAAAAAATGAATTATGGAACTCATCTGATGTTTGTGGCCATCCCATTGTTCACTCTGCCGCTGTGTTCTACTCCTTCTCCCACCCTGACTCTGTCTTGTCTGCTTAAATTATAAGCTTTTTGGGGCAGGGGCCATCTACTGCTCTGTGTTTGTGCAGTGTCCAGCTCAGTGGGCCCCTGCTTGGCTGGTCCTTAGGCACTACCATAATGAACAGGATTACTAACAGCCACCTGTACTCTCCACAAGCTGGACCCACTATTAAAGGTCAAGAGCATCTGCAATTTGCTCCCATTTTTGGATCCTGCCCAGCTGCCAACATGGCCTTCAACTGGGCCACATTGTGACATCTCTACCCTATGCAGTTTGGGTTTGACCAGGAACCCAATGTACAAGCTGCTCAATACAGGTGGAGTCCTTGAGCTCCACACAGGGACAGGGGTCCCTCCAGGTGGAGCAGCATGCAGGATCACAGCCCCAGACATATAGGCTCTCCTCAGGCTCCCCCCTCCCCGAGTAACCTCAACGCAGGTGAGATTGGGCACATTCAAACTGGTGCAGCTGCTGAATAGAAGATGGAGCCTCTCCTGGGCTAGCAGGCTGGTCTTAGCACTGGGAGCCAGGATCTCACAAGTTATAAAAACAGCTCCAGCACTGAGCAAGTCACCTCCCTCTTCCACGTCTCCGCAAGGTGGTAAAATAACAACACTTCCCACCTCATTCACATGGGAGGCCTTGCAGGCCTTGTAAACTGACAAAGCCTGTTCTACCACAGGCACCAAGCAGGCAGAGAATGGCAAACACACAAGATCCCCTGGACAAAGCCAAGCTAACTAAAAATCATCAACATACCAGGAGTTAGCAAGTTAGTGTTGATATAGTACATTCATACCCATGGCCATCTCAAATCTTCCCTATCTGAGGTACTTATACGGTCCCCGTTATCACAATACCTGAGCGCCTCACAGTCTTTTCCTGGATCTCTGCTCACAGTAGAGCTACTGTCCCCATTTTACAGATGTGGCAGGGAGAGGCGAAGTGCCCTTCCCCGGGTCACACAGGCATGCTGTGGCACAGCAAGAATTGAACCAGCTTCTCCCAGATCCCCAGCTAACATCCTACTCACTGGATCATTCTTCCTCTCTATGGATTGGCACTTGTGGGGTGGGGACAGGAGGAAGTATAAACACCCTCTAACTCCACTGAAATACACTGGACTAGGAGAGCTTTTTAGAGGGACAACATGGGGGAAATGATCAATATGATGCTAAAAACAGGAAAAGTCCCTTCCTTGGCAGGGCAATTTGCAGGCTGAAGAAATAAGGCATGGCGTGTTCACCATTGGAAATGCCTTCGCTAACACTCCTTCGGTTCTCCCCATACTGAGTATCAAGAACACAGAGGCCCTTTATTTCATTAGTAGGGTTGTCTATTAATCACAGTTAACTCGCGATTAACTCAAAAGAAATAATTGTGATTAAAAAACTATTGTGATTAATCGCAGTTTTAACTGCACTGTTAAGCAATAAAATACTAAATGAAATTTATTAAATATTTTGGATGTTTTTCTACATTTTCAAATATATTGATTTCAATTACAACACAGAATACAAAGTGTACAGTACTCACTTTATTTTTTTATTATTATTATTTGCACTGTAAAAATGATAAACAAAAGAAATAGTATTTCAATTTACCTCATAAAAGTACTATAGTGCAATCTCTTTTTTGTGAAAGTGCAGCTTACAAATGTACATTTTTTGTTACATAACTGCACTCAAAAACAAAGTCCACTCAGTCCTACTTCTTGTTCAGCCAATCGCTAAGACAAACAAGTTTGTTTGCATTTACAGAGATAATGCTGCCCTCTTCTTATTTACATCACCAGAAAGTGAGAACAGGTATTTGCATGGTACTTTTGTAGCCGGCATTGCAAAGTATTTACGTGCCAGATATGCTAAACATTCGTATGCCCCTTCATGCTTCGGCCACCATTCCAGAGGACATGCTTCCATGCTGATGATGCTCGTTAAAAAAATAATGTTAATTACATTTGTGACTGAACTCCATGGGGGAGAATTGTATGTCCCCTGTTCTGTTTTACCCGCATTCTGCCATATATTTCAAGTTATAGCAGTCTCGGATGATGATCCAGCACATGTTGTTCATTTTAAGGACATTTTCACTGCAGATTTCACAAAACACAAACCAGGTACCAATGTGAGATTTCTAAAGATGGGTCGAGAGCTGTAGCTAAGGTTTAAGAATCTGAAGAGCCTTCCAAAATCTGAGAGGGATGAGGTGTGGAGCATGCTTTCAGAAGTCTTAAAAGAGCAACACGCCGATGCGGAAACTACAGAACCCAAACCACCAAAAAAGAAACTCAACCTTCTGCTGGTGGCATCTGTTTTAGATAATGAAAATGAGCAGGCATTGGTCCTCACTGTTTTGGATGGTTATTGAGCAGAACCCGTCATCAGCATGGAGGCATGTCCCCTGGAATAGTGGTTGAAGCATGAAGGGATGTATGAATCTTTAGCACATCTGTCACATAAATACCTTGCAATGCCAGCTGCAACAGTGCCATCAGAACACCTGTTCTCACTTTCAGGTAACATTGTAAACAAGAGGCGGGGAGAATTATCTCCTGCAAATGTTAACAAATTTGTTTGTCTGAATGACTGGCTGAACAAGAAGTAGGACTGAGTGGACTTGCAGGCTCTAAAATTTTACATTGTTTTATTTTTGAATGCAGCTTTTTTTTACATGATTCTACATTTGTAAATTCAACTTTCATGATAAAGAGATTACACTACAGTACTTGCAGTGGGGGAACTGAAAAATACTATTTCTTTTCTTTTTTACGGTGCAAATATTTGTAATAAAAATAAATATAGAATTCATAGAATATCAGGGTTGAAAGGGACCTCAGGAGGTCATCTAGTCCAACCCTTGCTCAAAGCAGGACTAATCTCCAGACAGATTTTTGCCCCAGATCCCTAAATGGCCCCCCTGAAGGATTGAACTCATAACCCTGGGTTTAGCAGGCCAATGCTCAAACCACTGAGCACTGTACACTGTGTATTCTGTGTTGTAATTGAAATCAATATATTTGAAAATGTAGAAAACATCCAAAAATATTTAAATAAATGGTATTCTTTTAACAGTGCGATTAATCTCAATTAAATTTTTTAATCACTTGACAGCCCTATTCATTAGCTAAGACATGAAAAGCTTTTAAACAACCCATGCATTATTATAATAAAATACTACAAGAGTAAACGTTGCTTCTACTGCCACACCATTTTCAGATGTCCCTCCTTTAGCCGTTTAAACTGCCTGTCTTCTCTCTAGCACATTAACAAATAGTTCAAAAGACTCTTTCATAATTTAGCAGTGTCACAGCACAATAATAGAAAAAAAAATCACATTGATCTTCCTGGCACAGAGCTCCATAAAGAGGGTTACTCAGAAAACCTTTATCTGGGATTTTTTTCCACCTCGTGTTTTGTTAAAAACTAATCTTTACTAATGGCAACTTTTTGTTCCATTTGACACCACTAATTTATGTGTTGGCAAGCAGGGCTGCAAATATATATCTTCTCTAGAAGGTATTGTCAAAGGCTTTGGAACCAAACCAATTAGCATTTTATTTTTATTTTTCCAAATGAACTGTTTAAAAATATGTTAAAAGCAGATATTTCAGTGCTAAACAAATATCTCAGGCACAGATATTATCAAATGCGTCAAGGAAGCCCCCAGATTACTCAGAAAATTATCCAAGTTTAAACAAAATTCAGCTGCGGATAACTTGAGAGATAAACCATTTGGTTCCACATGACTGGGGTTTAAATGATTTCAAAAGCTGTCACTTTTATTATTCTGTATTTTCCTCACTTTTTCTATCTTCTTTGTGCCTCAGTCTGATGCCAGCACAGTCAGTCTATGATCCTCTGAGCCAGTGCTGACCTCTCTGTAATGACATTTATTATTCCAAAAGAGGACAATTCTTCCTTATTTCCAATTCCACGTTAGCTTCTCTTACCACTTCAAAGAATAGCCTCACTGCATCCTTTGTCAAGACCCCAACCACCACCACCCTAGTAAACAGGATTCTCTCCTCCCAAGTAGCTGCACCAAGCTTACTATGCATGCTCATCACACATTCCCCATGTTTTTCTTTAATATAACTGGCACCTTAGTTTTCTGAACGGAGAGGTCGGCTTAAAGGGCGAGGAAAGGAAATGTAACGGGAGAGGCCTTGGTGATTTTCAGTTACACAGACTCTCGAAATATGTATTTTTTTTTAATCTCTATTAAAAAAATTTAAAAAAGAAAAAAGAGTGAGACACTTCCAACATATTGTAGCCTGGAAATCCAAGCCCAAAAATCAGGCCATCACTGCAGAAACTGCTCAGGATTTAGAATAAATTGTCAATGAATCACGCTTAAAACAGTTAAGTCCTTCAAAAGCCAGGAACCGTGGAGAGAGTCTTCTCTTCACTTCCTGTCCCAAACTGGTGAGTAGTAATGATGTGCACTGTTCAATATCTGCTACATTCCACCCCACAGGAGGCTCCATTTTAGTAGTGGATAATGTGATAACCTGAATCTAACACGCTTTGATTTGGGATAGAAGATGCTCTACAACAGCACAGGAGAGCATCCTAAATGTATAACCATGCTTCAGCTTTCTGAGGCATGCACATACATACCTGACATCTGGGGTACACACCTAGGGTATGTCTACACTGCACTAAAACATCCACTGCTGCCCTGTCTCAGCTGACTCGGGCTGCGGGGCTATAAAATTGCAGTGTATATGTTTGGACTCAGGCTGGAGCCCAGGTTCCAGGACCCTTCCCCTTCATGAGGTTCTAGTCTGGGCTCCAGCAAGAGCCCAAATATCTGTACCACAATTTTATAGCTCCGCAGCCCAAGCCTTGAGAGCCCAAGCTAGCTGACACAGGCCAGCCATGGGTGTTCTATTGTAGCGTAGACATACTCACTGTGTACTGAAAAGTTCTATGGGTCCGTCAACCACAACATTGCCCAGCAATAGTAAACCATCAAAATGCATTTGGAAAAAAAAGATTATTTGGGCCAGAAGAGCAGGCATTCTCCCACATCATTCCCTGAAGCCATGAGACAAGAGTTCAGCAGAACGCACACAGAAGGAAAACTGCAAAAAGGCCTTTTAAAAACTGCTGGGAAACAGGACTTGAGCTTGCCAAAAATAATCTCTGCCCCCGACCACACACACACAAGCACTTTCTTTGGCAAATACATACCTAGAATAGGCAGAAGGATTTTCCCAGAAATGCTAGGGCAGGGACCTGCCGGGCTCAGGTTTCTGGGCAGTAATTGGCTCACTCTGTGACACGATTAGGGGAATATGGAATTAATTGTGTGACTGTAAAGAACAGTTACGGTCCAGTGGGAATACAAAGGTGTTTCTACTGCTCTGCAAAGACAGGCTGTGGCTGATCATTAGCATGGAAGGTGGCATAAACTGCAGGTGAGAAGGCTGGCCCCATGGTTAGGGCTCTAGACCGGGAATAATTCCCTGCTCTGCCAGAGACACCCCTCAATGTGACCTTGGACAGGTGAGCTTGGGCACATTCACCTCTGCAAACCCAGCCATTGGTTTCCCTGTGCCTCAGTCACCTGGGGATAACAGCACTTCCCTCCTCCCAGGAGTGTTGCGAGGACAGAGACGTGTCACTGTGGGATGTTCAAATGCTAGGGCAATGGGGATGAGGCAAGTGCGCTGGACAGAATGACAGACAAGAGGCTGCTCAGGGACTGATGGACACAGTCAGGTCCACATGGAAATGGGGGGACACCCTGAGCAGGTATCTCCTCAGTTAACCCTCAGAGGAGTAAATGCAGCTTGTGTCCCTGTGGCCTTCTTGCACTTCCCAGCAGCAGCCCTTCCTCCAGTCTCTCTCTAATGATCTCCCCCACAGTGAGTCCTTCCCAATGTCCAAACCCACCAGCCTGCATGGAGCCACCTTCAGCCCTGTAACAATTCCCCTCCGCTGCAGTCCTGCTGCCTCTCCCTGGCTGAAGGACTGGTCAGGAACCAGGAGGACAGAGAACTGACAGAGCAGAATCAGAGAATGAGGGGGACCCATTGTCCAGCTTCCAAAACTTCCCTTCACTTGTGTCAACGCTGAATCCTCACTCTGTCACTCCGAGTGCAGAAAGTTGGGGGCCGCAAGGATTCTAAAAATTAATACTTGCCACTCCAGGCTTGTATTAAACTCCTAAGGTTACAGCTTTTCTCTGACCTTGGCTTGGTAAACACTGCCACCACCCAAATGCAAAAAAAAACAAAAAACCTTGGACCCAGGAAGGAGCACTTGGGAATTCCTCCCTGTGGGGTACCCTCAAGCCCTTTCACTCTCCGCCTCCAGGAAAGAGCTGAGAAAGAAAACAAAGGAAATTAGCAGTTGCCCCCAGCTAATCAAACAACATGTGCACAAACCTCTTAGGACACCAAAAATCCAATCCTGTTCTTAAAAAAGGTAAATTTTATTAAAAACAAAAAGAAAGAAAATACATTTGGAACTTAGATTTTAAAAGAGCAATTCCAAAAATTAAGCACCCAAAATAGCTTCTTGGGGGTTCAGCTTAAAGGTTACAAACAAACAGAAGGATCCGGGGTTCGCACAGAGGAGATCCATAAGCCAAAATAAAGAAATAACCTGATCATGTCTACCTAAACATTCCCTGTCCCAATGAGTCCTGCTAGGTATGGAAAATAATTTTACATACCTGGTTCAAACCTTACACAGCATTTCAGCTTATAGTATTGCTGCTCCTTGTACTTGCAGCCCAGAGAGAGCAACCACAGATAAAGGGAAAGTTTCTTTTCACATTTTAAAAAGTTTTAGCCTTCCCACTGGCTCTTTTGGTCAGGTGCCCACTTTTTTTTCTTTACCTGGGGGACTTTTTAACCCTTTACAGGTAAAGCAAGTAAAGAACAGCTACCAAGAGGGATGTTAGAGCTAACTGGCTGGCTGGGTGTCCATCAAAGGGAGCTACCTCCCCTCCCTTTATTTATCACAACTTGGCAAACTTCCCCTCAGAAACAGGCTAGCCTTAAAGGTGTCCGACTAGAGCTGTCTGGAAAATAGGTCCCTCCCCCTACCCCTACCCCCCCACACACAAACACACACAGGAAAATTCCAGTTTTCCTACCAAAAAAATCAAAATCCAAAATATTTTGGTTCTGAAATGCCACTGCGGTGCTCCTGGGAGTTGTAGCACAGGTTCCTCATGCTCCCATACAGGCTCGGTTTGCTGGCCAGATTACATCTCCCATGATGCACCATGGTCTCTCCCCTCTTGGTGGTGGGGGGTAGGTGGGACATCATGGCAGTGATATGGCCATGGTGCATCATGGGAAGTCTGTCTGTTACATAGGGTTGCCAAGTGTCCGGTTTTCAACCGGAACACCCGGTTGAAAAGGGACCCTCCCCAGCCCAGTGCAAATGAGCGAGTGAGGGTGAGGGAGAGTGAGCGATGGAGGGAGGGGGGATGGAGTGAGCAGAGTGGGACAAGAGTGTTCGGTTTTGTGTGATTAGAAAGTTGGTCTGTAGAGGAGAACGGGAGCATGAGGCACTTGAACTACAACTCCTATGAGGCTCTGCAGCAGCATTTCACTTTGGGGTAGGGTGTTCCGCTTTTGGACAAAAAATAAAAAGAATTTCTCCCTGGAAAGCAGACACATTTTGTGAAAAATTCTGTTTAGTCAAAAACCTGATTTTCCATCAAAACACAGTTGTGACAGCGAATTCTGCACCACCCTAATGTAGCACCCCCAAAGGGCAACAGACTCCTGAGGGATAAAACACTTCAGAAAGGCCTGCCCTCGTGTGCCAGTATTCACAGGGCTGTGAGAACGGAAGAGGCTTCAGCCACTACATGCCACCTGCACACAGAGCTGCATGGATGCCTGCAGGCAGAATTAAGCCATACATGAGGCATCACGATGTGCTGGGTGTAACAGCCAGCATCTTCCCTCGCTGCATTCGCAGCCAGCACTGCAAACCCACAGACAAGCTGCTTGAACCTCCTGGACGAACGCAGCACAAAGGGCCTGGAAACACACCTTGATCTAGGAAAAATGCATGCCAACCTGAGGCAAAGCATGCTCCACAGGAGCGAAGGACTCCTCAGACTTAGTCCCAGCCTCTTCAGTGTCACCTGGAGCAAACCACTTCCCTTCCCGGCACCTCAATTCTTGCTCTGCGGGAGAGGAACCCCGCTCACCGACAGGTACCTCACACGTGTGCAGTGAGGATTAGCTAGGCAGGGTTTGTGCCAGACTTTGAGAAGGGTAAAGTGCTATCAATTATTAATTATTATTATTATTATTAATGGCAACATGCACAATGCATATTCATCCAGGAGCACCTGGAGCTCCAGTTGAGGACCTATGCTGCATCCTTGTTAATTCTGTAATTCTTGCAGCTGTTGCCCAGAACTAGCACTACACTGTCTGTAATTCTGATGCCAAGACACTGCTTAGACCCACATCAGAACCTCTATCACCCTGAAGATTTCAGTCCTACTGCCCAGACCCACCCTGTTACACGCAGTGACTTCTCAAACTTTTTCAGCACCACTGTGTGGTCACCATTTCACAGGTTCAGTTAATGACTTGAAGGCAGACAAGCGATAGTCAGGCAGAATTCTCTTGTGGCACAGAGAGCTATGCTCTCTGAAATGGCCCTCTCTCTCTCATGGGTACGTGCTGAAATGGTCCCGCGTACACAATGATGCCTGCCCTGTTTTCAGCCCCACAGCTATGTCTCGGTGGAGCAGGATGTTTTCCTTGCCCTACAGATCTGCATCCTTTGCTGTGTGAAGCTATCATGCTGGGAAAGAAAAACAAATGCCCTGAATTTCCAAAAGTAGAGTAGCTTCTGAGTTAGGTTTTGGCTTAACGAGTATTTAATTGGGGAGTACACATGTGGTCACAGTATTCTCTATTTTCATCTTTAAAGGGAAAGACTCGTAACATTTGGGATCCATTTTGCACTCAGAGAGAGAAGGGCATATGTCACAGCACACATGGGTGAACATCTGCAGGATAAGAGGGCAGCAGAGCCACTACCAGGTTCTGCACATTTATTTTGGGAGATCTATGTGAGCATCATTACAAATTACTCAGGGTGTCTAACGTTCAGGTCCCAACCCTGCCACAGACCCCATTTGACAGCCATTTCCTCTCTCTCTGCCCCACCTTCCCCACCTGTACTATGGACATAATGACACTGTCCTATGTCATAGGAGTGTTTGTGAACCCTCACTCACTGCGTGAGAGGCATTCACAGTACTACACTTCGGAAGGAAAAATCAAATGCACAGCTACAAAATGGGGAGTAACTGGCTAGGAGGTAGTACTTAGGAAAAGGATCTAGGGGTTATAGTAGATCACAAATTGAACAGGAAGCAGTTGTAAAAAAGGCCAATATCATTCTGGGGTGCATTAACAGGAGCGTCGTATATAAGACACAAGAGGTAACTGTTCCGCTCTGCTGGGCACTGGTGAGCTCTCAGCCAGAGTACTTTAGACACCTTTAGGAATTAACATGGGTAAATTGGAGACAGTCCAGAGGAAAGCAACAAAAATGAAAACCTGATCTATGAGCCAAGGTTAAACAAAACTGGGTATGTTTAGTCTTGAAGACCACAAAGGGGCGTGGGGGGTGGGGGGTGTCTTGATACAGTAGAACTTCAGAGTTGCAAACACTAGAATTACAAACTGACCAGTCAACCACACACCCCACTTGGAACCAGAAATACGCAATCAGGCAATAGCAGAGACAAAAAAAACAAAATGCAAATACCATACAGTACCGTGTTAAATGTAAACTACTAAAAAAAATAAAGGGAAAGCAGCATTTTTCTTCTACAAATTTTAAAAGCTGTATTAAGTCAATGTTCAGCTGTAAACTTTTGAAAGAACAACCATAACGTTTTGTTCAGAGTTATGAACATTTCAGTTATGAACAACCGCCATTCCTGAGGTGTTCATAACTCTGAGGTTCTACTGTAACAGTCTTAAAATCTGTTAAGAGCGCTTATAAACAAGTCTGTCATCAATTGTTCTCCATGTACACTGAAGGTAGGACAAGCATCAATGGGTTTAAACTGCAGCAAGAGAGAGTTAGGTTAGATATTAGGAAATATTTCTAATAGTTACAGTTTCGAACAATAGTTAAGCTCTGGAACAGGCTTCCAAGGGAGGTTGTGGAATGCCCATCACTGAAGGGAACAAGTTGGAAGACACCTGTCAGGGATGGTCTTGGTTTACTCAGTCCTCCTCAGTGCTGGGAGCTGGACTTGATGCCCTCTCAAGGTCCCTTCCAGCCGTACATTGCTATGATCCTATTGTGTGCATTGAGGGCTGCACACGTACCTAGACAGAGTGCGAACCTGGCTGTGGTTCTGTGGGCTCCATATGAGTGGTTCTATCAACCACTGTTCATTTTTATTGCCACTCATTGACCTCTATGGCACTTTTTTTTTTTAATTCAAGATAAGTCAGTCAAGGCTTCCTAGCCATGTCCCTTTAAAGCCAAGGTGAGACGGTCCAAGAGCACCACAGAAATATTGACCAGCATTAAACTGCAAGATGTAAGCATCATAGCTAAGATATTACTGTTAAATTATATACATATGGAGAGATATAATTCGCATACTCTGTATATGCCCTGTCTGTTACACGAAAATAAAATATTTCAAAAATGGTTTAGAGAGTTTTTCAAACATTTTATTGGGACAAGTATCAGAGGGGTACACGTGTTAGTCTGGATCTGTAAAAGCAGCAAAGAGTCCCTACGTAAAAGGATAAATGGACACAAATCAGATGTTAGGAATGGCAGTATACAAAACCTGTAGGAGAACACTTCAATCTCCCTGGACACACAATAGCAGTTTTAAAGGTAGCTATCCTGCAGCAAAAAAACTTCAGGACCAGACTCCAAAGAGAAACTGCTGAGCTTCAGTTCATCTGCAAATTTGACACCATCAGGTCAGGATTAAACAAAGACTGTGAATGGCTAGCCAACTACAAAAGCAGTTTCTCCTCCCTTGGTTTTCACACCTCAACTGCTAGAAAAGGGCCTCATCCTCCCTGACTGAACTAACCTCGTTATCTCCAGCCTGATTCTTGCTTGCATATTTATACCTGCCTCTGGAAATTTCCACTACATGCATCCGATGAAGTGGGTATTCACCCACGAAAGCTCATGCTCCAATACGTCTGTTAGTCAATAAGGCCTGGTCTACACTAGGACTTTAATTCGAATTTAGCAGCGTTAAATCGAATTAACCGCGCACCCGTCCACACCAGGAAGCCATTTAATTCGACATAGAGGGCTCTTTAGTTCGAATTCTGTACTCCTCCCCGACGAGGGGAGTAGCGCTAAATTCGACATGGCTATGTCGAATTAGGCTAGGTGTGGATGCAAATCGAACTTAGTAGCTCCGGGAGCTATCCCACAGTGCACCACTCTGTTGATGCTCTGGACAGTAGTCCGAGCTTCGATGTTCTGACCAGCCACACAGGAAAAGCCCCGGGAAAATTTGAATTCCTTTTCCTGTCTGGACAGTTTGAATCTCATTTCGTGGTTGGACATCGGGGCGAGCTCAGCAGCACCGGCAGCAATGCAGAGCTCTCCAGCAGAGGAGTTCATGTAATCTCTGAATAGAAAGAGGGACCCAGCATAGACTGACCGGGAAGTCTTGGATCTGATCGGTGTGTGGGGCGAGGAGTCTGTGCTTTCGGAGCTGCGCTCCAAATAACGGAATGCAAAGACGAGGCAGGCGACAGCGCTTACAATGCTGGTTTCCCCGACAGCCAGGATCTCTTCATCACCGTCACGGAGATCCCCTACCAACTCTCCCCGGCCGTTAACCCGGACCCTGAATCAGGGGAAGGAGCAGTCGGTAAGTGCTTTAAACATGTAAACTTTTATTCTTAATATAACAGGAAGCTGAAGTATGTGAAAAGGAGGTCTCTACATATATGGGGATAGAATAGAAATCCTCCTGGGAGATCTCCACGAAGCTCTCCTGGAGGCAATTGAAAAGCCTCCGCAGGAGGTTCCTGGGGAGAGCTGCCTTATTGGGTGCTCTGTGGTAGCACAGTTTTCCGCGCCAGGCTTTCATGAGCATTGCCTCCCCGAGCACAGCTGCATAGGGCCCTGGTTTGTGCTGGCTTTCAAGCAGCATGCGCTCTCTATCTCCTTCAGTGACCCTCCTCAGTGCGATCTCGCTCGGCGACTCCTGCATCTCATTAGGGGAATTACTGTAATGTTATGCCTGGTCCAAAGTATGTTTAAAAAATCTCCGGACAGACGGCATAGCAGAGACTCAGCACGCTGCTGCGTGACAAGCGTAACGGAAAGCCAAAGAATCAAATGGACGCTCATGGAGGGAGGGGGGACTGAGGACGCAAGGTATCCCACAGTTCCTGCAGTCTCCGAAAAGCATTTGCATTCTTGGCTGATCTCCCAATACCTGTACGGTCAAACACATTGTCCGCGGCGGTTCAGGGCATAGCTCGTCAATGTACCCCCCTCCCACACCCCCAGAAGGAAAAGGAAAAAAAATCGTCTCTTGACTCTTTTAAATGTCACCCTATGTGTACTGAATGCTGCTGGTAGACGCGATGCTGCGGCACTGTACTGTAGCATCCTTTCCCCCCTCCGCCTCATGGGTGGCTGACGGTGCAGTATGACTGATATCCGTCGTCATCATCATAAGCCTTGCTGTAGATGGTGTAGTGCAATACGACTGGTACCCGTCCTCATCATCAGCCCATAAGTAGACGGCCTGCTAACCGTCTTCATCATAGCAACAGGGGGCTGAGCTCCATCAGCCCCCGCCCTTCATGTGTAAAGAAAAGATTCTGTACTGCCTGGACTGTCATAGCAGCAGGATGCTGTTTTCCTCTCCCACCACACTGCTTAATGTCCTGTCTGGACAATCATAGCAGCTGGAGGCTGCCTTCCCCTCATTTCATTTCAGTAACAAGTCACTGTTTCTTATTCCTGCATTCTTTATTACTTTAGCACACAAATCAGGGGACACTGCAACGGTAGCCCGGGAAGGCTGGGGGAGGAGGGAAGCAACAGGTGGGGTTGTTGCAGGAGCACCCCCTGTGAATGCCATGCAGCTCATCATTCCTGCATAATCTGACACGGAGCGGCTGTGCTCTCTGGTTCTCTGAAACACTGGATCTCTACTACACTAGCCCCATCTTCTATGCAGGAATTATTCTATTTTTAGATACCATAAAGGAGGGATTGACTCGGGGAGTCATTCCCAGTTTTGTCTTTTGCGCCCCCGGCTGATCTCGGCCAGGGGCACCTATGACAGCAGCAGAAGGTATAATGCAATACGGCTGGTAACCATCATCACCTTGCCAATTTACAATGGCATGGTAGATGGTACAATATGGCTGATAACCATCTGTGCTGTCATGCAAAAGCAAATGAATGCTACTGTGTAGCGCTGCTGAATCGCCTCAGTCCGCGGCATCTAGTACACATACGGTGACAGTGACAAGAGGCAAAACAGGCTCCATGGTTGCCACGCTATGGCGTCTGCCAGGGCAATCCAGGGAAAACGGGCTCGAAATGATTGTCTGCCGTTGCTTTCCCGGAGGAAGGAATGAGTGACTACATGTACCCAGAACCAACCGCGACAATGAAATTTGCACCATCAGGCACTGGGATCTCAACCCGGAATTCCAAGGGTCGGGGGACACTGCGATGGGGTGGAACAGGGGCAGAGTTTATGCTTTCCGGATTGCCTGCTGCAGGAGTGCGGACGAGATAGGTGCTGTGCATGGCGTTGTTCACAGACACAGACTAGACTGTGTTCATTGTTCGCAGAAATGTATCTTTGCAAGGAATTCACTCCCTCTTTCCCATCACACAGCTTCGACTGTCTCCAGACCTGCCACAGCATCCCCCTCACAGAGGCTGGCAAAGATTAGGCGGCGAAAGAGAAAGACACGGGACGAGATGATCGCTGAAGTTATGGGGTGCTCCCGAGCCGAGGCGGACCAGCAGAGCCAGTGGAGGGAGACCCTCTCTCTGTACCAGCGCTCACACAGCGAACGGGAGGAGAGGTGGCGTGAGGAAGACAAGCAGGCGACTCAAACGCTGCTTGGACTAATGAGGGAGCAAACGGACACGCTCCGGCGCCTTGTGGATGTTCTGCAGGACCGCAGCTAGGAGGACAGAGCCCCCCCGCAGTGTATCTGCAACCACCCTCCCCCGCCACAAAGTCCCATACCTCCCGTCACCCAAAGTAACCAGAAGGAGTGGCGCCAGGGGCCGTGAAAACTGTCACTGCACCCCAGCAGAGTGCTCAAGTAGACAAAAGCTCTCATACCCTAATTTTTGAGAATTCCTTCCCTTCCTGACTCACCCTAGCCCCAATCCCAGTTTCATCCCCTGACTGTCTGGTTAATTATTAAAAATACTTTGCTGTTAATTACTGTTTCCGTCATGCTTTTTTACACAACGCTGCGTTTGAAGGGGTGGGTGGGGAAGGGGGTAGGGTATTGCATAGGACAGTCACCTTTAGCAGGGTACAGAGACGGGGGCAGGATCAGCAGCAGGTCACACACACAGTGCAGTCACCCTGGTCGGTATGGGAGGTGGTTTGCAGGTTCTGTGTGGGTGGGGGGGTACATGATTTTGTAGCGGGGGAGGGGGGTTACAGATCTCATGCAACGGTACCTGTCCTGGACCACAGAGCCACGCAGCAGAGGAATTTGTATCCGTCCTCCCCCGCCACAAGGCCACATAGCCCCCGCACACAGAGTTCCAAAAAGGAGGGATGGCAGGCTCCGTTGAAACAACCAGTCCGGCACTGCAGACCGCTCTGGGAGCAGGAGCCTGTCATTCCTCGAGTTTAGAGGTGGTCTTTACATCACCGCACACCCTACCCAGCACAGTCTGCGTCCCAGTTTCAACCCTTTAATGCAAAGTCATCAATAAAGAAACCTTTGTAAAGTTACAGTGGAACATGTATTTTATTTTTAAACGTGTGTTGGAAGTGGGGGAAGCGGGGTGGACGGGGTATGTAACTGCAGATGCTGGTCAACAGTAACTTGGTAAAGAAACAGGGGCAGGTTCAGCTTCTCTGTAAAGAAACTGAACAGTCACAGGTCACGCTGCTCACTGCTCGCTGGTACTTGAAGAGTTCCTTGTCGCTGTGCAAGGTGCCTGCATAGGGCTTCACGAGGCAGGGCATTAGCGGGTAGGCTAGGTCCCCGAGGATCACTATAGGCATCTGCACATCCCCAAGAGTTATTTTGTGGTCCGGGAAGAAACTACCTTCCTGCAGGCGTCTAAACAGACAAGAGTTCCTGAAAACACGCGCGTCATGAACTTTGCCTGGCCACCCGACGTTGATGTTGGTAAAACGTCCCCCATGGTCCACCAGTGCTCGCAGCACCATTGAAAAGTAGCCCGATTTCTCAGCAGCTGACTGTGGAAGAGGTGGACGATAAAGTGCGAGGAGTTGACAACGGCCATAACTGCTGCGGGCTCCGTGCTCGCAGTGCTGTGGTGCCCGTGCTGTCACTGAGCAGAAAAGTGCACGAACAGATTGCCCACAGGCGCTTTCTGGGAGGGAGGGAGGGAGGGAGGGAGGGCGTGACTGACGGTTCAATGATGACAGTTACCCAAAACCACCCTCGACACATTTTTTCCCCCAGCAGGCATTGGGGGGAAAATCCCAGAATTCCAATGGGCAGCGGGGAGTGCGGGAACTGTGGGATAGCTTCCCACAGTGCACCGCTTCCAAATTCGACGCTGGCCCCGTTACTGTGGACTCACACAGTCAAATTAGTGTTTTTAGTGTGGATACACAAATTCGACTTCATAAGGTCGATTCCACAAATTCGACTTAAGTTGATTCGAAATAGTCTTGTAGTGTAGACATACCCTAAGATGCCACAGGACTCTTTGCTGCTTTATTGAGACAGTTGCTCATATCCTTATCTGTAATGCCAAGTGCCTAACTTGCCCTGGGTTCCAACAGTACAAGACTAAAAGGGTGCCATAAAAGCTGATCAAATGACCAAGAATAAGATCATATAGCTTTTCTGTACTAAAAATAAGATCTTCAGAGCCCAGTATTTGATGTCCTTCTAGGACTAAACTGGTGCTGCATCCCCCATGGGGAAGCTAGGAAGATCCTCTGGCCTGGGGTGGCCAACCTGTGGCTCGAGAGCCACATGCGGCTCTTCAGAAGTTAATATGTGCCTCCTTGTATAGGCACCGACTCTGGGGCTGGAGCTACAGGCGCCAACTTTCCAATGTTCCGCGGGGTGCTCACTGCTTAACCCTTGGCTCTTCCACAGGCCACAGGCCCTGCCCCCACTCGACCCCTTCCCGCCCCTGAGCCTGCTGTGCCCTAGCTCCTCCCCCTCCTTCCCCCAGAGCCTCCTGCATGCCACGCTGATTGGGAGGTGCGGGGAGGTGCAGTTCAGCGGGGTTGCCGGTGGGTGGGAGGCGCTGGGAGCAGGGGTGGGGGAAGCTGATGGGGAGCTGCTGATGTATTACTGTGGCTCTTTGGCAATGTACATTGGTAAATTCTGGCTCCTTCTCAGGCTCAGGTTGGCCACCCCTGCTCTGATTATTGGGAAAAAGATCTAATTTCTAGCGCTACATGAGATATAGGGCTTTTAAACATGTCGATAAGCTAGCACCGAAGTTTTCCCACCCTGGACCTCTATCAATACAGAGATATAAACTAAGAGAAATACACAGAGCTATCTGAAAAATTATTACACACTGGGGTGAAATCCTGACCCTACTGAAGTCAATGGGAATTGTGAGATGGACTTGATGGGACCAGGACTTCAAACTGTATTTTTACACATATAGAATCTAGATAGAGCAGACAACCAGTTCCAAGGAGCAGCAAGAAGCAACTTATTTGCCTGAAGTCTGTTTGTAGAAATTTTGTAGAAAATTTAAAGGACACTGGCACACTGTAACACTGCTGAGGTCAGGCACCCTTCTCTGGGAGCTGGACTCTATCAGTACAGGTGCCTCCTGCTCAAAGAACCTAGCAGGGAAAAATAGTAATTTGTAAAACCAATTTTTCCAAGGTACCAGAACAAGAGAGGAGACAGGACAGAGTATGAGTCACTTGTCTGTGTGGCCAGCTCCTCCTTTGCTGCTTTCTTCATCTCTCATTTTGGATACGAAATTGGAAATTGGCCCAACCAGTTAGTGCCCTTGTATGTTCTGTAAATCTTCTGTAGTGCAGTGATGGAGTTTCCTGGTTTGCTAAAATCTGGTTCATTCTGAGAGTATGGAAGTGCAGTGCAGGAGCCCAAGCTAGCAGAGAAGGGAAAATGCAAAGTATTAGGGCAAAACCCCTGCGTATTTTCAATTGTTTTGTTTGGAGGGAGCTGAACTATATGTTTTACACCCTGTTTTCCCCAGACACTAGCTGAAAATAAAAAAGTGGGATACTAAAAAGGCCTCTCCTTTGAAGCTGCTGTATAAAAACACGTTTGGTTGTGATGCCTGGGACACCGCTGAGCTGTTAGAAGGAAGGAGCTGGTTTCGTTCATAATTTATGACACAATTTATTCCAATGATGCGCTTGACTGCCACACCTCACTGGGGGCTCTCTGTTATCGGCAAACTGAAAGAGCGCCACATCTCCTGGATGAAGCTGCAGCGAAAGGATAAAATATGTAAAAAGGCCACAATGTGGAAGGAAATACCAGGAAGGCAAACAGAAGGCAACGTCAGCATGTTCTTATGCACTACAATGGGAAAGGGAGGTTTCAACTGCTTCATGGAAAGATTGACCCACGTTAACTTTGAGAGGGAATATTTGTCTTCAGAGGACTTTGGTTAGCGAGCGCCAGCTGGATTATCTAACCCACCTAGTGGTGCTCATGTTCTCTTCCTCCTTAGACGATATCTTGGATTTAACAAGTTTTCCACAGGGCAGGACCCACTCATCCCACAAGAATCCCTCAGCACACACATTGCCATTTCAAGGTTCCTGTTGAGCATGTTCCATCTCCAGCTCCTATGCGTAGGGGCAGCCAGGGGGCTCCGCACACTGCCCCTGCCCCAAGCGCCGCCCCCGCAAGTCCCACTGGCCAGCAAACGGGGCCAGCGAGAGCTGCAGGGGCGGCACCTGTGGACAGGGCAGCATGCGGAGCCACCTGGCCATGCTTCCATGTAGGAGCCGGGGCGGGGTAGGGGAGACACATGCCGCTGTTTCCGGAAGCTGCCTGAGGTAAGCACCGCCCAGAGCCTGCACCCTAACCCCCTCCCGCACCCCAACCCCTTGCCTCAGCCCTGATCCCCCTCCTGCCCTCTGAACCCCTAGGTCCCACCCTCCTGCACCCCAGATCCCACACCCCTAGCCAGCCCCCTCACCCGCACCCCAATCACCTGCCTGAGCCCGGAGCCCCTTCCTGCACCCTGAACTCCTGATTTCTGGCCCCACCCCAGAACCTGCATCCCCTCCCTCACCCAACCCCAATTTTGTGAGCATTCATGGCCGACCATAAAATTTCCATACCCAGATGTGGCCCTCGGGCCAAAGAGTTTGCCCACCATTCTGAGCTGGAAACAACATTCCTGTGCTCACACTCCTTGTACAAGAGGCAAGTGTAAGTCACACTCTGATCACTTGTGAAGCGCACTGTTGGGGAAACGACTAGTGGATAGCATCACGAGGTAAAGGTTAGCTGTCACAGGAACAGAGCTGGCCCGAGGGAGGACAGAAGCAAAACTTAATCATAACTCATCAAAAATTATTCAAAGGAATAAGGCTGGAGGGTATGTGCTTCTCTGCTGCTTACTGCACGGACACCCCAGAGAAGATGGTTGCTCCAGTCATGCATTATTCATGCATCCAGTGATCCTTGATGATAGCAGAAATAAACACTGGTCCTTCAGTTTGTCAGCATATAGACATAAATCTAAGGACATAGCACTTCATGGCTACTACATGTTCAGAACATGTAGCACAACCTCAAGTAGAGCACAGGATTAGAAGAGTTAATGTCCAAACATGCCCCTCATATGTGCGCACTTGTTCTCGCTTCTAGCTATTATTCAGGTAGCAATCCTTCAAGCTGAGAAACATATTTAGTCTGGCACGACCGCAATCTTGTATGTGCAACGATAGAGCAGATATACAGCCTGGAGCCTGACAATCACCTGAATGAAAAGAAGATTTGAAAACATCTTTCGGCCACTGTAAATAACAAACCACGTGGGCAATAATGAAATCTGCGCTGCCAAACATCTCCTCACTCCACATTCATTTCCTGCACGGAGGGGAAAAGCAAATATAAAAATGCACCGATTTGCCAATCCCATTGTTCTGCCATCCGAGCCTCCTCTATTGTAACGCTATTTATTTTAGCTGCCTCCAGCTTGGTAGTAGGAAGCCATCTAGTCTCATACTTATTTAGTCAGTGTTCAATATGCAAGGTCCAAGAAGTGTGCAAACCCAGCAACCACTCCAGTTTCTAGCTAGAGCTGATCATTGCAAGGAGACACCCCCCACATCCGGCCGGAATTAGAGTCCAAGCCTGCAACTCTTCTCATCTAAGTGAAACCAATGGCACTGCTGAGGGGAGTAACAGCGGCAGGTTCTGGCCTTCAATTGTAGTTCTGGGGGTGGGGTGATGCTAGTTAGAAAGGGGCTAGGTGGTTGGGTTTTTGTTTTTTTTTAAAGACCTTTTCCCCCACCTTCTCCACACACCAGAACCAAATGCCAATCTGGCAAATGGACATTTTCTCCATGTGTACTGAAGAGAGTTACTGCATCTTAGCCCAGCAGGGCTCAAAGTCAATACCCACCCAGCAGCAGCCATGAAAGTTTTAATTTAGGCTTAGTCCAGTGTGGACAGACTGACTTGGGGAAAGGGGGAGATATGGGAGCAGAACAGAGAGACTGAAAATGCAGCCTACTATTAACTACTTCTTAGGCTCTGTGTTCTGGGGAAGCCAGGATTAGAGAGAAAGATGGAAAGACAGCAGCACTGTTAGAGAGAAGAAAAAGGGAAATGAAAGAGGATAGTTGTATGTTCTTGGAAAAACACAGAAAGACTGGAGAGTGAGGGCGACTCCCAGCACAGTCAAGAAGAGACAAAGTGTAACCGAACCGCTAATCACCTTTGGTCTCACATTCATCCTTTTAGTGTTTGTCAGAGGCCCTGGTACAATGTGTTCCTGATCCAGGCCCCTATGTGCTATCACAAAATTATCATCATCATTGATGGACACTGGTAACTACTCCCGATGTTCCATGGGAACAGGTGTCTGTATATTTTAGATTCATACACTGAAGAAGTTTTTCTCATGAACAACTTTTTAATCCATCCAAGTTCAAGTCCATTTCCTCTCATGCTTAACACATAAGGAGTGATATGCCTTCAAGGCCAGATTCTGCCCTTAGACTACCATGGGAGATGCACACATATCCAAGGGCACCACTTGGCCCTGGGCTGTCAATTCCCAGCATAGCGATTCGTCCTGCAGAGTGCACCTGGGTTAGCAAGTAGATTTGCTCTAGAAGTTTATTCTGTACCTGAGTGTTTGTTCAAGTCACTTTCCCTGTAGTGAAAGATAAATAAAACAAAAAGAGGCAGTGACTTCTGAACAGAGGCTCCAGCGGGAGAATTTACATCTTTCCCTTCTCCCATCCTTCACTGACACAAAGGCAGACAAGAAGCTTCTGAAAGCATCCTACCGACAAGAAAGAGAAGCACCAGAAATCTCAGGGCCCAGCCAGCAGCACTGACAAAGTATTTCACAGCCTTTGCCCGTCTGGCCTCTACAGTGCTGCTTCTTTGGAGTGAAAGAAGTTTGAACCAATACATCCTATTTATGCGACTAAAATACTCCTCTAAAACCACAGAGTGGCGTATATCGATTTACTGTCCCTATAATTCTTAGACTAAAGGCTTTAAGACTCACTTTTGACTGTTCAAAAGCTTTACAGGGAAACTATTCAATAGGTATATTTTTAAATCAGGGTAGCTACAGCTTAAAAATACACACAGATCAGTAAAAAATGATATTGTACCAAGGGGTAAGATGTCCATCAGTGAGGGGAATAGGCTGTGGAAAGATCCATGAGGAAGTCTGCGTAATACATTTAAGGTAATTAGTTTCTGAAATCAAAGGGAGAACTTACAAAAAGGTAATATTTAAAAGTTATCATAGAGTCAGAGCACAAGAAGAAAAGTCAGACGATTCCAACAGCCCTCAAGAGATGAGACCTGCTACACAGTAGTCCATTTTAGCTAACAACATCTTGGTTTATCAGCACAGACACATATCCCTCATGACGAAGCAATCATCGATTGACAATTTTACAGCACATAATTTTACAACCGTTTTGTGGAGATGAATTTTGTAATCTAGATAATAATGGAGTTTGCCAACCAAGCAGGTTATCTCAGGCAGTCTCAGCAGTAATGCTGCAAACACTTGGAACCTAAAAATCTATTTTCCAAACAGGATTTCTGACCCCATTACTTTGTCCATTCCAAGCTCCTCTTAGAGAAGTGCCCTCTGTTATAATATATTCCCCCTCTGCATACTTGTACTTTGACTATACCATAACATGTTAATATATTTCATTAATTAAGCCTGACCAGAATATGAAACAGCACAGCATCTGACTGATGTGGAATTCACCCCTTACTTGTCTTCAGATGAGGATTTAGAAACAGAATGAAAAACAAAAAAAGGATGTATATTTGATTAAACTCCGGAGTTCAGTAAGCAACACGTTTAATTGCAAATGTGGGTTTGGGATTATTCTTTTTTTATGATTTTGATCAGTATAGCCAGTGTCGTGCTCTAGTACCAAGAGAGCAGCAAACAGATTGCATGAGACTAATCACTCTCTCTTACTCAGCTCTGTGAAAAATAGATCAAAGTACTGCAAACCTTTTGGTATTTTTTTTTTGGCTGTGTTTCTCAGCTGGCCCCAAATGCAGCTCCTGATGGAATTTAAAGGGACACTGTCAAATTAAAAATCGTAGTTTTAAGAATTAAAAAGCTTCACATCAGATTCAACTGGAAAGAACATTTAAAATGTAGGACTGGATGCTGCAAGGTGCTGAGCACCTCCTGCCCAGATGTTCAGTACTCTCAAACCCCATGGGAGCTGGTGATGTTCAGCCCTGGCCAGGATTGGCCTTGTATGAGCTCTCACTGTTAATATGCAGCTTGTTTCCTTTTTGCACTTCATTCAGTCTGGAATTTGTTAGTTAAGGAAGCATGGTCCAATGGTTAGAGCATGACAGCATAAAAAGATGTGATCTCTATTCCAAGAGCTGCCACTGACTCATCAACTGACCTTGGGTAAGTCATTTCACTGCTTTGTACCTCATTTTCCCTGTCAGATGTAAACAGTGAGGTGGCAAAAATTGTAAACAATACAAAATTACTAAAGAGAGTTAAGACCTAGGCAGACTGCAAAGAGCTACAACAGGATCTCTCAAAACTGGGTGACTGGGCAACAAAATGGCAGATGAAATTTAATGTTGATAAATGCAAAGTAATGCACATTGGAAAGCATAATCCCAACTATACATATAAAATGATGGGGTCTCAATTAGCTGTTACCACTCAAGAAAGAGATCTTGGAGTCATTGTGGTAGTTCTCTAAAAATATCCACTCAATATGCAGCAGCAGTCAAAAAAGCGAATAGAATGCTGGGAATAATTAAGAGAGGGATAGATAATAGGACAGAAAATATCATGTTGCTCTATATAAATCCATGGTACGCCCCCATCTTGAATACTATGTGCAGATGTAGTCGCCCCATCTCAAAAAAGATATATTGGAATTGGAAAAGGTTCAGAAAAGGGCAACAAAAACGATTGTGCGTATGGAACAGCTTCCGTATGAGGAGAGATTAATAAGACAGGTATTTTTCAGCTTGAAAAGAGATGGCTAAGGGGAGATATGATTTAAGTCTATAAAATATGTATGTAAGAGAGCAGTATGACTGCTCAGAGCTCCAGTATGAAACTGCAGAAAAACCTGAGAGTCTCTGTATTAAATTTAGAAGTATGAACAACAAGGGTGATGTCGTGGTGGGAGTCTCCTACAGACCACCAGACCAGGGGGATGAGGTGAACGAGGCTTTCTTCCAGCAACTAACAGAAGTTGCTAGATCACAGGCCCTGGTTCTCATGGGTGACTTTAATCACCCTGATATCTGGTGGGAGAGCAATACAGCAGTGCACAGACAATCCAGGAAGTTTCTGGAAAGTGTAGGGGACAATTTCCTGGTGCAAGTGCTGGAGGAACCAACTAGGGGAAAAGCTCTTCTTGACCTGCTGCTCACAAACAGGGAAGAAATAGTAGAGGAAACAATAGTGGATGGGAACCTGGGAGGTAGTGACCATGAGATGGTCGAGTTCAGGATCCTGATACAAGGAAGAAAGGAGAGCAGTAGAACAGAGACCCTGGACTTCAGAAAAGCAGACTTCGACTCCCTCAGGGAACTGATGGGCAAGGTCCCCTGGGAGAATAACATGACGGGGAAAGGAGTTGAGGAAAGCTGGCTGTATTTTAAAGAATCCTTATTGAGGTTGCAGGAACAAACCATCCCGATGTGTAGGAAGAAAAGTAAATATGGCAGGCGACCAGCTTGGCTTAACAGTGAAATCCTTGCTCGTCTTAAACACAAAAAAACAGCTTACAAGAAGTGGATGATTGGACAAATAACCAGGGAGGAGTATAAAAGTATTGCTCAGGCATGCAGGAGTGAAATTAGGAAGGCCAAATCACACTTGGAGTTGCAGCTAGCCGGAGATGTTAGGAGTAACAAGAAGGGTTTCTTCAGGTATGTTAGCAACAAGAAGAAAGTCAAGGAAAGTGTGGGCCCCTTGCTGAATGAGGGAGGGAACCTAGTGACAGAGGATGTGGAGAAAGCTAGTGTACTCAATGCTTTTTTTGCCTCTATCTTCACAGACAAGGTCAGCTCCCAGACAGCTGCACTCTGCAGCACGGTATGGGGAGGAGGTGACCAGCTCTCTGTGGAGAAAGAAGTAGTTCGGGACTATTTAGAAAAGCTGGACGAGCACAAGTCCATGGGGCCGGATGCGCTGCATCCAAGGGTGCTAAAGGAGTTGGCTGATGAGATTGCAGAGCCATTGGCCATTATCTTTGAAAAATCATGGCGATCGGGGGAGGTCCCGAATGACTGGAAAAAAGCTAATGTAGTGCCCATCTTTAAAAAAGGGAAGAAGGAAGATCCAGGGAACTACAGGCCAATCAGTCTCACCTCAGTCCCTGGAAAAATCATGGAACAGGTCCTCAAGGAATCAATTCTGAACCACTTAAAGGAGGGGAAAGCGATCAGGAACAGTCAGCATGGATTCACCAAGGGCAAGTCATGCCTGACTAACCTAATTGCCTTCTATGATGAGATAACCAGTTCTGTGGATGAGGGGAAAGCAGTGGATGTGCTTTTTCTGGACTTTAGCAAAGCTTTTGATACAGTCTCCCACAGTATTCTTGCCAGCAAGTTAAAGAAGTATGGGCTGGATGAATGGACAGTAAGGTGGATAGAAAACTGGCTAGATGGTCGGGCTCAACGGGTAGTGATCAATGGTTCCATGTCTAGTTGGCAGCCGGTATCAAGTGGAGTGTCCCAAGGGTTGGTGCTGGGGCCGGTTTTGTTCAATATCTTCATTAACGATCTGGAGGATGGTGTGGACTGAACCCTTAGCAAGTTTGCAGATGACACTAAACTGGGAGGAGTGGTTGATATGCTGGAGGGTAGGGATAGGATACAGAGGGACCTAGACAAATTAGAGGATTGGGCCAAAAGAAATATGAGGAGGTTCAACAAGGACAAGTGCAGAGTCCTGCACTTAGGACGGAAGAATCCCATGCACTGCTACAGACTAGGGACCGAATGGCTGGGCAGCAGTTCTGCAGAAAAGGACCTAGGGGTTACGGTGGACGAAAAGCTGAATATGAGTCAACAGTGTGCCCTTGTTGCCAAGAAGGCTAATGGCATTTTGGGGTGTATAAGTAGGGGCATTTCCAGCAGATCTAGGGATGTGATCATTCCCCTCTACTCAGCACTGGTGAGGCCTCATTTGGAGTACTGTGTCCAGTTTTGGGCCCCACACTACAAGAAGGATGTGGATAAATTGGAGAGAGTCCAGCGGAGGGCAACAAAAATGATTAGGGGGCTGGAGCACATGATTTATGAGGAGAGGCTGAGGGAACTGGGATGGTTTAGCCTGCAGAAGAAAAGAATGAGGGGGGATTTGATAGCTGCTTTCAACTACCTGAAAGCGGGTTCCAAAGAGGATGGATCTAGACTGTTCTCAGTGGTAGAAGATGACAGAACAAGGAGTAATGGTCTCAAGTTGCAGAGGGGGAGGTTTAGGTTGGACATTAGGAAAAACTTTTTCACTAGTAGGGTGGTGAAGAACTGGAATGGGTTACCTAGGGAGGTGGTGGAATCTCCTTCCTTAGAGGTTTTTAAGGTCAGGCTTGACAAAGCCCTGGCTGGGATGATTTAGTTGGTTTGGTCCTGCGTTGAGCAGGGGGTGGACTAGATGACCTCCTGAGGTCCCTTTCAACCCTGAGATTCTATGATTCTATGAATCATGACTGGTGTAGAGAAAGTAGATAAGGAAGTGTTGTTTACTACTTCTTGTAACACAAGAACTAGGGGTCACCAAATGAAATTAATAGGCAGCAGGTTTAAAATAAATAAAAGGAAGTATTTATTCACACAATGCACAGTCAACCTGTGGAACTCCTTGCCAGAGGATGTTGTGAAGGCCAAGACCATAACAGGGTTCAAAAAAGAGCTAGATAAATTCATGGAGGATAGGTCCATTAATGGCTATTAGCCAGGATGGGCTGGAATGGTGTCCCTAGCCTCTATTTGCCAGAAGCTGGGAGTGAGTGACAGGGGATGGATCACTTGACGATTACCTGTTCTGTTCAGTCCCTCTGGGGCACCTGGCATTGGCCACTGTCAGAAGACAGGATACTGGGCTAGACGGACCTTTGGTCTGACCCAGTAGGGCCATTCTTATGTTCTTATAATATTATGGCACTTACCTCAGAGGAGGAGTGCAAAGCATAATTCCAGTGTTGCCAACTCTCATGATTTTACTGCAAGTCTCATGAAATTTGGTGTTTTACTTAAAGCTCCAGCTCTGGGAGTAAAGTGACATGGGGAGGAGGTCAGATTGCATTTTAAAAACGTAAGTTTCTAGCCCTCATGGCTGCAGAGAAAAAAACATGAAAATGTGGCCTGATTGCACCCTAAAGGCTCAAAAACCCAAAGGGCAGAGAAAAGTACCCAATGTTTAAATAAAAAATCCTTGATTTTTAAACCAATATGATTTTTATAGAAACTAATTCATGATTTTTGATCATTTGGAGGTGCCAGACTGTAATGTGTGGGAATGTGAGTGGTGTGTGTATATAGAGAGGATGCTGCATTATGATTCTGTTTCTAGTCAGTTTCACTTCTTGGTTCTTCCACATTAGCACAAGGCTGCAATTTTTGTGTTGCAATAACTACCTGGGAATGTTTAAATCCAAACAAGTTTCATTAAAACATTTAGATTCATAACAGATTTTGTTTAAAAAAAATTAACAAAATTACAGTGATAGGATGAAAGCAACTAGTGCAGGAAAGTTTAACCAGTCAGACCCTTGTGCCTAAATCCATCTGTCTCTCATCCTGTTCCCCTGAGACTGTTACCTCATTTCCCTTTGGACATTACTGCTGATTCTCAAATGCCTTCTCTCAGCTGCTCTTCCATGAACAAATCGCTTTACAGCCAGGATGGGCTTGCCTACAGTGCGGCTTGGTGAATGGGTGAGGTTTGCTCATCAGGATGGGTCATGCGTGTTTGAGTCAATGGATGAGAGAGGAGTATGTTTGGGAAGGGGTTCTGGAGGGTACCCCAAATTCATCAAGCTGAGCCCATGAGCTCTAAAGGAATTAATTGGGGTACAAGGAAGATTCTCTTCAAGGTATATCCGTTCCATTCCTGCCCGCAAACACTTCCCCACACAAACCATCATGTCAAGGAGGACGTTCTTTCTCTCCTAGGTGTGGAGCATGTGAGGCAGAGGGGATTATATAGGTATCCTCAAATTCTCATGCTGGATGGGGAATGGTACCAGCAGCTGCAGGCAACTAAGCAGAAGGGACCATTTTTACCACATCTCTCTAGATGCTCCAGCCCTCTCTTACTCCATGGCACCCCTGCCCAGGAACTCTCTTTCTAGCCCTCTGAATTTCCTGGCGCTTGCTTCTCTTATGTTGTCTCCTGGTCTGAGTACCCATCTCCATGCCCCTGCTGGATAATGATGCTAACAGAATTATTTCATGATTCCCTGACCAGAGGGTCCATCCAAGCCCCAAAGTTTTATATTATTTCTTCCTTATGTATCCATACATCATCTATCAATCATTCAGGGTTGCTCATGGACCCTGTGTTTAAAGCCCTGGTCTACGAAGACCCAATCTGCAAATTACTATCCAGATCCATGCAGGCAACTAATATCTGTGTCCAGATGCACCAGCATCATGGGAGATGCACATTCCTAGCTGTTGTCATTGTCACTTCCCTGCTCCATAACCTAAGCCTATGGGCAGGCAAACAGCTGCACAGGGCTTAGCGAGAGAAGGCAAAAATAAGCAGACCCTCCTCTATAGATACTGCTGTAGTTGTATCACACTAACCCATCACTGATGCTATCCGAATGTCAGCTATTGAAATGGAAGGTCCCAGGGCACCACTCAAGTACCAACTACTTGCTTTATCATGTTAGTAGCCAAGACAACCAACAACCGAAGCAAGTGTGTGGAGTGCTTTGCAGTGTTAACAATCCCATTGGTTACCAGCATGGCTGCTACAATAACAGTCACTCCTCCTCTGGTAGCCCCCTATATTGCACAAGATGAAGTGACCATCTTATCTTACAGCCAGCTCCATGCTGTGGGAAGCTAACTAACAGCCAAAGCTGTCAAAAAGGTGTCATCAACCCCCACAAGTTACCAATCCCCCACATCACCAAAATGCCATTTTACAATCCTTTGCTGCCTTGCCCCGGCAGGGCCCAACTCTCCGTTTATCGATGAGGAGACAAGGAAGAGAATTTGATACATTCTATCCATTTCCACATTGGCGACAAGGATGTTCTCTCATCAGCTTTACAGTGTCAGAACACTAAAGCATGATCACTCGGCTTGGGTGCTAATGCCCTCTCTGGGAGACCCCATGGTTTGATGGGGAAACTCCTGGATCCATGGAAAGGTAAGCTCTAGTAACCTTTGTGTCCCAAGACTGGCATGTCACCGGGTGCTTAGATGTGGCCGTTTCTCCGTACAGTCACTCATTCAGGAATGATTCCCATAGAAACGCAGTACCCGGCATTCTCGAGTACCCCTTCACCTCCCGAGGTTGGGCTCTCAGCCTTTAGAAATGCACCACCTGCCATGCCATGTGCTAATCCCCAGAATGCACTGCCTGTTATTCTGCATTGTTTATTGCAGGGACACCTACGGAGCTCATGCATTTTACACTGCATTTCCCTTGGGAATGTCTGCATCTAAACCTGAATTGGCTGAAGGAATAGCAGCACTCATCCATGCTGCCAATCAAGCGAGCATTTATCTGCTAACAAAAACAAGTTTAGTTCTTCAAGGAAGCAGCCAGAGTCAGGCATGAATTACAGCAGCCCTCGGCCAGCTCTCTTTAGTCGACATTCTCACGAGCTTTCCCCACTACATAGACACAGGTGACCAAACGTTAGTGACTATTTCACAAAAGCAGACTGCAGAATAGGGCTGATGGAGGGCGCTAGAGCACCATTCTGTGCCTGCATACCTTGCCTATGCTGGCCAGGGTACACTATGTTAGTGCCTTGCTAGCAAGAAGAGGCTGAAACACTAGTACAAAAAGATAAGTAAATGATTTGAAACAGAAAAGACAGATGCCACTCTATTTTGCATATTTCAGGGAGGCTCTGGGTTGAACAGCTGTTTGCCTTCGGTTCCGTATCCTATGATATGGATGCATCCAACCAAGAAAGAACAGCTTGGGTGGGAAATGCGTTTCCTTACATGTTAGCTCAACCCAGCCCTACCGTGTGCATCACTGAGCCAATGGGATGAGCAGCAGGGAAGTGTGAACAAGTGGAGCCTCAGACCCAGGGAGAATGCAACCATCAGCTGCACCTGAAATCTAAAGGGACCTCAGCTACTGAGTATGAGCTGTGGAATAGGATGAATAGAGACATTTTGATTATATTTGATTATATAATATTATTATTATTATAACTTCCCATCAAGCATATTGGGAGCTACAACACAACAGGATGGCAGAGCTACATGTACTGAGGAAGTTTTATCACATTGACAAATCTCTGGGGTATTTGTCTCATCTTGCATTTCATCTGGAAGGATTCAAATGAGGGGAACAAGTGAAAACAATGTGCATTTTATCCCCTCCTCCTAGGAAGTGACAGCTACATTACTGTGGAGCTCAGTCTTGGCACCTGGAGAGTCATTAATGAAATGGTAAAGTAGGAGTCAGACACACAGAAACAGCCGCCAGCCCCAGGGAATGCACCTTGTGAAAAATAGGAAAGCTTTTATGTTAATTTAAACTACACCATTCTGATCTGTCCTCTCACAGGCAAATACTGGGATTTACCAACTGCACTGCAGAGGTTCCAGATTCCTTTTACACTGAACGCAGCAGACTGTTTCATCGTGCGTTTGTGAGCGCACACCACAGGAAATGCATATAAAAACCAAACACTTCTATTGTAATGGTCCTTTTCCACCACAGTCTGAATAAGATCCTGTTACCGAACTCAGAACGCCCAACCACCCAAGGGCATCAGAACTCATTCTATTCGGGCGATGTCAACATCCATTGCCTTCCTCCATAATGTACCTATTACTGACATCTGCAAAGCGGCCACGTGGACATCTGACCACACATTTGCCAAACATTATGCTATCACACAGGATACCATGGCAGACACTATAGTAGGCCACACAGTACTGTCTACAGTTGTCACTGCCGCAACTCCAAAGTCCCACCAGCCATCATGGGTACTGCTTCACATTCACCTGGAGTGGAGCACCCACAGGGACAGCACTCGAAGAAGAAGAGAAAGTTACTCACCTTTCAGTAACTGAGGTTCTTCAAGATGTATGCACTGTGGGTGCTCCACTCCCCGCCCTCCTCCCCTCTACTTTGGAGTACTATTCTGACCTCTCCACAGTAGAGAAGGAACCGAGTGGGGTGCGGGATGCGCGCATTCAGGCAGACTCTAATGAGGCCGCGAGAAAGCAGCTGAGCACGTGCGTCCCGACCAGGCACTGCTACCGAAGGTCAATGGCGCCGGGATGCACCATCACCTGGAATGGAGCACCCACAGGGACACACATCTCAAAGAACCTCAGTTACTGCAAGGTGAGTAACCTTCTCTTCCTTGATAAGCCGCTATTTGCTTAGCAGCAAGTTTGAAGTGCCTCCCTGGCAATGTTGTGTTATCAGATGCCTGAAGAGGCATGTAGGATGCTGATTTTATTTATTTATTTATTTATTTGGTTAACTCTGCTCCCTGGTCTTCAGAGAAAGCACATTGCTTCCTTCTAGGGAAAAGGGGGGCCTGTTCTCTCCAACAGGGGTAAAGATTATGCATTACAGTACCTCCTCCCAGAGTCAACTTGAACTCTGTTGCTGCTGCTGCTGGGATTGAACCTGCACTTCTAAAAGCTCAGAGCCTCTGCCTGGCCAGCGTGTTTGTGTTTCAGCTGCAGCTCCTTGATTGCTGAGAAAACTTATGAAAAAGGGCGGCAGAGATGTAAATCAAGGCAGCCAGATCTTGGGGTTGTACAGACCATTGATCTGTCTGGAAAAACAAAGGGTCATGACATCTTCCTTCTATACAACCCCGCTTCAGATTTACAAACTTGAGAGCCTGCTTTACGCAGGCGACTCCGGAAGTACGTGAACTTGGCTGCCTCTCCAGGGGCCTTGGAGCAGGGAGCCCAAAATCTTCCACTTCCTCTGACCTTAAATCTGGAAGACACACATTTCCTCTTGAAACAAACTTCTGGTCTGTATGCTTCTGGTGCTGGAGCATGTGTTTATGCTCCATGGCTGCTCCTTCATGGACTCCCAGCCAGTGCATCACTCGACAAGTCACTCCTTTGATGCAGTTCCTATGACAAATTACTCTTTGGACGCATGCAGGCTCCTAGTGTACTCTAAATGTCAGATGTTTATAGTACATCAGAATAAAAGAATTCACATCAATTATAATTATCTTTCGAATGCCACTAGGCTTGTGCTGCTGCTATTCCCTTATTGCTGGAGTTCTCAGAGTTCCTTTTCTTTTTCCTTTAAGATGAAAGTCATAAGAACAAAAGATGGAGAAAATAGAATTTCGACAGTGTGGTCTGGCAGTGTGTCTGCATGGCTGATAGGGAAGTGAAAATCCCATCTGCAGTCTGAAATGGCTGAGGGCAGAGAGTTGTCCTGGGGTAGAGACGCTTTTATCTTCATCTGGAGACTGAGCAGAGCCAGCTATTATTTACAATGCACAAAAGAGAGCATTCTCCCCCATCCCCCGAGCTCTGTTAGTACAACTGTGACCCCCACTGCCAGTCCACCACTTCCTGTGACCTTGTTAGGCTTTGCATGCTAAGAAGCTTTGGGCCTTTTCACTACTTGGATGGCAGCCCTTACAGGAAATAGTTCACATGCTTCCCCATTTGATCACAAGGATATCTCCACACATGGGCGCCAACTTATATGGGCTCCTGGGGCTTTAGCCCCAGGAATATTCACAGACAGGGGCTCTGCTCCAGCAATATTTGGAGCTAGGTTTCTCCCCTGCTCTGTGCTGCTGGCAGCCCAGAGCCCTCTGATTCCCGGCCACGGCTGGGATTTAAAAGGCTCTGGGCTCCCCGCGGTTGCAGGCAGCCCAGAGCCCTCTGATTCCCGGCCGCGGCTGAGATTTAAAGGGCTCTGGGCTCCCCGCCGCAGCGGGCAGCGCAGAGCCCTCTGATTCCCTGCCGCGGCTGGGATTTAAAAGGCTCTGGGCTCCCTGCAGTTGCAGGCAGCCCAGAGCCCTTTAAATCCCGGCAGCGGCTGAGATTTAAAGGGCTCTGGGCTCCCCGCCGCAGCGGGCAGCCCAGAGCCCTCTGATTCCCAGCCAGGACTGGGATTTAAAGGGTTCTGGGATCCCCGCGGCTGCCAGCAGCCCAGAGCCCTTTGAATCCCAGCCCCTGGCCGCTGATTGCCCCCTCCCCAGACCCCTGCCCCAACTGCCCCCCCAGGACCTCCACCCCCTATCTAAGCACCACTGGTCCTTGTTCCCCGATTACCCCCTCCCGAGACCCCTGCCCCTAACTGCCCCTTGGGACCTCAGCCCCTATCTAAGCCTCCCTTCTCCTTGTCCCCAACTGCCCCCTCCTGAGACCCCACCCAACTTCCCCCCCAGGACCGCACCCCCTACCTGTTCCCTGATAAACCTCCTAGACTCCCATGCCTATCCAATTGCTGCCTGTCCCCTGACTGCCCCTTCGATCCTCTGCCCCATCCAACCCCCCCTGCTCCTTGTCCCTTGACTGCCCCCCGGAACTCCCTACCTCTTCTCCAACCCCCAAACCGCTTACTGTGCCACTCAGACCAGCGTGTCTGGCTCCGTGCAGCTCCAGACAGTTGCTGCCATGCTCCCCCATGGAGCCCACAGCCCTCTCCCACCCCCAGCACCTGCCTTCCAGATTTGAACACCTCAAAATTCAGGAGTGCTCAAGCTCGGTTTGGGCAGCTTTTACTTCATTTCTCCCAAATCAGTTTCCCCTGCAAGGTGCCAACTGAAGGTGTTGGAGAACAGAGAGATCGGGTGGCCTCCTAATGCCTGGAAAAGAGACAAAGGCCGGAGGAGGGAGTGTTAGTGCCTGTGCAGACTTCTGGGAAGTGCACGGTGTGGAAGGGGATGCTGTGATGCTTTGGAACAACTCCATACAAAGCCAGTCAGGACTCTGGGGGAGCCTCCTCTCTCGGAGCATACTGTCTCCAGGGCAAGAAGCTTACACCTTCCTGGGTCTGACCTCAGAGCATTCAGCATGCCCTTCCACACCATGCACTTTCCAAAGTGAGTCTGCCCAGGCTGGTCCTGGGGCAACCAGAGGGCCCTGCACCCCAACTCTGCAGTCAGATGTGACTCTCAGCCAGACAGTAAAACAGAAGGTTTATTAGATGACGGGAACACAGTTTAAACAGAGCTTGTTGGTACAGAAAACAGAACCCCTCTGTCAGGTCCATCTTGGGGGTGGGGAGCCCAGAACCAAGTTCTAGGTCTCTCCCCATTTCCCCAGCCAGCTCCAAACTGACACTCCCTCCTCTGGCCTCTGTGTCTCTTCCGGACAAGGAGGCCACCTGATCTCTTTGTCCCCAACACCTTCAGTTGGCATCTTGCAGGGGAAACTGAGGCACCCACACAGCATTCAGAGAAAATATTAAGAACATTCCCACTTCATCACAACAGGTGCAACAAAATATAATACTGTATATTGAAGTAGGCAAGTGCTGCTTCTGACTTTCCACTTTTAATTGACCCTTGTAATCTTGTGGCACTGACGCGTTGTAGCTTTTTTTTATATCGGCTTACAGGGTGGGAGTGGGGGGGGGCACCACCATTTTGGGCCCCACCAAAAATTATACCAACCTGCTGCCTATGTCTCCACAGTGTGTCTGCACACATTTACATGTGTAAGTATAATAATATGCACATGCTCAAGTGCTGTCATGTGCTTCTGGATGAAAGGTGTGATATTGAAGAGCAGTGCAAATGTATGTTTATAGGTGGTTCAAAACTCAGTGTCATATAGATGCTTGAAGAAAAAATCAGTGTTATATTCCTTTACCTGATGTTGCAACCAGAATGGAATGGCTGCTTATTTCTTATTCAAACTGTGGTGGAAAAGGACCGTTACAATAGAAGTGTTTGGTTTTTATATGCATTTCCTGTGGTGTGCGCTCACAAACACATGATGAAACAGTCTGCTGCGTTCAGTTTAAAAGGAATCTGGAGCCTCTGCAGTGCGGTTGGTAAATCCCAGTGTTTGCCTGTGAGAGGACAGATCAGAATGGTGTAGTTTAAATTAACATAAAAGCTTTCCTATTTTGCACAAGGTGCATTCTCTGGGGCTGGCGGCTGTTTCTGTGTGTCTGACTCCTACTTTACCATTTCATTAATGACTCTCCAGGTGCCGAGACTGAGCTCCACAGTAATGTAGCTGTCACTTCCTAGGAGGAGGGGAAAAAATGCACATTGTTTTCACTTGTTCTCCTCATTTGAATCCTTCCAGATGATCCACTTGGAAAGTCGTTGCTTAGAGATACCCTCTTGAAAAGTTCCTGGAATTGCTTAAAGTCGTCCACATTCTGTGGAGGCAGAGGCATAAGAGCTCCGTCTGGACGTGATGGAGAATTAGGAGTCAGTGAATCAGGGTATGGTTCATAGCCCACTTCTTCCTGGGGGCTTCAGGCGCTCTAGATGTAGATGGGGCTGGAGATAGGGGCGCAGAACAAGCTTGTGGTCTGGTGGAAGAATCACGAGGGTGAGTGGCAGCAGGAGCCAGCCAAGGGTACCACTGAGGCCAAGGCATGGGATAAGAGAAGTGAGGTCCTGCCCACGGGGGAGCAAAGTAGGGAAACTGAGGCTGGTGCTTGTGAGCTGTGTCCTGAGGTATAAATGGCTCCGCTGGAGGAGGAGAGGCAGGTGAGGAGAACATGGCCTGCTGTTGCATATCGAGCTCACTGTCAATGAAGGTAGCCAGGTCAGGTGAGGAGAGCGGCTGGTCAACAGTGAGCATTGTGTGTCAAGAAACGGAGAGTCAGGCTCAGGGGCCACTGAGATGTCATCCTGATTTAAGAATTGCGCTGCTCCTGGGCTGTGATCCTGCTGAGCGTGATATGTGATCACAAGCACATATTGACTTCTGCTTTGCTTTCGCTGGTGCCACGGGCCGTTTGTAGGTGCCCTGCGGGAGGTCCACTCCTGCTGCTGGAGCAATAGGCAGGCTGGTGCTGACGTTCTTGTCAGCACCAGGGTAGAACATGCTGTCAGCACCGGGTCTATTTTCGGTGCCAAGGGGACCAGTGCCCAGGAGACTTCCCCGCTATGTGAAGCCGGGTCCCTGCCTCTGCACGCCACGGGAGCCATGGCTGAGGTGCTGGGACTGTTGGAGGTGCCTGCCTTCAGCGCTGTCAGCACTGAGGGTAAGGATCTCACAGGAGACCCTTTACCCTTTTGAGGCTCTGCACAGAGACAGTTGGGCTTCCTGCCTCTTCGCTTGGAGGGTGAAGCCGCGCTCCCAATTGGTTCCGACCTGGCCAGGAAGCGTGAGGGAGAGGGTTTGACATTGCGCGTCTCCATAGGCAAGCTATAGGGATTTCTCCATGAGGAGCATTTTCAGCCGCAGGTCCCTGTCACAACGAGCCCTGGTTTTCAGGCTGGTACAATGGACACACTTGGCAGGGACGTTTCTTGCTGAGGCACTTCACACAGCATGAGTGTCCATCGGACCATGGCATAGGCTCCTAACAGGAGTCACATTTTGTAAATTCTGAAGACCCAGGCATTATTGCACTAGGAATGCCAGGGGAGAGTGTCTCAACGGGAGACGAACTTGAGGGGAAACAAAAGTTTTGTTTTTTTCTTTTTTAAACTAGGTAACTATTCTAAAGGAAGGGAAGTAGCTGGGATGTTTCTAACTAGCTATTTCTATGTCTTTGAACTTATTTCCTTCAGTGACCAGGGAAGAGGTTCAGCACTGCCCCGAGTCCCATCTTCAGCTGAGGATGGTTGAGAAGGAACTGGAGGGGGCGCGGGACGCGCGCACTCAGGCAGACTCTAACGAGGATGGGAGACAACAGCTGAGTGCATGCGTCCCAACCAGGCACTGCTACTGAAGATCTCCGATCAACGGCGCCGGGACGCACTATCACCTAGAGTAGAGCACCCACAGGGACAGTACACAAAGAAGAAGAGGGGCTTCCTGAAGCTCCTACTTACTTTCTCTTCAGAAGAGCTGGTGAAGGACTGATATGAGGAGCCCAAGAATAATAAGGAACACAGAGGAGATAACAACACACTGAGAATGCACTGCAGTCAAGCTCAAATGCCCTTCTGGAGCATACAGTGTGCAGGGGTAATGGGTGTAGAGCTCCGACACACCTTGTTAGTCACTAGCACTATTGTCACTAATTACCACGATGCTCAGCTGCTAATGTAGCTTCACTTAGTAATAAACTGAGGGATCCTAATGTTCCTTGCATTCCAATCACACACACACACACACACCCCTACACCTATTTGGGGAGCTAGTAATATCATGTTCCAGTCGGTCCACATTCTGTGCTGCTAAAGGCAAAGACTCCAGTTTGTGATTGTACTTCAAGCACAAAAAGCAGAGCAAGTGATGCCACAGCTTGTGACAAAGTTCCCCTCTGCCTTGGAAGGTCCTGCACTTTCCGGTGGATTTGCTTGCCTCAGAGGTTCACGGCAGCCCTCAGTTTGGCCATTTTTGCCACTGTCTCAAACCTGCCATTCACTCAGCTAACCTTATCACTGGCCAGCATGTGGGAAAGGGAGGAGAACAATCCCTGCAGTCTCTGTTGTCCCACCTAGTGGGTCAGGGACAGGCTAGAGACCTTCCCCTCTGATATGACTCTCAGTCCAGATCAACTCCTCTTGTGTCAAATAGGGAGTTGGGGGAATGGGAGGAACCCGGGCCCACCCTCCACCCACAGGGCCCAGGGCTCTGTGTATTGCAGCTGTCTACAATGTCTCCTGTAACAGCTGTGTGACAACTAAAACTCCCTGGGCCACTTCCCCATGACCTCCCCCCAGCACCTTCTTTGTCCTCACTGCAAGACCTGATGCCTGATGGTGTTTGTATATTCCTCAGTCCTCCAGCAGCACATCCTCTCACATACCTCACATAGCTCCTTACATACCTCTCCCTAACTGAAGGGAGATCTTTCTTTTTAACCAGGGTGCCCTGATTAGCCTACCTGCCTTAATTGGTTCTAGTAGCTTCCTAATTGCTTCAGGTGTCCTAATTAGCTTGCTTGCCTTAATTGGTTCTAGCAGGTTCCTGATTGTTCTGGAATAGTCCCTGTTATTTTACCCAGAGAAAAGGGTCCTGCTTAATCTGGGGCTAATGTATCTACCTTCCACCACTCTCCTGTAGCCACTTGGCCTGACCCTGTCACAAGCTCCATGGATGGAGATGGGGGTGTGTGCAAAGCCATTGCCCCCCCAAACTATATACGTTGATAAAAAATTACTAATATTTTCTATGCACCTGTGATTCCTTACGTGAGGGGCGAAGCCAACTGGAACCCAACTGTCTCCCCTATGTCTGCCCCTCACGGCTGGTATCTGTGTGATCGGGATTTGAAGATGATGCAACAATATGCAACTGCCTCATTAGCGGCTAGCTATTTCCAATTGACTTAGGGTATATCTATACTACCCGCCAGATCGGCAGGCAGTGATCCATCCAGCAGGGGTCAATTTATCGTGTCTAGTCTAGACACGATAAATTGACCCGAGTGCTCTCCCGTCAACTCCTGTATTCCACTGGCGCGAGAGGTGCAGGTGGACACAACGGGTGACCATCAGCTGTCGACTCACTGCAGTGAAGTCACCGTGGTGAGTAGATCTAAGTACGTCAACTTCAGTTACATTATTCACGTAGCTGAAGTTGCGTAACTTACATCGATTCTGCCCCTCCGCAGTGTAGGCCAGGTCTTAGATGACGCGTTAGTGTGTAAGAGTGCTGATACTGTGATGCAAACAGACACACATGTGAAGAGCTCAGTTACCAACAATTTCAGAAACATACTCCCAAATATTGCTATCTATACATTACAACAAAGAGTGCTCAAATGCATGGCTAGGCTATTATACAGTTCAGTGTCGCTGGTAGGTGGTACCACATCTTTGACACCATAATTGGTACTTCCTTCTGTAAAGCATGAGTACTACTTTAAAACATTGCAATTAACCTTTTAAAGTTTTAACATCAAGTGACATAACTTGATGGCCTTATCCAAAAGCCAGGAAACATAAAATGGACCTTTGGAAATGTTTTTGTAAAAGCGACTGTGGAACCGTCAGTGCCTGTGCCACAGCAGGATTTCACAGCACCTCCAGCCCGTGCCCTGTCACCGCCTGCCTTGGCTCTAGACACTTTATTGCAAGTACTGCAAGAGATTCTCAAATCATTGGATGCAGTGAGTATGGATTCTCTCAGCACAGGTCTGACTGAAGATGGCATGAGAACCTAACTGTTCCTACAGGTCTCAGCAAAGAAAAATCAATTGGCCTAATCAACCACATCTGCCTGGTTTTCAAAGGAGAATGTATGGGAAGCACAACTGTTCTTTTTCAGTTTTCCATTACAAACAATTTCCTTGGGTTGAATGGAATATTCAACAAGATGCTGTATTCTGCTTTCCATGCCATTGCTTCCACTGTGAGAAGGACTATGTGGACAATTCAGGTCATCAAAAAAGGTGTGCAGAACTGCAAAAAAATTCTCTGAAAAATTGTCTTTTTAACATGCTATTTCCCAGGTTCTTGTGAAATGTATGGAAAAGTGGCAATACTTCAAACACAGTGAAGAAACAGGATCAGTAGCAGTGAAGCTTTCAGCAAATCATAAAAGTAGTGACATATACTGGGATTACCTTACAAAGATTTGTAATAGTGTCAAGTTACTTTCGAAGCTTGGGTTTATCATTTCGAGGACATGATGAGGGAAAAGAATCTAAATTGAAAGGGAATTTTCTTTAATTTTGTAATTTCTTTTCAAAGTCTGATTCCACTTTCAAGAAAATGCAGGCAAATTATTTTAACTACACAAGCCTTGTCTTTCAAAATGAAGTGCTAGAGATTTGTGCAGATTTAGTTTGCAAAGAAATTGTATGGCAGTGAATGAGACTGGTTTCTTTGCTGTAATTTCAGATGAGCCCAGGTCATTTAAGACAGAGCAGCTTTCAGTTTGTATCTGACATGGAGACCTAGGGATTAAAAAAAGGTTTGTGTGCTTCATCAATTTCTTGCCTTCCCAAAATGCAAATGGCATTTATACCACAATAAGAAAAGCTTTGGAGACAACTGGATTACAGAATCTGCTGACAGTTGCACAGTCTTATGATGTCAAGCATCAGAGGACAAAGAGTCCTGTGGCACCTTATAGACGAACAAATGTTATGATGATTCTTCTGTGATGTCAGGACATGTTGCTGGGGTTCAACACTGAATGCAAAAGACCATCCAACTGCAATATACGTACATTGTATGGCACACAAACTCAACCTCATCCTCGTGGAATGCTCCAAAGTAAGTTGAAGTCCTGTGGGCTTTCTTAATATAATTGAAAAATTGTATTTGGTCTTTGTGGAGCCAATTAATCAGAGTTTTCGCAACATGCAGAAAGCTTTAGGTCTTAAGTGTCAAGAGATTGTGCAGCCCAGTGACATACATTGGCCATGTAAATGTAAAAGTGTGTTTGCAGTAAAAACACAATACACTACCATCATGCGGTGTCTTAAAGAACTCAGCGACCAAGGCAAAAAGTGGTCTGTAGAAGCAAATGGCCTTTATCATGTGTGGAGTTTCATTCATTGCGTGATTATCTTTCAGCATAGTGTAACCCCAAAGGAGATTACATAGATTCCTGGGGCTTTGGCTACACTTACACTTCAAAGCGCTGCCGCAGCAGCGCTGCCGCGGGAGCGCTTTGAAGCGCTAAGTGTAGTCAAAGCGCCAGCGCTGGGAGAGTTCTTCATGCAGGGCTCAAGGCGCTGGGAGAGTTCTTCATGCAGGGCTTCATGCAGTTCTCTCCCAGCGCTGTCCGTACTCCACCTCCCTGTGGGGAATAACGGACAGCACTGGGAGCGCGGCTCCCAGCACTGGGGCTTTGACCACACTGGCACTTTGCAGCGCCGCAATTTGCAGCACTGGAGAGGGTGTGTTTTCACACCCTGCTGCAGCGCTGCAAATTTGTAAGTTTGGGACTCTGTCTGCTGGCAGCTCAGGGAGAGGCACACTGTCCCTGGTAGGGAGGGGGAGCCAAGGCAGACTCAGAGTCTGCCCAGCAACCAATAGGGAGTGACAGGCCTTCCCAGGGAGAAGCCATTTTGTAGTCAGTCTGGAGCCAGCCAGGAAAAGGGCAGGACTGGCTGTGTGGGGAGCTGGTGAGTCCCAGGCCTGCATGCAGGGTTTCCCCTGAGAACAGGCCTCTAGGGACCTGACCGCAGATCCCTCAGCAGGGTTTTTCCTTCCCCACTGATGATTCCCAATTTGTAGCGTTTGCTGGGAAATTTCCCCAGCCAGGCTGAGTTCGCCCTCCAGCTCCCTAGGTGAGACCAGTCACCACATGGTCAGCTCTGCTCTGTCTGCTAGTCCAGGGAAGATGCCTGAGTGTGTGACTGGAGGCTGGGCTAGGAGGCTACAGTTTGGATATTAGTGTAGTTGTATAACCTACACCTTGAGCCCTGCATCCCTTTGTGGTGAGGGGAAATCCTGGGACCAACGCAGCCCGATTCCTGCCTGAGGAGGATCCCTGACAGCAGACAGCAGCCAACCTGCAGTGACTGAGGAGTCCAGCGTCATCTTCGAACCTGAGGATCATTCACTGAGTTTGTGAGTGCACCATCTTTTAGTTAGTTAGTCAGGGAATTTGTTTTGGGGACCCCCTACTCCCTGAACTGTGTTCTCAAGCCAGTGAGTGAGGGTTTGAGGATTTTATAACCTGCTGCATATTACACCTGCGGAGGGATTTACCACCTCCTCCCACTTGTGAGTCCTTTGGGCTGTACTGAACCCAGTCAGTCACACTGCTAAACCACTGCAAAGAAGAATTCTGTGATTATAGGTCATCAAGGGCCCCAGCAAAGTACACGTACCAACGGGACACTAATTTTACATTTACTACATCAAGTCACAGGTATTTTCAGAGTGGGCACCAGTGACCCTAAAAATAGTGTTTCACCCTGTTATGTTGTATTTGTCACTTGTTTAATATAATTATTGTGTTGAATATATTTTTATGTGTTTGTGTTTATTTCTTGGAAGTCTCCAACTATCTGGCAAGTAAGTGGGGATTACTCTGTAGTTAGAATTTTCCTCCCAAGCTGCCCTGGTGACCCTGCCAGGAAGGAGCAACGGAGGTGGAGGCACCGCCAAATAATTTCATAGGAAAAAAGGAAAGAAGATACACCCTGCTGAGTGGGTGGCGGGATCCAAAAGAACCCAGACCTGTCCATCAAAACCTGTAAGCAGATTGGCATTAAAGGAGCTAACCAGGTGGAGAGGGGCGCTACAATATTCTGAAAGTTGTTCGTGTCTCTCACAAAGGACTTCAGGGTGTTGGTACCAAGCTTGCAAATGCTTCATCTATCATAGGAAAAATGAAAGTGTACTTTGAAAAATGCAGAAGTGAAGAAGGCTGGAAAGAAACATGGAAAGAAATCTCAGTATTCTGCTGAGACCGCAACATTGCGGTGCCGGATGAAGATACTTAAACCAAGAAAAAAGAAGAACTGTAAAAGCCTCAGCAACTCTTACGGACTTCATTGTCCCAATAACTGGGTCAAAGAGAGCATGTAGAAGAACCAACAAATACTCATGAAACGCCCGAGACTATAAATGCACCTGAAAAAAACAGGTGAGATCAGCAGTTACACCTTCCTGTTTTGGATTGCATAATTGTACAATTAGAGAGACCGTTCTCAAAAGAATCAATGGAAATTGCTGAAGTCTGTGATTCAGTGTTAAGTTGTGACAAAAATGGCATTCAGCCACTCTTGCAGAAATATGCATTCCCACTCATTATAAATCCTCACCTTGCAGCTGGAGAAATTGACCTTTTTGCCGGTACTGAATCTCTTGTTACCTTTCAAAGAATTAAAAAGAAATACCTCAAATCATGTACCCAAACTATTACAAACTCATTCAGTTAGCTCTCATATTGCCAGCTGGAACGGTCACATCACCAAAAGTTTTTCTGCTACGGGACAGATTAGAAACTGGTTGTGTTCATAGAATCATAGAATAGACGAGAAAAGAAAGATTTTCTTCACTGGCTCTTCTTCACATAGAAGCCGATTTAATTGCAAGACTGATTCCTAAGAACATTATGGGTGTTTACACTAACTGAAGAGAAAGAGGACTGCATCTAAATTAAGGTAAATACAGTATTTCTAGACAATACTGGGTTTACAATGGCTCAAAAGGGGCCCCGGCCCAGCCTGCTCCACTTGTGCTGCGCGCGGAGCAGCTGGGTCCTCTCCACTCCCCCGGCTCCTCCCCCCCACCGCTCGCTCCTCTTGGCCAGCAGCCGGATGAGGGCTCCTGTCTGCCCCCGTCACCGGCAGGCAGCTGCCGATGGAGATGGACGCGGAGAGGAGCCCTCAGCCGGTGACCCTCCGCTTTGGGCTCCCCGGAGGTAGAGCCCGCCTCTCCCATCCACTCTGCAGAAGTGGCGGGCTGGGAAGTTGATGGCTGCCTCCCCCCCCCAAGTACCCCATGTGAGGAAACGCCTCCTCTGCCATGGGCACCTCCAGTGCCAGGTAGGTAGGGCTGGGTGGAGCCCCAGCACTGGAGGTGCTCCCGAGCTTCAGCTGTCCTGCCTCCTGGCACTGTGCTGGGAGGGGGGATCCCTGCTCTGCTCTGGCTCAGCAGAGCCGGGGGGCAGGGCGTGGGGGAGTTAGTCTGGGGGGGATGTTGGGTTGTGAGGGGGTGGGAGGTGCTGGGCAGTGGAGGAGGTTTGTATGTTTTGGGATCCTAGGCAGTGGGGGTCTGTTGGGGGCGGGCGCTGTGTAGTTGTAGTGGTGAGGCTGTAGGAAAGGGTACTGGACAGTGGGGGAGATCTGTGCATGTTGGAGCCCTAGGGAGTGGTGGTTGTGTGTGGGGTGCTGGGAAGTTGTGGTGGGCTTGAAGGCAGGGGGGCTCTGGGCAGAGGTGGTGAGTGTGCAGGGTGCTGTGCATTTGTGTGTGTGGGGGGGTGCTGGGTGGCGCTCCATGGACCCTCCCCCAAGCGGAAGGGACTTGCTAGCAGCACAGGGCCAGGTGGGCCAGTGTGTATCTGGCGTATCTGATGGTTTGTAAACAGTGCCCTCACACTGGGCAGAGCAGGACTGCCCCCGCCATGCCATGCCCCGTTATCCCTGGCCGGCCTCTTGCTCCAGGGACCAGCCTTCCCATGCCAATGTTCCATTGCCCCCATGGGGGCCCACAAATATGTTTGGCGCCTGGCCCACAAAAGATTCATTCGGCCCTGTTTCTATAATAAGACAATGTTTATGTATCTCTAAAACTAGAGATAGTTACATAAAAGTGCTCATGGTAGCTCGTAAACATATCAAATAATTAAATTAAAACAAGAAATCAAGGGTGATTAAATAATAAATGTACACTCTGATTTCAAGTACATTGTAATTTAAATATCAGTAATAATCAGTACATTCAAAAGTCAGACCTATATTCAGAGCCATCCCTAGCGGACGGCAAATCAGGGTGACCACTCCGGGCCCCGCGCTTTGGGAGACCCCATGGGCCGGCGCCATTGGCCGGCACCACATGGGCAGCAGGTGAAGCGATGGCTGGGGGAGGCTACCCCTAACCCCACCCCTTCCACCTGAGGGAGAGCGCGGTGGGCGGGAGAGCGCACCGCGGCGGCGCTGCAGCTTCCCCAGTTCCCTGGAGCCCAGCGGCAGCGCTAAAGCGGGGCCCTGGGGGGGCGGAGTTACAGAAGTCAAACTCCGCCTATGCACAGCACATAGTGGAGGCCTAACTCGCTCCGTACTTTACGAATGGGCTTGGAAGGACTAGATTTTTTTTTTTTTTTGGTAAATGTCTATTTTATCATATATACTAAAGTTAATGAAAAATATTTCAATCAGTAACTGCAATTTACAGAGGAAAAGTGAGAAAAATTTTGGTTGAGAAGCTGATTTGTGGATATTTACTTTGTATATTTTGACATGTGATGTTGACAATTTGTGTTTCAATGGTTATAAAAAACTAACTTTTTGAATCTCAACATCAACTGTCATTAAATAATTATCATCTTCCCTTCCCCACATAATTTCCCACACCTATGAAATTTTAAATCAACAAAACTCTAAATTTTTTTAAATAAACATTGACATTATCTATCAAAATTATTTAAAAAAATATTTAAAAAATCTAATTCTGCCAAGCCTATTTATGACTGATGAATTAGGCTAACTTCTCTCACCCCAGGAAGAACAGACTGGGCTTTGCTAACTGTCAGGATACATCTATACATAGTCTCTGGGTACTTGACATAGAAGAGCCTGCAGAAGCAACAGAATTCTCAAACTATCTGAACCAACACAAAAATCTTTGCTAAGACGATGTTAAAGTTCCAGGCACATGCCTGGACGTTGAGTGCATGTCATCTTTAATCCTGTTAAGAGTTAAAAGAAAAAAAAACCCTTCACTCAAATGCTCCAGGGAACACAGAGCTGAGTTTGTGCTTCCCAAATACACCAAGATTTTAAGGAGTTGCATTCTACCAGTGACCACCAAAATGAGAATGCATTAGTCATCTTCATACCATAGTAGTTATGCTGCTGAACAATATGCACAGAACACAGATAAGAGTAGCATATATTCCTAATTAGAAGGCAATCCAGAATCAAGAACATGCAGAGGTATGAAAGTAAGGATTTAAAAAACAAAAGAGATTTTGTCAGGGATATAAACTCTCCTGCTTGTGAGTTTAAGCTGTCCTCTGACTCATGGCTTGGGAAGAAACACCCCCTCTGATCAAGGTTATGAATTTATTCCACCACTACCCAGTGCAGGATTCTTACATCTTCTTCTGAAGGATCTGGTGCTGGCTGCTGATCCAGTCTGGCAATTCCCATGTATCCTAAGCATCCCCACTCCTCTTTAATGGCTAGATCCTGCTAGCCGTGGCTCGATAGGAGCATATTACCATTATTAATCCTGCTATTCACCAGGTAGATTATTTTTCCTCTCTGGCCACTGAACCATACCACAGGTAATTTGTTGAGCTACCTCAGCGTGGACACTGCAAATATACCTATGACCTGCTGACCCATATGCACCACCTCTGCTGAATTTCACAGGGATGCCTGCCTGTGGGAGTGAGTTCACATCCATCTGAGCTCCTCACACAGGAATAGACTATGATGGACTCTGCTGAACCCAGGGCTTGGACACAAAGTTTTCCAGCTTCTCTATCCATGTCTTGCAGAGTTTTTGGCAGAGATATAAACCCTCCTATACAACAGACTCTGTTCATGTCCTCCAAACAGAGCTCAGTGCCAGCCCCATCTCCAGCACATCCTCATTCTATGCCCAAACAGCCCCATGGGGCTGGAGGTTGAACCCCACAGAGCAGCACCTGTGTAGTCTCCCCATGGCCTGCACCTGCCTTTACAGCAGAACTGAAGTGATCCTGCTGCCTTTAGGACCCTACATGCCCACAGCAGGTGCAGCAAGAAGTGGTCCAACATCATCATTCATAAAACAAAGTGTTAACTTAAAGTGCTGCAGCTCTCCTCCTTCAATGTCACCCTGTACACTCCATCAGCATCCAGATTCTCATCATGCACTTGAGCAAATGAAATCAGGGCAAGGAGACGGTACAGAGAAAAATCAGGTATATCTGATCAAGAAGAATCAGACAAAGGCTGGTACAAGTAACTGATTCAAAACCATTAGCAATGCAGTAAGAGTGGCCTATTCCCAGCACGCAACAGTCCTAGCAGGGAGATATTCTTCTTTAAAATAAATAAATATAATCCCCTCCAGTCGTGTTTCTTTTGTACCTCACCTGGCCAGTCTAAGTCCATCTGAGCTCCTTTTACACAAAGTAGGGCAGAAAGGGCAGAGCACCTTCACTCTTGGCCAGTCAGTACCACTTGCCAGGAGCCAGGTACAATGCTGGAGATCCCTTTCTGAGGGGGATGGAGGCATCCATCTGCTGACTTGACCTGGCAGCCTGGGCGTGGTATGCTTGTGTAGAGCCTGCATCTGAGATGTTACGGAAAGGTTGCCAAGGCTCATCCATCTGACCACTACCCCATGCTGCTTATCCACGTGGGCACTAATCATAGAATATCAGGGTTGGAAGGGACCTCAGGAAATCATCTAGTCCAACCCCCTCTTCAAACTGTTGTTCTTCGAGATGTGTTGTAATGTTCTGAACCTGATGGTCATTAGGAGATCTGTTTACAGGTTCCGGCTGTGAATGTATTCATGTACAACATTGTAACTGTGGTGCAACTACAACATTATCTGACCACAGGGGGTAAAGTAATCAGGCAGGGAGGGGCACCTCCCAAGCTAGTTGTTTACAGAAAAGCAATTTAAAATACTCATCCATTGTCCAACCAGGCAGGGATTTCCCTACACCTCCCCTGAATTTTCCCAACACCCCCGTGCCCAGTAGTCAACTAGTTACATGCAGTGTTGCCAATTTAGTCATTGGTTGGAAATCTGAATTTAAACTGAAACATTAATACACACTTTAAAAGCATATACAGTGTATGATAAAATACTTGTACCTGAAAACGTATTTGGTTTGAAAAGTATGAACAAAGACCAGCTTCCTCACACTGCTGTTTTTTCTAACAATGTTGGCGCATTCATTTCGGCAATGTTGGCCAACCTTATAATTTCAAATGATGATTTGTAAGCAAGGTCTGAACGAGCTCTCCCCTGACAGCTAGTGAGGAGCCTGGGGAGGGGGGAAGGCTTAAGGACCAGACTGTATTTACATGAACTCACCTACTTTGCCTAGGTATCCAGCAGACAGAGCTGTGTTGCCCAAGAGACCAATTTTGGCTGGTGTTTGCAGTTTCTGTACTAAACATTTTTATTATATTATAATTAATGTTTACATTAGAACGGCTATATTGGGTCAGACCAATGGTCCATCTAGCCCAGTACTCTGTCTTCCGACTGTGGTCAATGCCAGGTGCTTCAAAGGCAATTATCAGAACAGGGCAATTATTGAGTGATCCATCCCCCGTCACTATTTCATCTCTGAATTTGTAATTTTTCTATTATGTAAACTTTCTGTTTATTTTTACCCCAAGGAGGTCTCTGTTGTGCAAACCATGTGGAGCATCTGTGCAAAGTGAACTGATGACTGGGGGAAGTTTCACTTTTGAGGGGGATGAACCATAGGGGAAAATTCCAAGTGTCAGGTAGTTAGAACTTGGGGAGATGGATTTGGGAGGACTCGGGATCAGAAGGAATTGTTGAGGTCACTCAGAAAGAAGGGAGGGACCATATGCTTGTAGGCTGGTTACTGGTGTCAATGCACTGAACCATAGCACCAGAGTATTAAGATGCCCAAAGTTACAAGGAAAGGGACGACAAAACCCCTTATTGCTCTGCGATCCCCAAAATGTCATAAATACACACAGGGACCAGCACTTGAAGATGTATGCTCTGCACTGACAGAACCAAGAGAATTTCTAAGCACCATGGCTTGAGCTATTGCTCCCACTGCAGTGGTGGATTGCCAGCTGAGCTCACAAACACCAGGAACAATATCCATTTCTCTTTTAGTACCAGCAAGTTCCAACAGCTGAGCTAGACCCAGTGGTCCATCTAGCCCAGTATCCTGTCTCCAGCAGTGACTGGTACCAGAGCTTCAGGGGTAGTGCACAGATCAAGGCAATTCTGGAGAGATCCATCCCTGATTTCCCCTCCTGACTTCTGGCAATCAAAGGTTTAGGGTCGCCCTGAAAATAAAGTTACATCACTGAACTAAGAGCCATTTATGGACCTATTCTCCATGAATTTATCTAGTTCTTTTTTGAACCCAGTTATACTTTTGGCCATCACAAAGTCCCACTGCAATAAGTTCCACAGGTTAATTGAGCATTGTGTAAAAAAAGTACAGTACCTCCTCACTTAATGTTGTAGTTATGTTCCTGAAAAATGTGACTTTAAGCGAAAGGATGTTAAGTGAATCCAATTTCCCCATAAGAATTAATGTAAATGAGGGGGTTAGGTTCCAGGGAAATTTTTTTCAGCAGACAAAAGACTATATATATATATATATATATACACATACACACACACACACTTATACTGTGTGTGTGAATGTGTGAACATATATATACATACACACAGTATAAGTTTTAAACAAACAATTTAATACTGGTACACAGTGATGATGATTGTGAAGCTTGGTTGAGGTGGAAGAGTCAGAGAATGGGATATTTCCCTTACTGCTAAATGATGAACTAGCAATTGGCTGAACCCTCAAGGGTTAACTCTCTCACTCTACAAGGCAGCAGGAATGGAGAGAGATATGCACATTTCCCCTTTAAGTACACTGCCTTGTTAATTAGATCAGCTTGCTGAGACCGCAGCTGCTGTAAGCTCCCTCCGTCCTGAGCCCTGGTGTGTCCCCCCTGCTCTATGGAAGTTGGGGTAAGCGGGGAGCAGGGGGACACCCTGACATTAGCCCCCCTCTTCCTTCCCTCCCCCCCCCCAGCAAGCAGAAGTCTCCGGGAGCAGCTCCACGGCAGAGAGCAGGAGCAGCACATGGCAGTGGGGGGAGGGATGGCTGCAACTGCTGGGCAGCTGCTGCACAGGGAACTTAGGGGAGCAGGGAGCTAATGTGGGGGCTGCCGGTCCACCCTGGTTCCAAGCCCCCACCAGCTAGCTGAAACGGGCTGCTCTTCTTGCAAGCAGTAGACAAAGCAGGCAGCCAAATGACATTAGAAGGGAGCATTACACAACTTTAAACGAGCATGTTCCCTAATTGATCAGCAACGTAACAACAAAACAACGTTAACGGGACGACCTTAAGTGAGGAGTTACTGTATGTCCTTGCATTTGTATTAAACCTCTGTCTATTACTGCAATGGGTGACCCCTGGTTTTTGTATTGTAAGAAAGGATAAATAACACTTCTGTATTCATGATTTTATAGATCTCTATCATATCTCCCCAAAATCATCTCTTTTCTATGGGCTTATCACACTTAAAATACTACAGAGGCACTGCTGTGCTGCTGCAGCACTTCAGTGTAGACACCACCTATGCTGACAGGAGGGGGTCTCCTATTGGTGTAGGTAATGGGTCAATGAAAGAACACTTCCATCAACCTAGCATGGTCTACACAGGGACTTAGTCGGCTTAACAATGCCAATCAGGGGTGTGGATTTTTCACCAACCCCCCAACAGACATAGTTAAACTGATCTAATTTTCTAGTGTAGACCATGCCTTAGCTAAAAAGCCCTAATCTTTCTAGTCTCTCCTCTTATGGAAGCCATTCCATACCCTTGAGGATAGAGTAGACTGTTCTCAGTGGTGGCAGATGACAGAACAAGAAGCAATGGTCTCAAGTTGGAGTCGGGGAGGTCTAGGTTGGATATTAGGAAAAACTATTTCACTAGGAAGGTGATGAAGCACTGGTATGGGTTACCTAGGGAGGTGGTGGAATCTCCTGCCTTAGAGGTTTTTAAGGCCCAGCTTGACAAAGCCCTGGCTGGGATGGTTTAGTTGGGGTTGGTTCTGCTTTGAGCAGAGGGTTGGACTAGATGACCTCCTGATGTCTCTTCCTATGATTCTGTGATCTTTGTTGCCCTACTCTGAATCATTTCCATTTCCACTATACTCTTTTTGAGATGGGGCAACCATGGATTTATACTGTAGCATTATGATATTTTTATGATATGTTTCTGTCTTATTTTCTTTCCCTCTCCTAATAGTTCCTAACATTCAGTTAGCCTTTTTGACCACTGCTGAACACTGAGCTGAAGTTTTCAGAAAATTATCCACAATGACTTCAAGATCTCTTTCTTAAGTGGTAACAGCTAATTTAGAGCCCATATGTGTAGTTGAGATTGTGTTTTCCAATGTGCTTTACGTTGCACTTATCAATATTGAATTTCATCTGCCATTTTGTTGCCCAGTCACTCAGTTTTTGAGATCCCCCTGTATTTTTTGCTTAACTATCTTGAATAATTTTGTATCATCTGTAACCTTTGACACTTTGTTCATTCCCCTTTCCAGATCATTAAGGAATACATTGAATAGCACCAATCCCAATACAGATCCTTGGGGACCCCACTATTTACCTCTCTCCATTGTGAAAACCGACCATTTATTCCCACTCTTTGTTTCCTATCTTTTGACCAGTTACTGATCCATGAAAATACCTTCCCTCTTATCCCATGACTACTTAGGCTACGTCTACAGTAAGAAATTAATTCAAATTTATTCTATTTGAATTTTTGGAAGCGATTTTATACATTCGGTGTTGTGTGTCCCCACTAAAGCGTGTGAATTCGGCGGCGTGTGTCCACAGTACTGAGGCTAGCATCGAATGTTGGAGTGGTGCATTGTGGGAAGCTATCCCACAGTTCCCACAGTCTCCGCCACCCATTGGAATTGTGGGTTAAGCTCCTAGTGCATGATGGGGCAAAAACATTCTCGCAGGTGTTTCTGAGTGTGTGCCGTCCCTTGCTCCTCTCTCCATGAAAGCTACAGCAGATGCCATACCTGTCACCTGGTACTATGAATCCACCTCGCATGTCCTCTTGTCTTTCTATCTACTCTTTTATCTAACCATTTCCCGCCTTTTTTGGCTACCATGAACCGAGCAGCACAGTTTCCACCACAAACTCTGCTCTCCCGCTCTTGCATCGCTAGCTAATTTTTCCATGTTGTCTGTCCTGGGCTTGCATGCAAGCTACAGGAGGCAACAATTCCCCGCCGTTTTTCGGCCATCGTGAACTGAGCCACACAGCTTCCGCCGCAAACTCTGCTCTCCCTCTCTTGCAGCTCTAGCAAGCTTCCCGACTCCGTGAAAGCTACAGAAGACAACCATTTACCGCCTTTTATCAGCCATCTTGAACCAAACAGCTGTCCTACATTTCGCGCCCTTTTTCCAGGATTACCCGTGCAAGTGCCATAGTGAGGCAAGCATAGAGCCCACTCAGATCTCTGCTGCAGTTTTGACCATTGTAAATACCTCGCACATTATTCAGCAGTATGTGCAGTACCTGCAAAACCAGGCGGGGAAGCGACGACAGTGCGATTACTATACTGATGAGGACATGGACACAGACGTTCCTAGAAGCACGGCATGTGGTGACTGGGAGATCATGGTGGCATTGGGCCAGGATCATGCCGTGGAACGCCAATTCTGGGCCCGGGAAACAAGCACAGACTGGTGGGACCACATAGTGTTGCAGGTCTGGGATGATTCCCAATGGCTGCGAAACTTTCATATGTGTAGGGCCACTTCCATGGAACTTTGTGACTTGCTGTCTCCTGCCCTGAAGCACAAAGACACCAAAATGAGAGCAGCCCACACAGTTGAGAAGCAAGTGGCCATAGCATTGTGGAAGCTTGCAACGCCCGACAGCTACCGGTCAGTCGGGAATCAGTTTGGAGTGGGCAAATCTACTGTAGGGGCTGCTGTGCTACAAGTAGCCAACGCGATCATTGACCAGCTGCTATCAAGGGTAATGACTTTGGGAAATGTACAGACCATTGTGGATGGCTTTAATGCACTGGGGTTCCCTAACTGCAGCGAGGTGATAGACGGAACGCATATCCCTATCTTGGCCCCAGCACACCGGGACAGCCAGTACATAAACTGCAAGGGGTACTTTTCCATGGTGCTGCAAGCACTGGTGGATCACAAGGGATGTTTCACTGACACCAACATGGTATGGCCTGGAAAGGTGCATGACGCTCGCATCTTCAGGAACTCTGGTCTGTTTGAACAGCTGCAGGAGGAAACTTACTTCCCAGACCAGAAAATTACTGTTGGGGATGTTGAAATGCCTATAGTTATGCACGGGGACCCAGCCTACCCCTTAATGCCATGGCTCATGAAGCCATACACAAGCACCCTGGACAGTAGTAAGGAGTAGTTCAACTATAGGCTGAGCAAGTGCAGAAAGGTGGTAGAATGTGCTTTTGGACGTTTGAAAGCACACTGGTGCAGTTTACTGACTCGGTTAGATCTCAGCACAACCAATATTCCAATTATATTTGCTGCTTGTTGTGTGCTGCACAATATCTGTGAGAGTAAGGGGGAGATGTTTATGGCAGGGTGGGAGTTGAGGCAACTCGCCTGGCGGCCAAATTCTCACAGCCAGACAACAGGGCAATTAGAAGAGCACAGCAGGGCGTGCTGCACATCAGAGAAGCTTTGAAAGCCAGTTTCATAACTCAGAGGGGTAGCCGTGTTAGTCTGGAATCTGACTTGCATCCGTTGAAGTGGGTATTCACCCACGAAAGCTCATGCTGCAAAACGTCTGTTAGTCTATAAGGTGTCACAGGATTCTTTGCTGCAGTTTCATAACTGGCCAGGGTACGGTGTGACAGTTGTGTTTGTTTCTCTTGAAGTTACCTGCCCCCTATATATATGAAAGGAAATAAAAGTCAAAAGTGTTTAAAAACTGTTTTGTATTATTTGTTGCACAACACGTTGAGAGAAATCAGGAGGTAGACCGGGGGAGGGGAGGTATTGGGTTAGGGGGTGGAGGAAAAGGGAAGGACAAGTCTAGAAACCAAATCAAAAGTTCGCATATGCCAGCTTTCTGCTGCTTGGGCGATCCTCTGGGGTTGAGTGTGTGGGGCCCCATAGCCTCCCCGCTCATGTTCTTAGGCATCTGGGTGAGGAGGCTATGGAACTTGGGGAGGAGGGAGGGCCGTTATACAGGGGCTGCAGCAGCAGTCTGTGGGCTTGCTGCCTTTCCCGCATTAGATCCACCATACAACGGAGCATGTCAGTTTGCTCCCCCATGAGCTTGACCATAGCGTCCTGACTGCTCTTGTCGCGCACGTCCCTCTTCTCTTCGTGTTCCTGTAATGCTTTATGGGACTGCTCAGTTCTTTGCCTCCACACATTCAGCTGGGTCCTATCAGTGCGGGAGGACTGCATGAGCTCAGTGAACATGTCGTCCCGAGTTCATTTTTTCCGCCTTCTAATCTGGACCAGCCTCTGGGACGGAGTAGATAGGGGCCACGTTGAAACATTTGCACCTGCGGGAGGCGAAAAAGGGAGGGTAGTATTTTAAAAGATACATTTCAGAGAACAAAGGGGACACTTTGGTGTGAGTAAGCCATCACACACGGCCGGGGAACAGAATTCAGCTTGCAGGCAGCCTAAGGGCACGTGGGGTTCTTCTACGTTCATTTCAATGATTTCAAACTGCTGGGCCCCCTTTCCCATAGCAAGCAATGCCTGGTGGATTTGCCATATAAAAGGAGGGCCTGCGGGCTCTCTGGGATGATCGCTTCACACAACACCACCCCACCACCCTGCACGGCTCCGATGAGGCTCTGAGCATGGATGAGCCCTTTAAACTAAATGCAAACAGCCCAGCGTGGCTGGGTTCCCCCCGACCCCCACTGCGTGGCTCCAGTCAGGTTCTCACTCACCAGAAGTACCTTCTCCAGGGTCATGGTCCAAGAGCCCACCTTGGGAGCGGGGGGAGGCTATTGGCTCCAGCGTTAAGAATAGTTTCTGGCTAGGGGGGAAAACGGATTCCCCACTTGCCGTCTGTGCACTGTTCTCCTCCTCCTCCTCCTCTTCATCCTCCAATGACTCTTCCTCATCGCTCCGTGCAACTCCCCCCTTGCAGGTGTCCACAGACAGTGGTGGGGTAGTGGTGGCGTCACCCCCCATAATTGCATGCAGTTCACGGTAGAAGCGGAATGTATGGGGCTGCGACCCAGAGTGCCTGTTCACCTCCCTGGCTTTTTGGTATGCTTGCCTGAGCTCCTTGATTTTTGTATGACACTGTTCTGTGTCCCTGGAGTAGCCTCTTTCCGTCATGGCCCTGGACACTTTAGCGTACGTATTTGTGTTCCTTTTCTTGGAATGTAGTTCTCCCATAACAGACTCGTCTCTCCAACATGCGATGAGATCCAGTACCTCCCGTTCGGACCATGCTGGAGCTCGTCTGTGAATCTGGGACTTCGTGATCTCTTGTGATGGTGGAGTCTGCATGGTCGCCTGTGATGGTGGACTGTGCTGATGGTGACCAAACAGGAAATGAAATTCAAAAGTTCCCGGGGCTTTTCCTGCCCACCTGGCTAGTGCATCGGAGTTGAGAGTATTGTCCAGAGCAGTCACAAGGGAGCATTCTGGGATAGCTCCCGGAGGCCAATAACGTCGAATTGCGTCCACAATACCTTTAACCAGGATTGCAATCTCGATTTAAGCACTACTCCACTTGCTGAGGTGGAGTACAGAAATCGGATTAAAGAGCCGTTTAAATCGAAAAAAACGGTTTGGTCTTGTGGACAGAATCATTTTTTTTCAAATTAACTCAGCTAATTCAAAAATAACAGACTAGTGTAGACCAGGCCTTAGTTTCCTTAAGAGCCTTTGGTGTGGGACTCTTCCCCAACAAATCATGTTTATCTATGTGTCTGATAAATCTGTTTTTTACTATAGTTTCTACCAATCTGCCTGATACTGAAGTTAAGTTCACTGGCCTGTAATTGTTGGATCACCTCTGGAGCCCATTTTAAAAATAAGCGTCACATTGGCTATCTTCCAGTCATCTGGTACAGAAGCTTGGTTCAGCAATAAGTTATATACTATGATTAATAGTTCTGCAATCTCATATTTGAAATCCTTCAGAACTCTTGGCTGAATCCCATCTGGTCCTGATGACCTATTACTGTTTAATTTATCAAATTTGTTCTACAACCTCTTATTGACACATCAGCATGGAACAATACTTCAGATTTGTCACCCAAAAAGATTAGCTCCAACGTAGGTATCTCCCCTACCTCCTCTGCAGCAAAGACTGATGCCAAGAATTAATTTAGCTTTTCTGCAATGGCCTTGTCTTCCTGAATGCTCATTTAGCATCTCTTGCATCTAGTGGCCCCACTGCCTGTTTGGGAGGCTCCCTGCTTCTGATGTGCTTAAAAAAACATTGCTCTTAGTTTCTGGGGTCTGGTCTACACTACAGACCTATATCGGTATAACTACATTACTCAGGGGTGTGAAAAATCCACACCCCTGAGTGACATGGTTAGACTGATCCAAATCCCCGTATAACAGTACTATACTGAAGAGAGAGCTTCTCCCGTGGACATAGCTACTGCCTCTCAGGGGAGTGGATTAACTATGCTGATGGGAAAGCGCTCTCCCGTCGGCGTAGGAGCATCTTCATGGAAGTGCTATACCGGTGCAGCTGCACCAATGCAGTGTTTTAAGTGTAGACCTGCCCATGGTCTTCAGCAAGGTGCTTCTCAAATTCTTTCTTGGCGTGCCTAATTTTTTTACACTTAACCTGACAGAGTCTGTGCTCCTTCCTATTATCCTCACTAGGTTTTGACTTCCAAATTTTAAAGGATGCCTTTTTGCCATTAACAGCTTCCCTTACTCTGTGTTTAGCCATGGTGGCATTCATTTGCTCCTCTTATTGTCTTTTCTGATCGGGGATATACATTTAGTCTGAGCCTCTACCATGCTGTTTTTAAGTAGTCCCCGTGCTGCTTGCAGGCATTTAACCCTTGCAACAGCTCCTTTTAATTTCCATCTAACAAGTGTCCTCATTTAGTGTAGTTCCCCTTTTTAAAGTGAATGTTACTGTGGTGGGGTTTTGGTTTTTGGTTTGTATTAATCTCCCTGCAAGGATGTCGATATTTCTGCTATGGGGATTACAGGCTGTGTTCTCAGAGATAGTAAGTGCCATGAACCATATAGCTATCTCTCTCACAGGACATACATCAGAATGACCTTTTAGCCTTTAGTAATCTGCAGTAATTTCTCTCACAGTAATCTCTGCTGGCTGTGCTAGCAGCATCTGTGCATGTTTGCGTCAAGGCACATTCAAATAATACAGATGCTCTTCAAATTATTCCTCTTAGGGTATGTCTACACCACCCTCCGGATCGGCAGGCAGCAATCGATCCAGTGGGGGTTGATTTGCTAGACACAATAAATTAACCCCCAAGCACTCTCCTGTGGACTCCTGTACTCCACCACCACGAGAGGCGCAGGCAGAGTCGACAGGGGAGCGGCAGCAGTCAACTCACCGTGGTGAAGACACTGCGGTGAGTAGGTCTAAGTAAGTAGACTTCAGCTACGTTATTCACGTAGCTGAAGTTGCATAAATTAGATCGATCTCCCTCCCCAGTGTAGACCAAGCCCCAGAAATCCCTTTATGGCATTTATAGCATCTGTAGACCTTCATGTGGCTCCCAGCCATGTTTTATCTTTAAGAATTCACAAGTTTCCCACACCACCTTAGCAGAACAGTCCTATGCAGTTGTTGTTCTCATATACTGAAAACAATTTAAATTCTTCAGGCTAAGCTACTTTGGAGTTACAAGTCACTGAAACACAGAATTCTTTGCCTAGAGTGTAAAACCCACCATTTCCCCCCCTAAATCTTATTTCTCTAAACTAGCTCATTCATTTATTCTCAAACTTCCCAGAATAGTTCTCTTCCAGTGGGAACCAAATATGAGAAACCACAGGCAAAAAGAAGCTTTTGTCGTGAAGTTAGACCTAGGTTAGAAGAAAATTGGGTTTATAATGGAAACTATCACAGTATTACCCTAGCTATTAGTCTCTCCAAATTTTAAAACTCCCCAGGCACTCTCACATTGCTTAAAACTTCCTCAAGACTCCTTATCCACTTCATGTCCATAAATACCTTCATGGAGCTCCCAGAGGTTTAAACTTTTACACCTAACAATGCCAAGATTTTCATCCAAATCTTAATAATGATAGTTCTATGCACTAGCTGGCACGGAGCAATAATATTTAAAAACAGTGTGAAATTTTTTGACCAAGCTATTTCTGAGCTAAGCTTCTACAAACACATTAGAAGACTTCAACTGTGCCAAGTCCCATAACTCAAGTTAGTCCAATTATCCTCAGATTCTCCAATCAAAACCATCTCTTCCTGCCTGGAAGAAATGAAAGCCTCAGAAAGAAAAGCTCTTTTCCAGTGAATCTGAGGATGGAGCGGTAAAACATCTGGCTTCGTATGGATACTTTCCTACAACCTTAAATGTGGAGTAATCACTGGGACTCTACACCCAGCAACATTAATAACTGTAGGAAGCTCTCATCCGTCATGAACTTTATTTTCAGACCACAGTCTAAAACTATCCAAACATTTTCTATCAGTAATCACCAGAGCTCTGATTCTCAAAATCCCCCTGTAGAAGCAAGTGAAGATTCTCCTGTTATCTCTTTGAAATATCCCACAAGACTTTTCTTTGCACTCTTGTTTTCTAGAATTATACTGTAGGCAATACAGACACCAGGAGGGATGGAAGGGATCTACTGACTGGGTTTACCAGGATACCTAAAAATCTAAGGCTGGCTTTTACAGTAAGATTAATTTCAGATAAATCAAAGCCTCTTGCAACTAGATTTGAGACTTGAAATACTTCCAGCCTTTCATACAGTACCATGGGTATGCAATTAGTGCATGCAGTGGTGAACACAAACTGGTACAACAGCAGCATTCAGACAGAAAATGCTGTTCCTCTGGTTAAAGGAAACATAACTACTCAACAGGAAAAGAATACTGTGATCTGTCTCAACTGAACTTGAGACAGACTTGAAACCACACCCCGCATGCTACAGCCAGTTGGCCCAAAGTGCAAATGAGTTGGGTCAGAAGAACTCTGTTTCCTTTCATAAATACATTTACTTGTCCTTATAAGAAACTTACTTAAAGGGCACATGGAGAGTCAGCTGAAACGCTAGTTCTCTGCAATCATACGTTTTCCAAATTCAAGCACAAATGAGGCCTTTGAGCCATACTCAATAAAAATAACCTGCCAAATGATCTCCTTCCACCCATTCAGAACACAGATGGGTTCGAACGGGATTCATCAATTGCTGTACTTGCAATGCACAGCTGGATGCAACTGATTAATCTGATTACTTTCCACAGATGAAAAGTAATATTTGACTCTGCAACCTTCAGAAAGCAAAAAAAAAAAAAGTCTACCATCTGGGCCAACTCTGCTGTCCTCAATCAGCCCACACCTGCCTCCACCCCGAATTGCTTGGAAGGGCTCAATGAACAGGGATGACACTCGGCGCATCCACACTCTGGAGACAATGCAGTGTGTCAGAACGTATATAGCTTTGCCAGAGATGCACTTCATTGGCTCAACCACTGTACTGGAAAGACATGATCTTCAAGTCGAGTGTTTTTGATCCCTGTACATAGCTGATGTAAATTACAGCCCTGTTACCAGGAGAGAAGGAAGAAGAGGAGGAAGAAAGTCAAAACAACACAGACTTGCCCAAAAGATCTGTGGCCATGACCTGTAAAAACTATAAGTGTTGTGTTCTCAAGGTATCTCTGCATTGCAGGAGTTTGTGGGCTATCTTCAGGGAATGATTAATAGAGCACTCCTTTGGCAATTTTAGCAAGATAGGCAGGCAGACAGACCTTATCATATCCTCATCCCAAGCAACACACTAACACTGCTATAACGGTTTCCCAGAGAACATTTTTCACACAGCACCCCATGCAGAGTGAGTGATCCTCTGAAAGCAAGGCTGACAGAAAGATAAAAGGAACACAATAGGCAGGAGCAGAAACAAGACACCTAAGCCATTCCTGGGAGATAGCACCTCTGAACGGAATCTTTTCCATTCATCACATTCCAGGATCACTTTGCTCAAAGCAGCAAAGACAGTTAGGAACACAGAGCTTTATTCCTAAAAACAAATGCATTAGCTCACTGATCCGCAGATCCATGGGTCACACAACTCGTACTGATGCTTCAGGCTTTTGTAATCAGTGTTCTCGTCTCCCCTTGCAAGGGGGATTCTTCCCCCAGCCCTAATACTCTGTCACCTGCTGCTGCTAGAACGGAAGGCGGTAAGCACAGGCTGGTACTGATAATGGTGCAATTTTCAAAAAGCACCCAAGTCTCATTTTCAAAAGCCTAAATCCCATTGGTTTTCAATAAGACACAGGGCCCGATTCACAAAGGCTCCGAAAGATGGAGCCAGACGCCTCATGGGATTTAAAAAGTGCCTAAGCAGGTTTGGTGCCTAATTCCCATTGAAAGCCAATGGGAGTCAGGCACCGAACTCACTTAGGTGTTGCTGTAAATCCCACTAGGCACTTACCTGCATTTTTAGGTGCCCAAATACCTTTGTAATCTGGCCCTTAGTCTCCAATGTGCTTAAGTTACTTTTGAAAATGGGACTTGGTAAAATTTTCAAAAGCACTCCAGTATCTTATGTCACGGAGTCCCCAGGTGATGCTCTGGAACTGCTCCCCACAAAGCCAGTCAGGACTTTGGGGAGCCTCCTCTCCCTTGGAGCAGACTGTCTTCAGGGCAAGAAGCTCACACGGCTTCACCTTCCTGGGTCTGACCTTGGAGCATTCAGCATATGCCCCTCCGTGCGCTTCCCATGGGGTCCTGGGGAAGCCATAGGGTCCTGCACCCCCACTTCGCAGTCAGATGTGACTCTTAGCCAGCCAGTAAAACAGAGGTTTACTAGATGACAGGAACACGGTCTGAAACAGAGCTTGTAGGTAGAGAGAACGGGACTCCTCAGCTGGGTCCATTCTGGGGCCCAGCGAGGCAGACAACCCCATCTGCCCTCACTTTCCGTCCCCAGACAGCTCTCAACTGAACCCCACTGCCCAGCCCCTCCTCCTCTGGGCTTTGTTCCTTTCCCGGGCCAGGAGGTCACCTAATCAATGTGTTCACCTTTACCCATCCCCTTGCAGGGGGGAAGGGCCCGGGCCATTAGTTGCCAGGAGACAGAGTGTCGGCCAGAAACTGAGGAACCCACACAGTATTCAGAGGAAACTGTAAGAACAATCCCACTTTGTCACATCTTAATCTGTAAACTGGTAAACATTGCCTCAAAAGTCAGGCCCCATGGGCCCATCTCCTGAGGGCAAAACCCTTGGAAATTCAGAGTGAACCTCTACACATTATCTGGTGATAAGCACATTCATATTGAAAAGAAGCAACATTACAGGGAGCACTCAGATTTATGCATGTAATTCCCACCAGTATTAATGGAAGATAGTCATGTAAATCCCCTGGGGTATTGCTAGAACACAATTTTAAACGAAGCATAGGTCAGACTGCTGTCTAATTAGTTCAGTCAGTAAATCATAGTTAGGTCACAACAGTAAGTCAGTGCTGCCACTGTGCTGACTGCATAGACCATGCTGATGTTTTCTTAACACTTTGTACACTGTCACAACGTATCCCAACCCCTGAACTCTCTATATGCTGCAGACATATGGACCCAGCCCCTAAGTATTATTCAGTGAACAGCTGGCAAGACATTCCAAATGATAACCCCTTCCTAATCCAGCAGCTTGTTCCTTCGGGCTTGTGAAGCCATTCCGAGTGTTTATGGGAGAGGTCTCCTTTTTCCTCACTCCCATACCTACCCCCTGGGAAGTGAACACCATGATTCATAGAGTTGAAGGCCAGAAAGGAGCATTAGATCATCCTGTATAACACAGGCCCATGACCCAGGCTGATTTCCTACCCATCAGTCAGAAGGCCATGAAATAAATGTTTTACCCAGTGTTGAGTTAATCTGCAGAACTCACTGCCACAAGGTACTATTGAGGCCAAGGCCTTCCCAAGGTCTAAGAAGCATTAGACCGACACCTGTACAATGTGTAGAATGTGAACATCCGCAGTCAGGAAAGGTAGAAATTTACATGGGGCTGAAAATCTGGTATGCTTCAGGACATATGCCAGTGACCGACTGTCTGGGGTTAGGAAGAAGCTTTTCTTGTGGGCAGGTTATTCAACACTTGTCCATTAGGATGTGGAGGATGGGAGGTATGCCTTCCTTGGAAGCACCTGGTCCTGGCTAGTGACAGATCCCAAGACCAGAAGGAATCACTGTGATCACCCAGTCTGACCTCTTTTAATACAGCCCACAGTATTTACCCAAAATAATTCCTGGGGGAACCAGCACATATCCTTTTTTTTAAAAATCCAGTCTTAATTTTAAAATTATTACTATGGCTAGGCCTTGCAGCAGCTTTATCACACATAACTATGCATCACACCAACGATATGGAACAAGCCCGGACCCCACTCTGAAGCACGCATAGCTGCAGCTTTTTACAAGGAGCATGAGGAAGGCTCTTCTCGCACCCCAACACCTGCAGCCAATTCCTACAAGAGCCAATGGAAAGTCCCAGCAAACACCTGAGATAGCTGCCACCACATGCTGACATCGGCCATTTTAGGTCCGCTCTAACTCCCTTCTGCCAAGCTCTGGTGCTTGCCTGGTGCTCCCCCACTCCAGTCCCCAGTTTACCATGCTTCTGCTATGCCTGCACAGTGTATTACAGGGCCTAAATACCAATGCATTTTGAATGGAGCCACAGAGCCTGATCCTGCCAACCATCCCTTCATCCTCCCACCAGTGCCCCCTACTTCTAGAATAGCCTCCCACTCTTTCCTGAAACTTCTCCAGCCCTGAGCCTGAAGGGACTCCCAATGGCCAGCCCCAGGACTCAGATTTGGGATTCAATTACTACCAGAGGCTAAACATCTGGAGTTCAGTACATGCCCACTATGCAGACTGCCCATCCCCCACAGAACCTCATCCGCTGGAAATTCATTCACCTGCACACCTCATAATTCCTACAAAGAAAACTCACAGAAGTGGGGGAGATGGACATATGATGAGGTCCCCAGATTTCAGTACTACACAAAATACACTGCAGGCCATTCACCACGAGTTTAATGAGGTATCAATAGACAGAAGCTACAGTTGGTAACTCTCTTGGTTTTTAATTTGTTCACTCACTCTGGACTTTGCCAAATACGGTAAACTTGCAATAGATGTGAAGTTCTAATGTAGGTTAGTATAAGGACCCTGAACTGCTGCTTAGAGGGGTTGGACGGACTGGAGATTGTGGCAGTTCTCAGGAAACCCGGGTTCAATTCCCAGCTCAAACACAGATTTTCCTGGCAATCTTGGATGAGTCATCTGATCTTCCACAGAGACACATGAGGATAAATCCATTACTGACTGCGAAAAGCTTTTGTATGCCTCTGCGGAGAGTCCAATAAGCACTTGGAGAGAAATCTAATCTTTTCCACGAAAAATGCTTTGGATCCACTCCATAAAGCAGGGAGACAATCTACAGAGCTCAAGAGAGACCCGGGTCACAGAGATGAGTTCTGAGCACCCCGTTACCAGAACACTAAGAAACTGGACGAAGTGCAGAGAAGAGTGACAAAACTGATCACGCTGTTGGAGGAGCTGATGTAGGAGGAGAGATTACAACAACCGAAGGAATCTAGGTCTACACTTACAGCATGACACAGCTGTACCAATACAGCTGTGCCACTGTAAGAGTTCTCGTGTAGCCACATTATGCCAATAGGAGAAAGCTCTCCCATCGACATAATTAAAGCACCCCCAACGAACAGTGGTAGCTGTATCTGCTGAGGGAGCTGCTTTCCCACCGACATAGCACTGTGCACACTACCACTTATGGGGGCAAAGCTTCTGTCGCTCAGGGTGGTGATTTTTCACATGCCTGAACAACAGACATTTTGCCAGCATAATTGCTAGTGTAGACATGGCCTACCAATGACGAAAGGTGTCTGGGGTCTGAAGGGGAGGGAGACATACCAGTTTGTTCACATTTGAAGGACACACACACTAATTCCTGCTACAATGGAGATAACTAAGAATGACAGGCTAAAAATAAGAAGGGGGGGAAGTATTCCCAATATAAGATGAGGCTTCCGGCGAAAGAGGGGGTTGGGGCTGTGTTGTGTCTCTCCAGTGAAGGTGCTGGAAGCCCAATGGTTTGTGATAAAACTAGACAGCACAAAGCGCTAGAAAATGCATGACAGGGAGCGCTCCTGCATTAGCCCAGACCGGATGCACCACGTAATCTCATCAGTGGGCTCTATCTCTAGTTCGATGGCCACTTCCAATGCAAAGGGTTTTTATAGGTAGTTGCACTGCTCCTGTACATTAATTTCTAAAAAACCCTCTACATCCACTATACACTGCTGTGATATTCAAATTAAACTTAGACAAGCCTGTCATCTGTCATGGTAAAATCACTTAATGACACTTGTAAACCTATTTAAGGGGCTAATTTGATAATAGTAATATTCAGCGTCTCAGAGCTTACCCCTAGTAAGAAATTCACATTACCCTCACTAAAGACTATGCAGATGATTCTTCAAATTACCTAAAGATACTGAATATTTCTCAGATCCATTTTCCAAGTGACAGTATGCATGCTGAATTACTGAGCCCCACCATAATAAAATCAGGACATTCCATATTGCACACAGATCAGAATCAACTTTGTTAATTCACACTCTGAATATTCATTATACAAGTGAGGGTATATAGCCTGAATATTAAACAACATCTACTTACAGCTGGAATATCAATCTTTTGGTATAGCTACTAATTGTTTAAATGGTGGAGCAACCAATGGGCCTGGATGGCTCAGGAATGCAGAGCATTTCACCTGGGTCACTGGTTCAAATCTAGCCCAGTGATCTGATGGATGCTAAATAATCTCTATGACATGAGCTGGGGGTACAAGCTGGATCTGTTCTACTGCACGGGGGAGCACGTCACAAAAAAAATAATCAGAACAGGCATGTATGTTGGCATCCTAGCCAACGGCTACTAGAGACTGAACTTCCCCTCTCCCCTTACAGGTGGTCCCTGCTGGGGGCAGCATGTGGGAAAAGTCTGTGCTGTCCAAACAGTGCCTGCTCTATGGACACACACAGTTCTTCAGTCTCCTGGACCTTGAGGACAGCACCTTTTCCCAGCATTAAGGAAAGTGTACTTTAAAGGGTTTCCTTCTATTGACTACGTGCGTTTATAAGGTCTCCCCTGCTGAGGTACAGAGAGCCACAGGAGGGAAACCCAATTTTAAAGAAACCGTCAAATTGTGGCCCAAGTGTGCAGTGACATCAGCCTGAATCTGCAGACAGCCTGAAACAATAGTTCTGAGAGCTGCAAAGTACCCTGCCCATCTCAACATGCCATTAACACTGAAGCCTAACAATTACGTGTTAAAGTGACAACACTGTTAGCTTTTTCCCTGTGGATTAATGCATGCAAGAAAGAAGAGCATAGGGGAGCACATCACAAAAAAAATCATCAAAACGGGTATGGATGAGCTGTCATCACTGCATGGATAAAAGAAGAGGGATGCTCATGGTACAATGATCTGTTCTATCTACAGTGTGTAGCATCTTGTTTTGGCAGGTTTGGGTGATTAGGAAAAAAAGGAATGGTAGTTAGACATCTGCAGCCAATGCTCATTTTATGCTGTGTGTTCATTTTATGCTTTGGGAGGTTGGGGACAAACCCCATCTGAAGCAATAGAATCTCGAGATTTCTGTTTTAATCAACAAATCATTTTCCTGGCACTCACCAGAGGCAGCTGGCCTACCATATCTGAAATGCGAGAGAGAAAATGTTCACACAGATAGATACACAACAACTAGGCTCTGCCAACTGAAAATATAGTTTAAATGAAGGCAAAATGTGCTTCCTGATTCCCCGGCAGAGAGACAAACCACGCTGCAGAGATAACGAATTCCTTCCCTTGTTACACACCCCACTTCTTCTGCAAGCCCTTTGGAGCAGGAAATTATTTACTTCCAGCATCTAATGCTTCTCTCCTTCCCAAGAATCATGAGGGCTGCCTGCCTCAGCCAGCGTGCCAAGAGTTTAAAGCTCAGGCAGGAGAGGTGCAAGTAACATTTGTGCACAAGTTATTCCCACCCAACTAATCACTGTATAAAAGTCAATCATCATAAGGTATAAAGTTAACCAGGAATTTAATACCTAATGATCTGGAGCTGCTGCAGTTGTACAATGTAACACGCTCATAAATTTTTCATTTCTAATTTACCAGTGCAGCAACTTCTGCCAAAACTTTTCCTTCCCCCGCCGGTAACTTGGATGTGTTTTTTGTTTCTTGTTAGTTCGCTAATGAAGTAGCTACATTCCTGCAGGGACTGCTCTTATCCCCTGCTCAAGAAAAAAAAGTTCTTTTTCTCCACCCCTTATAGAAAACTCATACTCTACTTGACCTGGAAACCGCAATCTTAAATTCCAAAGTAGAATAATCGCCTCCCTGAAGATCTGAGATATTAGCACTGCTGGCCTCGGAACCTATTTATGAAGTAACAAAAAAAGATCTTCAACGGAGAGATATTAAATGTGGTGCCATGAATGTTTGATACATACACACACGCACACAAATAGGAAATAAGAAAAACATTGAAAGCAAGATGTTGGAAGGACGGAGCATGTCTGTTGTAGCCCTAGATCAGAAGAGGAACTTTGATGGTAAGGTATGAGGGTATCCAACTGCTGGCGGCACTGGTAACCTGACAGAAGCCCAGAAGGCAGCACCTAATTCACATTAGATAGAATGGGCTTGTGAAGAAGTGGAAATGTTCTTAATGTTTTCTCTGAATACTGTGTGGGTGCCTCAGTTTCCCCTATGCATTTCTTAGGTATCTGGGGGGGGGATCAGGTTGTATGATTGTTGCAGAGCCCAAGAGGGCCCCTGTGATACTGTCTGCACAGAGAATGGCCAGCACTCTGTCTCCTGGCAGCTAATGGCCTGGGCCCCTCCCTTGCAAAGATGCCAGCTGAAGGTGTTGGAGAACAAAGAGATCAGGTCACCTCCTGGCCCGGGGGGGTGGGGGGAAGAGACAAAGGCCAGAGAGGAGGGGCTGGAGAGTTTCAGTTTGGAGCTGGCTGGGAAAATGGAGGGGAGCCCAGACAGGGGTCTGGCCTCCCCTGGCCCCCCAAGATGGACCTGACTGAGGGGGTCCTGTTGTCTGTACATGCAAGACCTGTCTTGGACTGTGTTCCTGTCATCTAAATAAATCTTTTGTTTTGCTGGCTGGCTGAGAGTCACAGTGAATCATAGGAAGCTGGGGTGCAGGGCTTTGTCTCTCCCAAACTCCATGACAAATGGTGGTAGCGGTGGGATCTACTGCAGTAAGTGACTGGGGAGCAGTAAAATGAAGGGGGATTTATGAGGACCAGGCATGCTGAAGTCTCAGAGAGGAGCGGTTTCAGGGGGCGGAGGAGCCTGTGGCTTGACCCTGGGAGAGAGACGGACCAGTGCAGTAACGAGGTCCCCCTGGGGACTGCGGCAAGCAGTCTCAGGGGCTGAGGAGTGTGCCACTCGACCCTGGGAGAGAGGTGGTGACCTGAAGAAGAGCTGGCACACTAGGGGTTCTTCCTGGAAACCGTAGGGAGCTAAGAGCACACAGGCCTGTGAGTCCAAAGCAACTTGGGAACAGTGAAGTGATGGCCTATCACCATCTCCTTAAGAAGGACATTGTAATCCTATGCAAAAAGGGAGGGTTATGCATTGGAAAGTTCACTGAGGCACAGTTAATAGTGCAGCTGGAGGACAAGGACCGCTCTAAGGAGCAGACTCCTGACCCAGATTGGGCTACAAGAGGATCTGGGAGTAGCGGTAGCCAGGCATCCTCAAGGGTCTGGTCCCCAACCAGACGGGGGGCTTCATAATCGGGTTCCCCATCAGGGGATTGGAGATGGATGGAATTGGTGCTGAGTCTGAGACAGAGAGAGGACTGTGGGAAACAGTGACAGCCCGAGAAAGAGCTGCAGGAGAAGCAGCAGCAGCAGCATGGACTGGCGATGGTGGAGCGGAGAGGCATTGGGGACTTCCCAGGGATGAGCGGGGATAGACCCCGGGGTGCCAGTTCTGCAGGGAACCTTGATACTAAATTGCTGCCCCTGGTTAAGGAGGGAGGGGATATGGATGCCCACCTCACTGCCTTCAAGTAAGCTGGCAATTTGAAACAGTGGGACCCTGCGGAAAAGCCCCGGTATCTAGCTCCCTTGCTGGGTCCCAAGGCCATAGAGCTGTCAGCCAGATGGGTGGGTGGTGGACAGGTTTCCACTCCTGGCCCCAGCCTCTATGTCTGCGTGGAGTCTCCTGGGCTCAGGCCCCTCGGACCCCTAGTGGGAGCGGAAGATGGTGGTCAATGGGGAGACGTTCCTGAAGTGGCGAGACCCTGGGACAGCGAGAACTGTTATCAGGCCCCGGGTGGTGCAGCCCCACCAGATGCTGAGGGGCTGTGTGACCTGGGTAAAGGTCCAAGGCATGAAGCCCCTCGCCCTGCCTATGGCCTGGATCCCTGTGCAGACCCAGGAGGGGTCGGGCTGGCTGGTTGTTAGGGTTCTCCAGGATATCAGCTATGAGACCCTGTTGGGGGATGACTGTGTCTCTTTGGGACAGGATCCAGGCCCTGCTCCTGTTACGGCGAAAGGTTTGAATTTGAATCCAGGAAACCAATCTGCTAAAATGGGAATGGTCAGTGAAAATGCAGATGACCTGGCTGGCAGTGGGGAGGAGCTGCTAGGCTTAGGATACCTGCCTGCCTGTAACCAGACCCCTGGGGCTGGGTGGGACAAAGAGATGTTCCCTGCACACTGGAGGAGGGGCTCACACTGGCTCTGATGCTGTAAGGAGAGCAGAGAGCTCGCTACCTGCCCCCACTGGGACAGCAAGGACAGCGCTGAGCAAAGGGGGAGATAAGACCCCAACTGAGTGGGGGGACCCACAGGCAGGGCAGGACAGCTGCCAACCAGGTTTGCCTGGTCCAGATGTGCTGCTGGGAAGTGATTCCATGGCGGAGAAGGGGGCTCTGGATATAGTGGGGCCCCTTAGCAAGGCGATCCAGTTGGGGAAGAAATGCATCCTGGTGGTGATGGATTTCTCCAACCTCTACCCAGGGGTGGGGGATCTGCCCTTCGCCGAGGCAAAGACGCTGCTGACCATCTTCAGCAAAGAAGGGGTCCCCAGCAAGGTCCTTACAGACCAGGGGTCCAATTTCGTGTCAGCCCAGCTCCAAGGCTTGTGGGAGAAATGTGGGGTCTGGCCCTGGTCCGCTGCATATCACCCTCAGTCCAACTGGCTGGTGAAGAGGATCAGAGATTGGCCCATTCTCCAGACCAAGAAAGAGGTCCAGGCCTTTATTGGGATGGCGGGGTACTACTGGGGGTTTGTACCCCACTTTAGCTCCCTAGATGCCCCCATCACTGAGTTATGTAAGAAGGGGAAGCCAGACGAGATGGTCTGGACTGAGCAGTGCCAGAGGGATCTCTGTGCGCTGAAGGAGGCTCTAATCCAGGGCCTGGTAAAAGTGGTAAACCCAGACTTTGCCAAGCCCTTTACAGTGTTCACCAACACCTCAGATGCAGGGCTGAGCGCGGTGCTGATACAAGCCAATGCTAAGGGGGAGATACACCCCATCGGGTACCTCTATCTATTTGGGCAGCACTTTACTGTGTATACCGACCACTCCCCTCTGATGTGGCTGCATGAAATGAAAGGGGCTGATGCCGAGCTGCTGGTGACAGAGACACCTGTTCAGAGGGTGGCCAAGGTCAAGATGGGGGCTCTTAACCAAGAGAGCCTGAATCACAGCCCTCCAGACCAGAGCGCTGGGAGAAGACCCATTCTCAGTTTGAACCCCAAGGGTATTGGGGTGGAAAAAGGATATGGGCCGCATAAAGCTTTCCAAATACAGCCTGCAGGTGCCATCAAGCACACTCGACCTCAGGGAGGGCATGAAACTGGAAGGGCCTGGTGTTACTCCCACCAAGGAAGGGGAAAGATGCTGGGGCATCCATGGGAACGTTGGTGGGTTCAAACTTCCACAGGTCACCGGCTAAAGTGACCCCACTTAGTTCAGGTTCGAAGGGGGGAGAGATGTGATGAAGTGGAATGTTCTTAATGTTTTCTCTGAATACTGTGTCGGTGCCTCAGTTTCCCCTGGGCATTTCTAGGTATCTAGGTGGGGGGATCAGGGTGTATGATTGTTGCAGAGCCCAAGAGGGCCCCTGTGATACTGTCTGCAAAGAGAATGGCCAGCACTCTGTCTCCTGGCACTAATGGCCTGGGCCCCTCCCCTGCAAAGATGCCAGCTGAAGGTGTTGTAGAACAAAGAGATCAGGTCACCTCCTGGCCCGGGGAGGGAAAAGAGACAAAGGCCAGAGAGGAGGGGCTGGAGAGCTTCAGTTTGGAGCTGGCTGGGAAAATGGAGGGGAGCCCAGACGCGGCTCTGGCCTCCCCTGGCCCCCCAAGATGGACCTGACTGAGGGGGTCCTGTTGTCTGTACATGCAAGACCTGTCTTGGACTGTGTTCCTGTCATCTAAATAAACCTTTTGTTTTGCTGGCTGGCTAAGAGTCACAGTGAATTGCAGGAAGCCAGGGGTGCAGGGCCTTGTCTCCCCCAAACTCCGTGACAGGGCTATAGCCGTCTGCTCACAGAGGTGGTTGGCCCCAGCACAAAGGATTCATCTTGATCCAAGCACCCAACTTGCAGCACGGTGGGGCCTGTTTGTTGTTTTTTTAAACACTATATAAATGTTTCCCTCCCCCACCAATGTTTCTAAGGGTCTTTCCAGCTAGGAAGAAAAGATGACGAAGCTAAGCAAAATGCTGTTGAATGCCTGGAGTAAAGCAATGGATAAAACAGAGGCCATATCTCTACTATGGACGCTACAGTGACACAGCTAGCGCACTATAGCTATGCCACGGTGGCGCCGAGTGTAGAAGCACATGGCAGTGATGGAAGGGATTTTTCTGTCACTGTAGTAACTCCCTTTCCCCAAGCAGCAATCACTGGATCAATAGCAGCATTCTTCAGTCAATCTAGCTGTGTCTACACCAGGGGTTTATGTTTGCCATGCTGAGGAGCAGGGCCGCCCAGAGGATTCCGGGGGCCCGGGGTCTTCGGCGGCGGGGGGCCCTTCCGTTCCGGGACCCGCCGCCAAAGTGCCCTGAAGACCCGCGGCGGGAGCCCCCCGCCGCCGAATTACCGCCGAAGCGGGACCGCCGCCGAAGCGCAGCCCGGTCTTCGGCGGTAATTCGGTGGCGGGGGGGGGGCCGCCGCGGGCCTTCCGGGCATTTAGGCGGCGGGTCTCGGAACAGAAGGGGCCCCCCGCCACCGAAGACCGGGCTGCGCTTCGGCGGCGGCGGGTCCCGCTCCCACCCCCCGGCCCCGCCCCCGCCCCCAGCGGGTCCCGCTCCCCCGGCCCCGGCCCCGCCCCCGGCGGGTCCCGCTCCGCCCCCGGCGGGTCCCGCTCCGCCCCCGGCCCCGCCCCCGGCCCCGACGGTCCCGCTCCTCCCCCCCGCCCCGGTCCCGGCCCCGGCCCCGGCCCCAGCCTCTTACCGAGCACGTCTCCGGCGGGGCCTGAGCTCCGTCCCGCTCAGAGCCGCGTGGTGAGGGGGCGGGGCTGTGAGCTCCACGCCAAGCGGAGGCAGCTGCCCCGCCCCCTCCCCACGGCGCTCTGAGCGGGGCGGGGCTCAGGCCCCGTTGGAGCTCCCGGCCCCACCCCCTCCCCACGCGGCTCTGAGCGGGACGGAGCTCAGGCCCCGCCAGAGACATGCTCGGTAAGAGGCTGGGGCCGGGGCCGGGGCCGGGGCGGGACCGTCTCTGAGCGGGGCGGGGCTCAGGGGCCCCGACGGAGACGCTGAGGCTCCAGGAGAGGGGCGGAGGCGGGAGCCTCCGCTCTTCTCTTGGGGGCCCCTGCGGTGCCCGGGGCCCGGGGCAAATTGCCCCCTTTGCCCCCCCCTCTGGGCAGCCCTGCTGAGGAGTGTGGATTTTTCACACTCCTGAGCACTGTACCTGTGTTGATCTAAGTTTTAACTGTAGACCAGGGCTGACAATCAGAGAGGTCACTTGTAAAGACTGTGATACAACACAGCAAGGTGGAGCTTTGATAACTGAGTTGACTGTGTCCCTTTACAGAGACGGGTGGCTGCGAGCTTGAGCGGAGAGCTCCCTGGTTTATCCTCAGCCCACCTACTTCCCATTGGCTGCCCCAGAGATATTAACACATGCAAACCAAACAGGCACCTGACACAAACAAGAAGGTTCTCCTCCCCCCCAGTTCACAAAAGCAAACTGAGGAACTAATTGGGATAAAGACTGCAGAAAAAATTTGGATCCCACCGGCCTTCCATCTCACATCTGGCAGCAGCCATCGCCAGATGGAGACAAAAAAACCCATGCTCATGGCGCATGGCCATTTGTGCATGCTGTAAAGTTCCCCTGCAGCTTACACCCTTTCCCTGGAAGCATCTAAGCTAACTTTTCAGCTTGGTAGAGCTGCTTGTGTTGCATGGGTTCACTTGACTTAAAAGACTTTTGGGGAAGCTGGGCTAGTAGCATAGCCAAGTCCTGTCTGCCCAGGGTGTACAAATATTCCATGGGCTCTACTATATGGGGTGAATCCTTCCAAAACAATCAATCCCTGCTAAACAATGTCTCCAGGACACAGACACAGCTTTTCTTTCCCAGCTGGCAAATCACACACACATTTTACTACATCCTCCTTTTGTTCAAATGCACATATCACTGGTGAAGAAAGCTGGAGAAATCTTTCCCCACAACTGCATTTAATTCCCTGTGTCTCCTGCACAGGACAGCAAAGCTCTGCAGGAACTGCTCCAAAAACGACATCTGTTTTCTGATCCTCCTTCCCGACTCCATTCCCACAAAGCAATCGGTAGTGGTGACTGATGTGGCTGCACCAGAAAGTCCCATTCTTTTGGACAGTTGACATTGATTTTCTTTATCTGGCTGGAGGTCCCCTTTGTTCCATTGCCCAGCACTCAAAGAGGCTCTGAGAGCAGAGCGAAGGGGAAGTGGGTTTCTGGGATAAGCAGAATGCGCCATCTTCACTCAGACAATTCTCCCCATGCAAAGGTCCCGTGTACGACACCTGCACGGAGGCTGCCCTTGTCCAAAAGCACTGCGACCTGGGCCTAGGAACCTAATTTCAGTCTGGTGAAAAGGTGCCACACTCACCATTCCAGAAACTGAGGTCCCCTAACCACAAAGCAGGGACAGAACGGTTTGTCAGCCTCATTCACTGCCCCTACTGCTGAAACTCAATCCAGACCGGGAGGGGAATAGTCATTAACCTGGGTGCATCTCTGATGAAAGCAGCAATAGGCATGCACATTAACAATGTCAGCTGTGACATAAGAGACTCCCTACTAGAAGCTGGGCTGTGACCACCACCTCATTAAACACAGATCACTGCACAGCATTGTAATGGGATGCTCACGGCTGAAACACTTCCCAGAGGTGGGTGCTGTATCACAGTCCTTTTTGCATCCCTGGTGCCCCCTGCAGACTGCAGCCAACCTTGCTGGGTCTTCAGTGGATTGGCACTCTGGCCAAGTCACCAACTTCTAATGAGCCCCGTCCAGGGTATTACAGAGTCCAATAAATAAATGGTCTAACCACCCTCACTTGGGTTTTCAACCCCCACTCTAGACCCTTTAAATACAGCTCTTTGTTCAGGCCCCAGATAAGCTCAGTCCCCTTCTGGGGGTTTATTCCACTGAACCAGTCCAGGGACCCTAGACATGACAGCCGTGTACAGCTTGAGTCAATCCATCATTGCTTCTCCCTGGGCCTCTTCCCCACAGGCCCCTTCAGCTTCACCCTCAGCTCAGGGTTAAGGCTCTTCGGTCCTCTCCCCTGCAAACCCGGCTGTGCTAAATGTGGCTGGAGAACAGACATTGGCTGCCTCTCCAGCTCCTCTGGCCAAAACAGAGCCCCTCTCCTCTTGTCCCAACTAGCGCCCTGCCATTCCTTTTATCTCAGCCTGCTGGGCCCTGATTGGCTGTCGCTAGCCCATCTAGCCTTTGGAGGACCAGGTTTCTGTGGTTCCAAAGTGGCTGAGCAAAGAGTCCTCTCTAGGCACCCCTGGAGGATCCAGCTTCACTGCTCCTTTTGCTGAGTCCTGGGGTGGGGTGTGGTAAGACTGTAGGGCTCCTGGTAGGGAGCCATATGGGCCATGTCACAGGCATCAGATGGGAACTCTGGTCAATGTGAGCAGAGCCAAATTGAAACCTGAGCCCTAGAGGTGAAAGGTTATGTCCCCTTGCCAGCTCACAGCCTCTGACCCGAGACACATTCAAACAAAGAACCCAGGCTCTGGATCCCATTTCCAGGTCCCTGACTCATCCTGTCTCCTCAGCACCCCCTTGTAGCCAGAGGCCACCCTGCAGAACCCTGCCTCTATTTCCCCTCGAGTCCTCAAACTCAAAGACACAACCCAAAGTTAATTAAAACAATTCCCTTCTGCGGGTCCAATTTATTCAATCTTCTGGGTACACATTGGCCATCCAGAACCCAACCCCACTTCAGTGTCTCTCCCCCGTTCAGTAGGGAATCCACATCCCAGACCCTCCCAGGCTTTATCAGTCTGGAGTTCAACCTCCTTGTTTTAATGTCTCAACTCCTCTGGTGACAGGGTCTTCCCTGCAAGAGCCTCCCTCACTCTCTGCAGGTTCTTGCGCTTTCCCCCTTCACCACAGCATCCTGATCTCCTTCCTAGGACAATCAGCTGTTCTCCATCAGGCCCCATCCAGGCTGTTAATGCAGCACAGGTGGGCTGGAGCAGTTTCTTCAGTAATCAGGTTTGGTTGCCCCAGGCCTCCACCCCTTTGGGGCAGGCCACTCTGCTACAGGAAGATAGATGAAACACTGAGAACATAATTTGCTCCTTTCCTTTAGCAGCTGTGACCTCATGTACCTCAAACATCCTGCTGGCCAGACCCCACCCAATGTATGTGCACTGTGATGTGTTCTGATCGATCTTTTGACTGAATAAGGTCCAGCCCATGCCCTTGTCCTTTCTTCACCAATAGGACCAGTGAGGGGAGAAAACAGAGCTGCTTGCCAGCTGCTCGCAGAGATCAGAAGAAGCTGCATGTTCCGACTATGCAATGCACAGAAACGTTCACATGCTACTGCAAAAGCACACAAGAGCATGTGTGTAAAATGGAAGGGCCCCTTTCCACTGGCTAAGCAGCTGGTGTGCCGTGACCCCTATTGTCAATGCTTTTCCTTGTGTTCCCCTCACCTGCTCTCTCTTGTCTTAGACTGTAAGCTCTTTGGGGAGGGGACCATTTGTTACTCTGTGTTTGTACAGTGCCTTTCACAATGGGGCTCCGGTCTGTGACTGGACACTACCACAAAACAATCATTATCTTAGTAACCTGCCATGGTGAACAGGGCCTTTTGCCCTTGGGAAAATTGGGATGTAGGGCCATGGTGAGGGTCTTTGTGAGGGTCTCAGAGTGTTGCAGGAGCAAAAGAGGAACAGCACCAGCACATCAAAACAGACAATGGGTTGGGGGAGATGGAACCATTCCCCAGAGAATGACTCCCCCCTAGCATCGGGGCAGGGAGCAGGTGGATACATGAGGCCCAGAGCCAAACCATTCCTGGCCTTTGGCAAATCCAGACCCTGACTGATGTGGGTTTGCCCATCTTTATACCAAACAATTCCCCCTCCACATTCTACCCACAGGCATGGTTTGCTGTTCCAAATGGAAATTCAAACTCCACATTTCCCTGTAGGCCCTGCCATAGGGAAAATCTCTGTGTTCTGCAGAGGGGCCATAGAAAGTTTTGGCGCAGTTCTTCTGCACAGACAGTGTCCATGGTAGAGATGGACACAGTGCCCCTGCACCCTTGTGTGATGGCCTCTGCAACGACTTCTCCCCAACACCCCCCAGGGAGCGTGGAGGTGGGCAAGGGCAGGCACTATGCACACCCACTGACAAGAGCTGTACCCAAGATGGAGTACAGTTGCCACCACCACAGCAGTCACCGGAAAATGGCTCTGTGCCCCATGCATCAAGGATTCCATTCCATTCCCCCTCCCCAGCCCACAGAGGGCACCTGTGCTAAGCCCAGTGGCTCAGGTTGTACAAGAGTAAGGAACTGGCATTTTCCAACTTTCTGCACAGCACAGAGGGCTTATGGAATCACAAGCCAGACACACCTGAGCCAATGCAACATTTGTCCATTTGACTTGATATGGGTTTGACTCCTAAGTTAAATATAGTCAGTGCCAAAGATGAGGCTTTCCACATCTCCCATAACTCATCAAGCAGCCAAAGGGAATATTCTCAAACTTAAAAAACCCATAAAAAACACTGTCAGGTAGAGGCTAAGGACTTTGGTACTCGCAGCCCCCGGATGCCGGCCGCGGCGCACGGTCCTTCAGGCGGCCAGCCAAGCAAACAGACTGACGAGCACGGGCTCGGCGCGCAGCAGGTAAAACCCAAACACAAGATTCTCTGCACCTTGAAGTCTTTAAACCTCGATTTGAGGACTTCAATGGCTCAGACACATGTTTGATACAGGAGTGGGTGGGTGAGATTCTGTGGCCTGCATTGTGCAGGAGGTCAGACTTAGATGATCATAATGGTCCCTTCTGACCTTAAAGTCTATGAGTCTATGATTCTATGGAAAATTTAAACCCAAACCACAAATGTTTTGCAAAGTTACAAGCACACATAAGCACCGGAGCTATAACGGGAACTCTTGTGCTGCTTTAGCTTCAGCATTAGTGGTGATTCGAGGCCCATAGCGATACAGCTGCTAAGTAAATGTTACAAGTAATTTAAATGATACTTTCTCCTCAATTCTGATTGGCTGAAACAGTATCATGTGATCCAAAATAGTTTTGTACTATGGTCTGACAAATCAGGCCACAGATTACTGCACATGCTCAGACAAAAAGTACCGTACTTACAATGCTTCCCACCTCCACCCAGCTCCAGTAAATCAATGCACCTTGCAGCAGTGCCCTAAAGGCTATTTTAGACCAAGGGGCAGAACTAGTTACAGAGCTGAGGACACCCTAACAGAGAGTGCTCTGCTGCCAACCCTTTGTCTTTGAAATGGAGGGCACTCCAGCTTGGGCAGTTCTACTGACCAAGCTGCTGCTCTATGGCCAAGTGAGACATGTGTCTAGCCGGTTGGCAGGTCCTAAGGATTTAAAAGTGAAAAACGACACCTTAATCTCTCCCTGCACACTGAAAGGCAGAGAGTGCAGCCAAGCACGTTGGTGGCATGCTCCCACTGACAGGCACCCTTCACCCCTACAGAATGCACTGGTGTAGGTGTCCAGACTGACTCCAGGTGCAGCCCCACGTACAGCAGACTGCAGTGATATTGGCTGGCGGGGATAACAGCATGAAAGAATGAAAGAAAAGAGACGGTCGCAACCGCTTCACCAGGCCCAGATGGGGAAAAGCCACCCTTGGACACTGTTGTAATCTGGCAGCTGGGGATCCAACAGCATCTAGGGAGCACCAACCACGAGGTACAAAAATGGCTCAGACACAGGTTTGATACAGGAGTGGGTGGGTGAGATTCTGTGGCCTGCATTGTGCAGGAGGTCAGACTTAGATGATCATAATGGTCCCTTCTGACCTTAAAATCTATGAGTCTATGAGTCAGGCACCTCTCCCCCTGCTTCAGTCAACCTCACCGTCTCTCCTGGGCACTTTCCCCAGCCCAGCATCTCAGTCTTATCCACATGGAGCTTCAACCTGCTTGATGCCATCCATGCCCCAGTCTCCCCCGGTAAGAAACGTTCGGCAGCATGGGCTGGCCAGGCCGGATCACCTAAATAAATGCCTGGAGATGCAAAACCACCAGATATTAACAATTCCACTGGTGTTAACTGGGAGTGTTAACTGCGGGTGCTTGGCACTCTGGGAATCAGGCCACTGCTCTAAGGGCCTCAACACAAATTTAAGTTCTCAGCTTTCTATCCTACTTAGGCACTTCTGTAGCCCTGGTGAGTGCAGTATCTGAGCACTTCATAGTCTATATTTATCTTTTCACATGCCTGTGGGGCAGGGCAGTGCTATTATCCACACTTTATAGATGGGAAACTGAGGCACAGAGAGACTAAGGGTATGTCTACAGTTCAAACACCTGCAGCTGGCCCATGTCAGCTGACTTGGGCTCATGGGGCTCGGGCTACAGGGCTGTAAAATTGCAGTGCAGTCGTTCGGACTCAGTCTGGAGCCTGAGCTCTGGGACCCTTGCTTCTCTAACATGTGCACACACTTCAGTTCTGGCCTGCTCTCTCTCAGAATACAAAAGCTAGAGATTAATGCTTTATCCTGTCTGAAAGACAAGCATCCCCAGGTGCTTTAGTAGAGAGTGATGTTTTCCGTTCCTAGCCCTAAAAGCTCTTGAGACAGTGACACTGAAGTCAGGTGGGAAATGAAGTGGGGCAGAAAAAAAGCAAGATGATCATTCAGAATTATGCATTTTAGGTCTGAAATCTCACAACCTGCCATGGATTAAAAAAAAATGCAGTATGCTTCTCGAAAGCTACGTATCCCAGCAGCCTGATGGCAAATAGTATTTATTTCCAGTTCCACTGGCCCACAAGCTATTGGACTGAAAACTGTCACTGATCTTTAGGACTACCACTGCTTTTTTTTATTTTTATGCATTGGTTCATCATTTAATCAATTAGATCCTGCACCAGAGGCCAGTGCAAATTCTGACCCATCTCCTAGATCAGGGAGAAAGGCCAGGAAAATTCAAACTTGAGTATGAATTAAATAAATAAATAAAGATGCTTAAATAAATCTTAAGGCTGATGCAGTTCCTCACCAACACATTCCAGGCTTCTGTTGCTTGATGTCAGAATTTAAAAACAAAGCCTAAGTAGCCTTAATTATACCTGGTGTTTCACCGCATTAACCTATTCAGTTACAGTCATTTCTGTGCACGTGATAAAGGCGTGAGCAAGCGTGAACAGGATCAGAGAACAGAGCGAAATTCCAGCACTTGGAATTATGATAGATCTCCCTGCAAGTCTTGTCCTGTGTGTAGGGCTCTTTCCGTCTCAGATGATGTCAGCACCACAACTTCCCAGATAGATTACCCTGAATGGAGAACCAAACCATGATACAAATAAGCAAACATATCCCACTGCAGAACAGCTATCACATGCTTAAGATCTAAAGCTATGGCCAGCCTCTTTAGGCAAGCTGATCAAAATGTGGGCGAGAGGCCAAGATACTAACCCAGAAAGTGAAGTCACCTTGGTTCCTAACACAGACCCTCCCCCACTTACGCAATCGTTCCGTTCCGGAAAACCTTGTGTAACTCAAATTTTTCGTAAGTTGGAAATGGATACCTGTACATTCTGCAAAAATTTCCGCAACTCGAAAATCCTATTTCTGGCTTGTGGAATTTTTTCTATAAGTGCGGATTTGTGTAAATCAGGTCTTGCATAACCCAGGGAGTGTCTGTACAGCATAAAGACTACAAATCCCAGTCTGCAATGCTCCTTCTGGCTCTTGTGCAATCTCAGCTTGGATTGACATGGAGCACGGTATTCTTTCATGGGCCATTCCTCCTCATTAACTCTATGCAGAAATTAGGTGCAACTCTTGTCCTCTTTGGCAAGTTACTAGCATGGGCCTCAGCTGGCTAAATTTGTGGCACCCTTGCCTTTAAACCAAATTACAATCACTATCTTGACTTGCACTGTAAGAAATCAAAGTCATTTTGATGTGACGAGCACACTATACTGCTGTATGGAGACTTGGGTAATCATTTGACCTGGGAATCTGGCAGGGGACCAAAGTGAAGGACAACACAAGATGCTCTTTTGTCTGCATGCAACATCAATTAAGTTTTTGCTGGTTTACAAGGCATTTGGCTTTGCTGGAAACAAACTGAGGTAAATGCGTAATGCTCTGTTGAGGACCTATTTTAAGTCACTCCCCAGCTCAGAGAGATTTCTAGCAATGTCTGCTGCTGACAGGCTCAACACAGAGGTAACTAAATAGATGAAATTGTGCCGGTTGGCTCATGTTCATTTCACGACCTTCAAGCATTTAAAAACGACCTGTGCACTGCTAGAGCTCGGCAGGGAATTGTGGTCTGCACAGGAGAGGAAGAAAAAGAAAGATTACAAATCCCAGATCATGTTAAGGATCAGGTGTTGGAAAGGAAGGTGGGGGGTTGTGTGCTCTGCCTGTAATGAAACATCTGTCAGTAGTCACAGCGGCTTTGACTTTAAATTAAGGAAATGACATTAGCCTGTAATTCCAAAGCTGCAGCAGCCAGCCAGGAATGGTTAGCTGTGTGAGAGGGAGGAGAAGGAAGCAGCCTCTTTCCCTGAGGGAGAGAAACAGAGAGGCACCTGTCTGCACTAGTCTGACAGGAATTTAAGAAGTTTGAGCTTGACTGGGGCAAATGGGGTTCTAATCTAGTTTGTGGACGGACCGTACCATCTTAGAATAACCATGTTCTAGCTGAGCTGGGAACTTAGGATGGCGCACAGTTTTTGAATCCTGTTTGAATACTCTGTGGTCTCATCCACACTATCTGGCAAATCAAGTTAGGTGTGCATCTGGCCATGATTAAGTCGATGCTGTGTTTAGACATCTCTCTGTAAGCTAGGGTGCCAGAGAGAGAGAAAGAGTAACATATAAACGTATGTTACTCCATGTAAACTGGATCATTGGTGGTGTACATGTTGAAAGAGTATGACCTCTTTTGGGTCAGAATTAAGATTGGTTTTGGAATAGATACGACAGTTGTCCCCAAACTTTTCATGGTCACCCCCCCCCTTACCCTTGTCAGTACTCCACCCCAGGGAGCCAGGAGTGGGGCCACGGCTCATGGGGGGGGGGGGGCGGACAGCTGCAAGGGGGCCGCAGCAGGGGGCAGGTCTGGGGTATAGGTGCTGGAACAATTTGTATAGTGGGGGTGCTGAGTGCCATTGAACAAATCTGTAAATCCTGTATATGATGGAAACCACTTCAAGACAGTGGGTGCTGCTGCACCCCTACTTCCAGCACCCTATGGTCTGGGGCAGGGAACAGAGCCATGGCTGGGCTGCAGTCAAGGGCCAAGGCTGGGGGCAGAGCTGGAGCTGGGGCCGCGGGCAGTGCCGAAGTGGGGCTGTATGGTGGTCCCTCCCTGCCGTCCTTGGGGGCTGGCCTGGTCCTGCCCCGATCCCCTCAAAATGTTCCTCCACGCCCCCATAGGGGGATACACCCCACAGTTTGGGGACCTCTGAGGTAGGATGAACTTTGAGAGCAAATAATGTCATTAAGCAAATATCTGACCTGTTAGTGTCACAGAACAGTTATATCAAGTTACCTTTATCCTCATTTCCTTCCTGTCCAGGCTGAGATATTTTTAAAATGGTAATAAACTTGTTACAGACTTAGTATAAGGGTCATAGTAACCACAGCTGCAACCTTAACAATATATGCTAACTCATTTTTTTGTGTAGGAGAGACATGGAAAGAGATTTCAATTTAGCCTCATAGCATTATCAGTAAATTATAAATTAAGCAGTGATCTTCTCGATAACTCTCACAGTAGAAGTGGATTTTCAAAAGTCCATAGGAAAAAAAGTCCATATTTCATGGAAGTTCTTAGTAATTCATTTCACCATTCACATAAGAACACTAGAACGGGCAGCAACTTTTCTGCATAGGAAAAAACCTATGCTGGCCCAGTTCTAACTTCATTCACACAATCGCATGAGCACACTGAAGTCTGTGGATCTATCCAAGTGTAACTGAGCATGGAATTTGGCCCGTATATAGTATGTACTTAGTGAACCGCCAATATAAAAGGTTACAAAATAAACGCATGTCTCTGGTATTTAGGGAATGCCAATCACCAGAACATCTAGGCACTGACAAAGGAAAACATTGTGCTAAGCTGGACGCTGTCTGATCTCTGCAAAAGGAGACAGAGAACAGATGGAAACAGTGCTGATTGGTATGAAGTGATTAATGCAAGGGGGGGAATAAACCTCCTTTTGGAAAGCTATTTTCTCTGCCACAAATCATGAATGGTAGCATTCTGAAAGAGCTCTGCACCAAATACCCTTCCCAATATAAATCGCTCTCACACAAGCACTTTGAAAAATAACCTTGGTGCTCTTCCCCTCCTGCAGTTATAGTTCTAGAGCAGAGGTTTGCAACCTTATTTCATTTGCAGACCCCTAAAAATTTTGAAATGAAGGTGCGGACGCCTTGGAAATCTTAGACAGTCTGCGGATTCCCAGGGGTCTGTGGATCACAGGTTGCAAACCATTGTTCTGTGGTAATGACAACCTTTCACAGACCCCTTGGACCACAGACTGACCCACTGTTTAGGGGTACCAAACTAGCAATCAGCACCAAACAGCTACAGTGTACAGTAACATGTGTGGCATGAAAGGACAGGATTCTGCATGTTATGCTCCACAGAGAGAACCAATAGTGAGAGTTTCAACTAATCTGACTTTTTAATTGGCAGAGATTTCATTTCATTGATAGTGCACTGCTATCTCAGACATTTGTTTCATCTAGGTCAAGGCATTACTTTCACTCTTAATCTGCATTAATTTTTAATTTGATCTGTAATGCTAATTTTTAGTAAGTGACTAACTCAGGAATTTTTGCATTACTGCGACCATAAACCAGATTGTATTCAATTTCCCATCCATCTCTGAACACAAAGAACACAGTGAAAAGATAAGCAATAAAGTCAAACTACCTTTTTCCCTTCAATAGAAGCCAGGGTTTCAGAAAGGATGCATCATCGTCCTCTTGCCTCTGGAGACATTGGCTAACTCCGGTAACAAATACAAATGAGTTAGCTGGTCTCATGTTATTAACTAATACCCAAGCGCACCACACAGCTGGGCATGACTAGCAGTCTCAGGCCAAGTTAAAACCAAGATTGAAACAGCACAGAGTATTGTGGGTCAGCCTCAAGAGACGCTGGCAGAGCTGTGTTTGGGGGAAGCTTGCCAAGAGGCTGTCCAGTGGATCTGCCTTACATTATTAACGCCTCACTTCCAAGCACCAAATTCATTACAAGGCATTGCACAAAACACAGAGGCAAACTCAGGGTGGATTGTACAGTTTCACACTGCTAACACCGGACCTCTCTCAGATAGGTAACTGCCTGGGAACTGGACAGCAGAAGCCCTCTGATGGGAGTGCTATTGCTGCTTTCATCCAAAGGCGCAACTTTACATACAGTCATCCTCTCAGACCACCACACAAATTTCTCTCAGCTAAATGCACACTGTCCAGTTGCCAATACATTCACAGAGGGCATCTGCTCCAGACAAACATAATGAGCTTGCCAACTGAATTCTAAACCATCAGCATTACAGTTCCCTGCCATAAAAGCCTATGTGACCGTGCATGCGCAATCTTTCAAAGCTCCAGGTTAGCAGGCAAAATTGGAACAGACACACACAATCCTGCAAAGGTAAATATGATGTGAATTCCATTTTGTCTAAAGAAGGAGAAAGGAAAAGCACTTCCCCCCTCTACCCATTGCTGCTTTAGATGAATATATAGAAGGCAAAGGTAAGCACTCTTCATGGTTGAAGTGCTGTGCCTTGTCACTGTAAAATCAGATATGAATATTTCAGTGGGTCTCTCACCATTTAAGGTCACACTGCAACAGAATTCTCTGAAATTGATCATTCTTAGAAACTTTTAACAAACCAAACAGCAGAGATCCAAAAGGTGTGACCAAAAAATGTAGTGAGTTTAAAATTAAGTTTTTCCTGTTGTGATTAAGATACAGCATGGATTTAACATGGGCAAAGGCTAACTCATCAAAACTAAACACAAATCCTTTTGAAATTCAGCATCCTAAGGATTTTACCATAACTTGTTAACATCATCAGACATAGCTGACCAGAGCTAGTCTCAGCTGAGCCCATTTTTTATAGAAAGTGCTCTAGTTATACACAGCACTCTAAACCTCATTATTAGAACAGATTAAGAAAATATCCTCTCTCACTATTCAATTCCAGGCAGATTTCCAAACCCTCTCCCTCTTACATATAAGATCTGTAACACTGGGGGAGAGAGGCTAACAAATTCATAGCAATTAACAGAGAGATGCCTTAATAAAGAAGAGCTACAGTCATATTTTGCAATGCAAGATTCCCTGTTATGAAAAAGGAATCAGTTGGGGTGTGTGTGTGTGTGTGTGTGTGTGTGTGTGTGTGTGTGTGTGTGTGTGTGTGTGTGTGTGTGTGTGTGTGTGTGTGTGTGTGTGTGTGTGTGTGTGTGTGTGTGTGTGTGTGTGAGAGAGAGAGAGAGAGAGAGAGAGAGAGACTCTTCTGCTTGTAGCCGCAGGGTATTTACTCTGCCTCATCAGAGCACATGGCCTGGACTACATGCGACCTCTGGCCACTGCACTTTCCCAACCAGTAGAGTTCACAAAGAGAGATGCTTCTGCTGGGTGGTTGCATGTGCACAATCTCCTTGCCTGGGAGGAGATGGCGTTTAAGAACTCCTGGAGTAACTCGTATGTGGCATGACAAGATGGGAGAGGTAATTTTTTTTATTGGACTAACTTCTGTCGGTGACAGAGGCAAGCTTTCAAGCTACACAGAGCTTCTCTTCAGGTGTAGGGTCTACTTCCTATGTGGAATGGCATTACTGGCTGTTGCTTTGTCACTAAGGCCTGGTCCACACTAGGACTTTAATTCGAATTTAGCAGCGTTAATTCGAATTAACCGTGCACCCGTCCACACCAGGAAGCCATTTAATTCGACCTAGAGGGCTCTTTAGTTCGAATTCGGTACTCCACCCCGACGAGGGGAGTAGCGCTAAATTCGACATGGCTATGTCGAATTAGGCTAGGTGTGGATGCAAATCGAACTTACTAGCTCCGGGAGCTATCCCACAGTGCACCACTGTGTTGACGCTCTGGACAGCAGTCCGAGCTCGGATGTTCTGATCAGCCATACAGGAAAAGCCCCGGGAAAATTTGAATTCCTTTTCCTGTCTGGCCAGTTTGAATCTCATTTCCTGTGTGGACGTCGTGGCGAGCTCAGCAGCACTGGCAGCGATGCAGAGCTCTCCAGCAGAGGAGTCCATGCAATCTCAGAGTAGAAAGAGGGCCCCAGCATGGACTGACCGGGAAGTCTTGGATCTGATCGCTGTGTGGGGCGATGAGTCTGTGCTTTCGGAGCTGCGCTCCAAAAAACGGAATGCAAAGACCTACGAGAAGGTCTCCAAAGCCATGGCACTCAGAGGATACAGCCGGGATGCAACGCAGTGCCTCGTGAAAATCAAGGACCTGAGACAAGGCTACCAAAAAATCAAAGCGGCAAACGGACGCTCCGGAGCCCAGCCCCAGACATGCCGCTTCTACGAGGCACTGCATGCCATTCTCGGTGGGTCTGCCACCACTGCCCCACCAGTGACCGTGGACTCTGAGGATGGGATAGTGTCGAGGGGCAGTTTCTCGGCGATGTTCGCCGATGGGGAAGATGAGGAAGGGTTTGTGGAGGACGAGGCAGGCGACAGCGGTTACAATACTGCTTTCCCTGACAGCCAGGATCTCTTCATCACCCTCACAGAGATCCCCTACCAACCCTCCCCGGCCGTTAACCCGGACTCCGAATCAGGGGAAGGATCAGTCGGTAAGTGCTATAAACATGTAAACATTTATTTCTTAACAAAACAGGAATAAAAACTATATAAAAAGAAGGTCAATGCATATAGGTATAGAACAAAAATCCTCTTGGGACAGTTCAACGATGCTCTCTGAGAGGTACTCGAAAAGCCTCCGCAGGAGGTTCCTGGGGAGAGGTGCCTTGTTGGGTGCTCCGTGGAAGCACACTCTTCCGCGCCAGGCCATCAGGAGGTATAATGGTAGCATCGCCTCGACCAGCATGGCAGCATAGGGCCCTGGTCTGTGCAGGGATTCACGCAGCATTCGCTCTCTGTTTGTCCTGGAGACCTGCCTCAGGGTGATCTCGCTCGGCGACTGCTGCATCTAATTAGGGGAATTACTTTAATGTTACTATTGTGAATGCTTGACTTTTCCTTTGCATAACAATGACCGTCGTTTAACAGCCACGTGTTGTAGGCTGCAGAGGAAAAGCATACAGGGATCTTTCCCGGGGACAGCCGCGAGGGGCTGGAACAGGGTCAGACTTTATGCTTTCCAGATTGCCTGCAGCAGGAGGGCCCTGCTATCCATTAACTGTTAAGCAGCCTAAAGTTTCCGGCTTACCAGGCCTGGCTGCTACACGGATTCTGCTGTCCTGCCCCGCTTGTCCGATCTCCAGTGCAAGACCCCAGGCAATGAAAGCGAATGCCGAAAATTCGAACTTGTCCTGAGAGCACATGAGATTAGGTGCCCTGTATGGTCTTGTTCACAGAAACTGAGTAGACTGTGTTCAGTGTTCGCAAACATGTATCTTTGGAAGGAAATCACTTCCTTTTTCCCATCACACAGCTGCGGCTCTTTCCCGAACTGCCCCGGCATCCCCCTCACAGAGGCTGGCGCAGATTAGGCGGTGAAAGAAAAAGACTTGGGACGAGATGTTCTCTGAACTGATGGCCAGCTCCAGAGCCGAGGCGGCCCAGCAGAGCCAGTGGAGGGAGACCCTCTCTCAGCAGCAGCGCTCACACAGTGAACGGGAGGACAGGTAGCGGCAGGAAGACCAGCAGGCGACTCAAACGCTGCTTGGACTAATGAGGGAGCAAACGGACACGCTCCGGCGCCTTGTAGATGTTCTGCAGGACCACAGGCAGGAGCAGAGAGCCCCCCTGAACTGTATCTGCAACCGCCCTCCCCCGCCACAAAGTCCTGTCCCCCCCTCACCCAAAATCACAAGAAGGAGGGGCACTAGGGGCCGTGAAAACTGTCACTCCACCCCAGCAGAGCGCTCATGTACCAAACAGCTCTCATTCCCTAAAGTATGAGAATTGCTTGCCTTCCTGGCTCACCCGATCCCAAATCCCAGTTTCATCCCCCAACTGTGTAGTTGAGTATTAAAAATAGTTTGCTGTTCATTACTGTTTCCGTCATGTTTCTTTGCAGAAGACTTTGTGTGAAGGGTGGGGGAGGGGTTTGTTAATTGCATAGGACAGCCACCATTAACAGGGTACAGACATGGGGGCAGGATCAACAGCAGGTCACACACAGAGTGCAGTCACTAGGCACCCGGGTCACTCTGCGAGGTGTCTGCTACCCCAGGTCAGTCTGGGAGGTGTATGTTGCCCCAGGGTCCGAGCGCCTGGCATACACAAATGGCAAGGCAGGCTGCCCTTACCATGCCCTTCCACCCTAGCCATGAACCTCTCCGATGCCCTGAACCCCAGCCAGAGCCATCATCCACCCACACCTACTCACCCTTCCCACACACCCCTCACCCCTTCCTGCAAACCCACCCCTTCCTGCACACCCTCCGGTAACCGTCCTCCCCCCAGAGACCGCTGTAGGAGCAGGAGCCTGTCAGTCCTCGAGTGTAGAAGCGGTCTGTACATCACTGCACACCGTACCCACCACAGTCTGCGTCCCTGTTGGAACCCTTGAACAAGAATTCGTTAGTAAAGAAAACTTTGTTAATTAAAAATGTTCCAATAACTTTATTTTTAAACGTCTGTTGGAAGGGGGGAAACCTGGTGAACGGGGTATGTAACCGCTGAAAAAAGTCAATAGTAACTGAAACAGGGGCAGGTTCAGCTTCTCTGTAAAGAGACTGGACAGTCATAGGTTACCCTGCTCTCTGAGGAACCTAGCTTTCAAAGCCTCCCGGATGCACAGCGCTTCCCGCTGGGCTCTTCTAATCGCACGGGTGTCTGGCTGAGCGTAATCAGCAGCCATGCGATTTGCCTCAACCTCCCATCCCGCCATAAAGGTCTCCCCCTTGCTCTCACAGAGATTGTGGAACACACAGCAAGCTGCAATAACAAGGGGGATATTGGTTTCGCTGAGATCCGAGCGAGTGAGTAAGCTCCTCCATCTCCCCTTGAGACGTCCGAAAGCACACTCCACCACCATTCTGCACTTGCTCAGCCAGTAGTTGAAGAGCTCCTTGTCACTGTCCAGGGCGCCTGTATAGGGCTTCATGAGCCAGGGCATTAGCGGGTAGGCTGGGTCCCCGAGGATACTGTAGGCATCTCCACATCCCCAACACTTACTTTGTGTTCCGGGAAGAAACTACCTTCCTGCAGGCGTCTAAACAGACCAGAGTTCCTGAACACACGCACGTCATGAACCTTGCCCGGCCACCCGACGTAGATGTTGGTAAAACGTCCCTTATGGTCCACCAGTGCTTGCAGCACCATTGAAAAGTAGCCCTTTCGGTTAATATACTGGCTGGCCTGGTGGGCCGGTCCCAGGATAGGGATGTGAGTGCCATCTATAGCCCCACCGCAGTTTGGGAATCCCATCGCGGCGAAGCCATCTATGACGACCTGGACGTTTCCCAGGGTCACCACCTTTGAGAGCAGTAGGTCAACGATTGCGTGGGCTACTTGCATCACAGCAACCCCCACGGTAGATTTGCCCACGCCAAAGTGGTTCGCTACTGACCGGTAGCTGTCTGGCGTTGCAAGTTTCCAGAGGGCTATGGCCACTCGCTTCTGCACACTCAGGGCTGCTCGCATACGGGTGTCCTGGCGCTTCAGGGCAGAGGCCAGCAAGTCACACAGTTCAAGGAAAGTGCCCTTACGCATCCTGAAGTTTCGCAGCCACTGTGATTCATCCCAGACCTGCAGCACTATGCGGTCCCACCAGTCCGTGCTTGTTTCCCGGGCCCAGAATCGCCGTCCCATAGCATGAACGTGACCCATTGCCACCATAATCTCCACGGCGCGGCGTACCGTGCTTTGTGAGAGGTCTGTGCCACTCTGACACTTCACGTCCTCACCGCGCTGCCGGAGCCTCCTCGCCCGATTTCTCAGCAGCTGACTGTGGAAGAGGTGTTCGATAAGGTGCGAGGAGTTGACAACGGCCATAAGTGCAGCGATGATCGCAGCGGGCTCCATGCTCGCAGTGCTGTGGCGTCCGTGCTGTCACTGACCAGAAAAGTGCGCGAACAGAGTTCCCGCCGGCGCTTTCAAGGAGAGAGGGCGGGAGTGACGGTTGAATGATGACAGTTACCCAAAACCACCCTCAACACATTTTTCCCCCAGAAGGCATTGGGGGCTCTACCCAGCATTCCAATGGGAAGCAGGGACTGCGGGAACTGTGGGATAGCTGCCCAGAATGCACCGCTTCCAATGTCGACGCTTGCCCCGTTAGTGTGGACTCACAAAGTCGAATTAGTGTCCTTGGTGTGGATACACAAATTCGAATTCATCAGGTCGAATCCACAAATTCGACCTAAGTTAAATCGAACTACTCCTGTAGTGTAGACATACCCTAAGTTTCTCTACATGAGTGCCCAATGTTTAATGTATTTTAACACAGTTTGATTCAATAACCCCAGTTTGCAACTTATTCCATATTTGCAGCTGAGTGATACGGGTCTACACAGCTTTGTTGTTTACTCAATCTTCTGATTTTAGCATTGTATCTTCTTCATATTTGGTTGTTGTTACGTGTCCAGTGTTTCCAGCTATATCAGGAGCTGTATGAGCAGATGTATAAGTATAATGCTTGAGCTGCCCACACTTGATTACATAGTTGTTCTATCCGCAAGTGATGGTTTCTGAGTCTCACATCCACGAACAGTTTGTTGTTGTACTTCGCCGGCCTGTTGTCATGCTTCAGAACATTTCCCTTAGACCACTTCATAGTCGTCTTGTCTCCAGTAGAAATGTGCTAAACTCCTTCTGCAATATACTTCTGAAACCTAAAATTACCCTGGAAGTCTTGCAGGGTACTTAATCAGGCAGTAATACCAAAGAGGCCACAATTGAACTCTAAATTCTAACCAGTGCCATATGTATTGTACTAAACATCTTCCCCTTCTTTTGATGCATTATCTCAGCCTTACTTAATATAACCTAGTCCTTAGTTTGCCTTCTTTAATCACAGCCCCATGCTAGACTGACAGGCAAGGATTTCTGCAGTCCCAGTATAACTGCCACATCCCCTTCCAGGACAGCATGCTGCATGCCTATCACATTAAGCATATGCTCTCCATTTGCACTCACACAACACTCAATCTGGTTGTAATGACCCTATCTGTTGTCACTCCAGTTCTGCTACAAGCAACAAATTCTGGCATCATCCACTTCCCTATTTTCACCCACCCAGCAAACCACTACCACAGGTCTCTCCATCTCTCATAGCTACAATTCTATGAGAGCCTCAGTACACTTACTGTGACCAGCCACTCTCTCTCATGATCCATTTTTCTATCCAAGGAGCTATTTTGCCCTCATTTACTCGTCTCTGCCTTTTGGCCAATAGCCTTTGATGTAGAACCTATTCCAAAGTCCTTGAAAAAATGGAAGTGTATGGACCCCATTGCGTTTCCCTTGGCAAGAGCTCCCAGTAGAACTCCTAGCTGACCATCATGCTGTTCACAATATTAGCTCCACAAACCTTGCCAAACTTTTAGCATTGCTCATCACAGCTCATGGCCTATTTATTTATTTAGAAAGTCACATCATCCACCCCCACAGCCCCAGAGTAAATACAGACTGTGGTTAACAGCAAGAGAAGAAAGAGGGAAGTCTCTGCACCTTCTAAGAGAAGACAAAAGCATCTGCCATAGGCAAGAGGGCAGCTTTGGTCAAACTCATATGCCTTGAAAAGGCCAAGTCCCGTCCTCTAGCACAATGAGAACTGACAGTGTTGTTTGAATCAGAAGCATCAATATGAAATAGCAAAGCTGGCAATGGATATATTTCAAAGCATCTGAAACAGAATGTAGGAAAGATGCCTAGTTTTAAATGTATTTATTCTCAAACAAGTGCATGGAATTACGTGTAAATCCCTAGGCATCACACAGCAGGCTAAACTAAGAATAACAGTGACTAATCAATAGTTTTATTATGCTCAGTGTTTACATCATTGATGCTACTTGCTGCTTCAGTGGCAGATTATGCCTCCTGCCCTGGACAGCACAGAGATGGAGCTGCCTTCGAAAAGGGCCAGCCCATGGCACAATGTGGCATTAAAAAGAAAACAGGTACAGGACAATCTCTTGATGTGTGAGCAGTGTGAAAACTCCACTGTACCAAGCAAATTAGCACAGCTGTCAGACAGGCAGCACTTCCATTGTGTATTGTATTAAATACCAGGTGGCAGGTTCAAAAATTCCAGGCTGTGATATGAACTTTTCCATTTTAACAAAGGAAGAACTATTCAGCCTCAAAAGGAAGCCTCCGAAACAGGAGCACAACTATTTACATGGTCTAAAAAAAGAACAGCCACACAACTGCTCATTGGGACAGCAACGTAAATTTGAACTTCTTCAGTTTCTGCTGAAAAGTCAGAGGAGGTTCCTGAGTCAAGTTTATAAAAGTTAAGGAAAACTGCGCACGCTTAGTGCTACTGATTTCTTCCTCCCGCCCTGTAGATAACCTAGTGGAGCTAACGATGCATGACCTGACAAGGGACACAACATCTCCAAAAGGATCAAAGATGGTTCTAAAAACCCTAGGTGAGCAGGATCTGGTTGGGAAAGGTCAGCACAGCTTCTCTAAAGGAGAATCTTACCTCTCCAACCTACCAGAATTCTGACAGGTTTCAGAGTGGTAGCCGTGTTAGTCTATATCAGCAAAAACAACAAAGAGTCCTTGTGGCACCTTAGAGACTAACAAATTTATTTGTGCATAAGCTTTCGGGGACTAAAACCCACTTCATCAGATGCATGGAGTGAAAAATACAGTAAGCAGTATATATATCACAGCACATGAAAAGATGGGAGTTGCCTTACCAAGTGGGGGGTCAGTGCTAACAAGGCCAATTCCATTAAGGTGGAAGTGGCCTATTTTCAACAGTTGATAAGAAGGGGTGAATATCAAGACAGGGAAAATTACTTTTGTAGTGCTAACGAGGCCAATGCAATCAAGGTGGACATTGCCCATTTCCAACATTTGACAAGAAGGTCTGAGTATCAGCAGAGGGAAAATTACTTTTTGTAGTGACTCATCCATTCTTAGTCTTTATTCAGGACTAATTTGATGGTGTCCAGTTTGCAAATTAATTCCAGTTCTGCAGTTTCTCATTGAAGTCTGTTTTTGAAGTTTTTTTGTTGGAGAATTGCTACTTTTAAGTCTGAATTCTGAGGGAGTCAACAAACTAATGGATAAAGGAGAACAGGTAGCAGAACATATCTGAATGTTCAAAAAACCACTGATAACGTTCTCCATGAAAGACTGTTAAAGGAACTAAGTAGGCATGAGGAGAGTGACAATGTGCTGCCTGTAACCGCGCCGACTCACCCCTGTGGCGCCTCCTGCTGGTGACTCCGGGGAATTAGCTTGGTTTCCAGCATGGAGCGCCCTCTGCAGGCCAGTGATCCACCTGTTCTCTGGCCCCGAGTCCCTCCCTGGACCCCGGTGCCCTTTTACATGGGGTGCTGCCCCCTGGCAGTAACCCCTTTCTCTCAGGGTCTCCCCTCCCCAGGGAACCCCCACCCTCTATCCCCACCTTGCCTCAGTGTATGGCTACTGCCAGTCATTGTCTAGCCCCACGTCCTGGGGCAGACTGCAGTATCAGCCTATTTATCACTGGCAAGGAGGGTTTGGCAGCAGTTTAGGGTATGTCTACACTACGAAATTAGGTCAAATTTATAGAAGTCGGTTTTTCAGAAATTGTTTTTATACAGTCAACTGTGTGTGTTCCCACAAAAAATACTCTAAGTGCATTAAGATGCGCGGACTGCATCCACAGTACCAAGGCTAGTGTCAACTTCTGGAGCGTTGCGCTGTGGGTAGCTATCCCACAGTTCCCGCAGTCTCCACCACTCATTGGAATTCTGGGTTGAGATCCCAATGCCTGATGGGGCAAAAACAGTATTGCGGGTGATTCTGGGTACATGTTGTCAGGCCCCCCTCTTCCTCCCTCCCTCCATGAAAGCAACGGCAGACAATCATTTCGCGCCTTTTTTCCTGGGTTACCTGTGCAGACGCCGTACCATGGTAAGCATGGAGCCCGCACAGCTGACCATCACCGTAAGTCTCCTGGGTGCTGGCAAACGTGGCACTGCATTGCTACACAGCAGCAACTCATTGTCTTTTGGCCAGGGGCGGCTCTAGGAATTGCGCCGCCCCAAGCAGGGCGGCACGCCGCCGGGGGCGCTCTGGCGGTCGCTGGTCCCACGGCTCCGGTGGACCTCCTGCAGACGTGCCGGCGGAGGGTCCGCTGGTCCTGCGGCTCCGGTGGACCTCCCGCAGGCACGCCTGCGGATGCTCCACCGAAGCCGCGGGACCAACGGACCCTCCGCAGGCACGCCTGCGGGAGGTCCACTAGAGCTGCCTGACGCCCTCCTGCGGCACGCCGCCCCAAGCACGCGCTTGGCGCAGCTGGGGTCTGGAGCCGGCCCTGCTTTTGGCAGCAGATGGTGCGTTACGACTGGTAGCCGTCGTCGTCGTATTCCTGGGTGCTCTTTTAACCGACCTCGGTGAGGTCAGTCAGGGGCGCCTGGGCAGACATGGGAGTGACTCAGCCAGGTCATTCCTATCTTCTGCCGAGCACCCAGATGACGACGATGGCTAGCAGTCGTAATGCAGCATCTTCTGCTGAGTACCCAGGAGATGACGATGGCTAGCAGTCGAACTGCACCATCTGCTGCCACCCTAAAGATGTAAAAGATAGATGGAGTGGATTCAAAACAAGAAATAGACCCAATTTGTTTTGTATTCATTTGTTTCCTCCCTCCCTCCGTGAAATCAAGAGCCTGCTAAACCCAGGGTTTTGAGTTTGATCCTTGAGGGGGCCATTCTGTGTGCCAGTTGTTTGTGTTTCTCCTTGATACAAAGCCATCCCCTTTGTGGACTGTAATTCCCTGTAAGCCATGTCATCAGTCGCCCCTCCTTCCATCACAGCAGACAATTGTTTTGCGCCTTTTTTCAGACCAGACGCCATAGCACTGGGATCATGGAGCCCGCTCAGATCACCGTGGCAATTATGAGCACTGTAAACACCACGCGCAGTATCCTGGAGTATATGCAGAATCAGAACCTGCCAAAGCAAAACCTGGCGAGGAGGTGATGGCAGCACAGTGATGCGAGTGATGAGGACATAGACATGGACACAGACTTCTCACAAAGCACGGGCCCCGGCAATGTGCACATCATGGTGTTAATGGGGCAGTTTCATGCCATGGAACGCAGATTCTGGGCCTGGGAAACAAGCACAGACTGGTGGGACCGCATAGTGTTGCAGGTCTGGGATGATGTCCAGTGGCTGCGAAACTTTCGCATGCGTAAGGGCACGTTCATGGAACTTTGCGACTTGCTTTCCCCTGCCCTGAAGTGCCAGAATACCAAGATGAAAGCAGCCCTCACAGTTGAGAAGTGAGTGGTGATAGCCCTGTGGAAGCTTGCAATGCCAGACAGCTACCAGTCAGTCGGGCATCAACTTGGAGTGGGCAAATCTACTGTGGAGGCTGCTGTGATCCAAGTAGCCAACGATATCAAAGAGCTGCTGATATCAAGGGTAGCGACTCTGGGAAATGTACAGGTTATAGTGGATGGCTTTGCTGCAATGGGATTCCCTAACTGTGGTGGGGCGATAAATGGAACCCATATCCCTATCTTGGCACTGGCTCACCAAGCCAGTGAGTACATAAACCAAAAGGGGTACTTTTCAATGGTGCTGCAAGCACTGGTGGATCACAAGGGACGTTTCACCAACATCAACGTGGGATGGCCGGGAAAGGTACATGATGCTCACATCTTCAGGAACTCTGGTCTGTTTCAAAAGCTGCAGCAAGGAACTTTCTTCCCAGACCAGAAAATAACCGTTGGGGATGTTGAAATGCCTATAGTTATCCTTGGGGACCCAGCCTAACCATTAATGCCTTTGCTCATGAAGCCATACACAGGCAGCCTGGACAGTAGTCAGGAGCTGTTCAGCTATAGGCTGAGCAAGTGCAGAATGGTGGTAGAATGTGCATTTGGACGTTTAAAAGCTCGCTGGCACAGTTTACTGACTCGGCTAGACTTCAGCAAAACCAATATTCCCATTGTTATTACTGCTCGCTGTGTGCTCCACAATATCTGAGAGAGTAAGGGGGAGACATTTATGGCGGGGTGGGAGGCTGAGGCAAATCGCCTGGCCGCTAATTACGCGCAGCCAGACACCAGGGCGGTTAGAAGAGTACAGGAGGGCATGGTGCGCATCAGAGAAGCTTTGAAAACCAGTTTCATGACTGGCCAGGCTACGGTGTGAAAGCTCTGGTTGTTTCTCTTTGATGACTCCTCCCAATCTTGGTCCACTCCACTTCCCTGTGAGCTAGCCACCCTCCCCTCCCCCCTTCGATCACCGCTTGCAGAGGCAATAAAGTCATTGTTGCTTCATATTCATGCATTCTTTATTAATTCATCACACAAATAGAGGGATAACTGCCAAGGTAGCCCGAGAGGGGTGGAGGAGGCGGGAAGCACCGGGTGGGGTTGGGGAGGAGGGAAGGACAAGGCCACACTGCACTTTAAAACTTTAAAACTTATTGAAGGCCAGCCTTCTGTTGCTTGGGCGATCCTCTGGGGTGGAGTGGCTGAGTGGCTGGAGGGCCCCCCACCGCGTTCTTGGGCGTCTGGGTGAGGAGGCAATGGAACTTGGGGAGGAGGGCAGTTGGTTACACAGGGGCTGTAGCGGCGGTCTGTGCTCCTGCTGCCTTTCTTGCAGCTCAACCATATACTGGAGCATATGAGTTTTAGTTAAAAAGACACATTTTATAGAACAGTGGGTACACTCTTTCACGTTAAACCTTGCTGTTCACATTACAGAGCATATGTGCTTTTGTTACAAGGTCGCATTTTGCCTCTTGTACTGAGGGGCCTGCCGGTTTGGTGTGAGAGATCACTCATGCTTCACCCCTCACCTCACCACGTGGTTAACAGCAGGGAACATTTCTGTTCAGCCACAGGCAAACAGTCGAGCAGGAACGGGCACCTCTGAATGTCCCCTTAATAAAAGCACCCTATTTCAACCAGGTGACCATGAATGATATCACTCTCCTGAGGATAACACAGAGAGATAATGAACGGATGCTGTTTGAATGCCAGCAAACACCGGGACCATACGCTGCCATGCTTTGTTATGCAATGATTCCTGACTACGTGCTCCTGGCCTGGGGTGGTAAAGTGTCCTACCATGGAGGATGGAATAAGGCCGCCCTCCCCAGAAACCTTTTGCAAAGGCTTTGGGAGTACATCCAGGAGAGCTTTATGGAGATGTCCCTGGAGGATTTCCGCTCCATCCCCAGACACATTAACATACTTTTCCAGTAGCTGTAGTGGCCGCGGCAGGGCAAATTAATCATTAAACACTCTTGCCTTTAAACCATGTGTAATATTTACAAAGGTACACTCACCAGAGGTCCCTTCTCCGCTGGGCAGGTCCAGGAGGCAGCCTTGGGTGGGTTTGGGGGTTACTGGCTCCAGGTCCAGGGTGAGAAACATATCTTGGCTGTTGGGGAAACCGGTTTCTCCGCTTCCTTGCTGTGAGCTATATTCAATCTCTTCATCATCCCCAAAACCCGCTTCTGTGTTGCGTGATTCTCCATTGATGGAGTCAAAGCACAGGGTTGGGGTAGTGGTGGCTGCACCCCCTAGCATGGCATGCAGCTCATCATAGAAGTGGCATGTTCGGGGCTCTGATACAGAGCGGCCGTTTGCCTCTCTGGTTTTTACGTAGGCTTGCCTTAGCGCCTTAATTTTCACACGGCACTGCTGTGCATCCCTGTTATCACCTCTGTCCTTCATGCCCTTTGAGACTTTTTCTAATGTTTTGGCATTTCGTTTTACTGTAATGGAGTTCAGCTAGCATGGATTCATCTCCCCATATGGTGAGCAGATCCCATACCTCCCGTTCGGTCCAGGCTGGAGCTCTTTTGCGATCCTGGGACTCCATCATGGTCACCTCTGATGATGAGATTTGCACTCACCTGCACCTTGCCATGCTGGCCAAACAGGAAATAAGATTCAAAAGTTCGCAGGCCTTTTCCTGTCTACCTGGCCAGTGCATCTGAGTTGAGAGCGCTGTCCAGAGCGGTCACAATGGAGCACTCTGGGATAGCTCCCAGAGGCCAATACCATCAAATTGCATCCACACTATCCTAAATTCTACCCAGCAAGGCCGATTTCAGTGCTAATCCCCTCATCGGAGGTGGAGTAAAGAAATCGATTTAAAAAGCCCTTTAAGTTGAAAAAAAGGGCTTCGTCGTGTGGACGGGTCCAGGGTTAAATCGAGGTAACGCTACTGAATTCGACCTAAAATCGTAGTGTAGACCAGGCCTTACATTAATGGAAGGCAAGTGCAAGGCAATGCATAACGGAAGGAACTATCTCTGCTCCCATACTTACATTCATCAATACATTTTAAATGAACTGCAACCACACAAGAGAAAGACATGGGCATCACTGGGGACAGCTCAATGAAAACACTGGTCCCACCCACCTAACCATGAATACTATGTTCAATTCTAGTCACCGCACCGTTGAAAGGATGACACAGAAATAGAAATGATCCACAGAAAGGCAAAGGAAGTGATTAGGTGCATGAAAAGACTTGATATGGGCAGTGATTAAGAAGATTGTGACTTTTTTTCAGTAGAAGATTAAATAGAAGTTCCTTGATAAAGGCATGTAAACAATTAGAAGCATAGGGCATGCCTATTAATACAAGACAAAGGGGACATACTAATGAAATTAAAAGACAACAAGTTTAAAACTGGGGAAAAATATTTTCATACAATGCATAATTAATTTGCAGAACTCAATGCCACCAGATATTGCTAAGGCAAAGAACATAATGTGATGCAGAAGAGGACTGTGCATTCCTGTGAATAGCTATATAAGCTATATCAGCTATATAAGCTCAGCTAGGCATTCAGATGGAAGTCAACTCTCATGCTTCAGAGAATAAACCAACCACTAACTGCCTGGGATTAGGAATAAATTTCTATCATGCCCAGGTCATCCCAGAATTGTCCAGTACAGCATTACTTGGACCTTTTCTGAAGCAGCTGGTACTGGTCCCCATCAGAAACAGAATACTGGGTTATATGGGCCACTGGTTTGATCAGGTGTGGGAATTCCTACCTTCCTTATAAGATGTAGGAAGGAAAAAAAAGGTACATAGAGCATTGATCAAAGGGAATAGAAGGAAGAGCAAGCAGGAAAGAAATCCTTCTGTACTTTGCTTTGGATGCCCTCTCTAACTAAGCACCTTATCAAGGACCCTAAGTCAAGGAAAAGGAAAGCAGCATCTCCCACAAGAATACCAATAGCTGCACATCTACAAGCAGAATGGACAGAGGAGAGTTTACTCCAGCCTTCTATCTTCCTACCTAGACAATCCACCTGCAAAGTTACACTCCTTGTGTATAAATTAGAGCTGGTTAGGATTCTGTTTTAATTATTATTTTTCTGCAAAAAAAAAAAGTGATGAAAAAGGAAATGTTTCCCTTTCTGTGAATTTTTTTCTACAAAATATTTCAAGTTTTTCATAAACAAAATTAAAAATCAAATCTTTTTTTGTATTTTGGCACCCAAAACATTTTGGCTAGGCAGGCAAGCATTTTGGTTTTACTGAAAATTTGAAAGTTTGTCCAAAAAGTAACATTTTTCATTTTCTGTGAAAAAAATTGAAATATTTAATAAAAAATGACTATTTCCTGCTGAAATTTCAGGTTTGATTAATATGTTGTTTTTTTGTTGAAAAAAGTTCCAAACAAAACATTTCAAACAGTTCCAGTTTAAATCCATATTAAAGGAAGAAACTCAGTGAATGTGACACTAATGATTTGAAAAGGAAACAATCAAAAGCTAGGAAATGCCAAAGGAAAGGTTTGCATAGCAACACCAACTCTGTCATGCTGCACATCCGAGAGATTTCCTGGAAAATCCCATAACGTAGGTGCAATTGGCTGAGTTACCACCATTACTACCAGACACTTCTTTCTCCCACACTCCAGAATGTGTCAATTTGTAACAATGAAACTAAACAGACAGTTTACATGAAGACAAAAGAGACGATGGAAAGTTATAGAAAAATAACCGGGAGAGGATTGAAAACATTGATTTCTCTTCTGACATCACCACATTCTTATAGTGTCACAATGTGCACCGCTCATAGACGCAAAGGCCAGAAGTGACCATTGTGATCCTCTAGTTTGACCTCCTACAGATTGCAGGCCTCAAAACCTCACCCTCCCGGTCCTGTCATAGGCCCATAACCTCTGGCTGAGTTACTGACATCCTCAAATCTTTATTTGAAAAGACTTCAAATTACAGAGAATCCACCATTTACTCTAGTTAAAACCAGCAAGAATACCAATAGCACCAATACCTGTGCCGCATGCTATACAGGGAGGCGAAAAACTGCCAATCTGACCTGGGGGAAAATTCCATCCCAACCTCAAATATGGCAATCAGTTTGATCCCAGGCATATGGGCAAGACCCACCTGCCAGACACCTGGGAAAGAATTCTCTGTAGTAACTCAGAGCCCTCCCCCTCTAAAAGCCCATCTCCAGCCATTGAAGATATGGGCCATGTGCCTTTGTAGGCAATCTCATCATACCATCCCCTCCATTAATTTATCAAGCTCAATCTTGAAGCCAGTTAGGGTTTTTTGCCCCCATTAGTCCCTTGGGATGCTACTCCAGAACATCACTCCTCTAATGGTCAGAAACCATCGTTTAATTTCAAGCCTAAACTTACTGATGACCAATTTATATCCATTTGTTCTAGTGCCAATGTTAACCATTAAATAACTCCTCTCCCTCTCTGGCATTTGTCCTTCTGATGTATTTATGCAGAGCAATCACATCGCCCCTCAGCTTTTGTTTGGTTAGGCTAAATAAGTCAAGCTCCTTAAGTCTCCTCTTGTAAGGTAGGTACTCCATTTCTCTCATCATCCTAGTAGCCATTCTCTGCACCTTTTCCAGTTTGAATTCATCTTTCTTAAACATGGGAGACCAGAATTGCACACAGTATTCCGGATGAGGTCTCACTAGTGCCTTGTATAATGGTACCGACACTTCCCTGTCTCTACTGGAAATACCTTGCCAGATGCATTCTAGGATTGGATTAGCCTTTTTCACAGCCACATCATATTGGCAGCTCAGTCATCCTGTGATCAAGCAATACACCCAGATCTTTCTCCTCCTCTGTCGCTTCCAACTGATACATCCCCAGCTTATAGCAAAAATTCTTGGTGTTAGTCCCTAAGTCCCATGCACTTCGCACTATTAAATTTCATTCAATTTCTATTATTCCAGTTTTCAAGATCATCCATATCTTCTTGTGTGATAATCTGGTCCTCCTCCATATTAGCAATACCTCCCAACTATAAGGTGGGTGCATAACTGGCTGGATAACCGTACTCAGAGAGTAGTTATTAATGGTTCCCAATCCTGCTGGAAAGGTATAACAAGTGGGGTTCTGCAGGGGTCTGTTTTGGGACCGGCTCTGTTCAATATCTTCATCAACAACTTAGATATTGGCATAGAAAGTACACTTATTAAGTTTGCAGATGATACCAAACTGGGAGGGATTGCAACTGCTTTGGAGGATAGGGTCATAATTCAAAATGATCTGGACAAATTGAAGAAATGGTCTGAGGTAAACAGGATGAAGTTTAACAAAGACAAATGCAAAGTGCTCCTCTTAGGAAAGAACAATCGGTTTCACACATACAGAATGGGAAGAGACTGTCTAGGAAGGAGTACGGCAGAAAGGGATCTAGGGGTTATAGTGGACCACAAGCTAAATATGAGTCAACAGTGTGATGCTGTTGCAAAAAAAGCAAACATGATTCTGGGATGCATTAACAGGTGTGCTGTGAGCAAGACACGAGAAGTCATTCTTCTGCTCTACTCTGCTCTGGTTAGGCCTCAACTGGAGTATTGTGTCCAGTTCTGGGCACCGCATTTCAAGAAAGATGTGGAGAAATTGGAGAGGGTCCAGAGAAGAGCAACAAGAATGATTAAAGGTCTTGAGAACATGACCTACGAAGGAAGGCTGAAAGAATTGGGTTTGTTTAGTTTGGAAAAGAAAAGACTGAGAGGGGACATGATAGCAGTTTTCAGGTATCTAAAAGGGTGTCATAAGGAGAGGGAGAAAACTTGGACACCTTAGCCTCTAAGGATAGAACAAGAAGCAATGGGCTTAAACTGCAGCAAGGGAGGTTTAGGTTGGACATTAGGAAAAAGTTCCTAACTGTCAGGGTGGTTAAACACTGGAATAAATTGCCTAGGGAGGCTGTGGAATCTCCATCTCTAGAGATATTTAAGAGTAGGTTAGATAAATATCTATCAGGGACGGTCTAGACAGTATTTGGTCCTGCCATGCGGGCAGGAGACTGGACTCGATGACCTCTCGAGGTCCCTTCCAGTCCTAGAATCTATGAATCTATGATACTTTGTGTCATCCACAAATTTTATTAGCACATTCCCACTTTTTGTCCCAAGGTCCTTAACGAAAATGGTAAATAAGATTAGACCTGAGACCGATCCTTGAGGATCTCTACAAGTAACCTCCCTCCAGCCTGACATCATGATATGTTGTAGTCGCTTCTTTAACAAGTTCTTACCCACCTTTCCAGTCTCATATTAATCCCCATTTAACTAATAATTTCCCACATGAAATTGTATCAATTGTTTTCCTGAGATCCAGGTAGATTAGATCTACTACATTTCCTTTGTCTAGAAAATAGGTTATCTTCTCAGAGGAAGAGATCAGGTTTCTGGCACAATCTACCTTTTGTAAAACCATGTTGTTGCCCCCTCACACACCTCCTTACTGTTTACCTCTATGTCCTTAATCACTCTCTCTTTCAAAATTTGTTCTAAGACCTTGCTCAGAATTGAGGTCAAGCTAGCAGACCTGCAGTTTCCCAGATCACATTTTTCCCTTTCTTAAATATAGATACATTAGCAATTCTCCAGTCATAGGATATGACCCCCAAGTTTTTGGATTCATTAAAAATCCTTGCTATTGGGCTTGCAATTCCATGTGCCAGTTCCTTTAATATTCTTGGATGGAGATTATCCAGGACCCCTGATTAAACTGTTTGGGTTCGGCTTCCACTTTGGATGTGGTAGTTTCTGTTTCCATATCCTTGTTCTCATTAGCCAGCCTGCCACTGCCCCCCAGCTCCTCATTAACCTTATTAAAAACTGAGACAAAGTATTTGTTTAGATGTTGGGCCATGCCTAGATTATCTTTAATCTCCATCCCACCCTCAGTATCTAGCAGTCCCACTTCTTTCCTTGTTTTCTTTATCTGGCTAAAGTACCTTTTACTATTGGTTTTAATTTCCTTTGCAAAGTCTAAATCTGCTTTGATTTTGACAGTCCTCACTTTTCCCCTACACTTTCTGACCTACAAGAGGTAGCTTTCCTTGATGATCCATCCCATCCTCCATTCCTTGCTTTCTCTTAATCACCTGTTGAGGTGCTTGTTCACCAGCTTAGTCTGCCATCCTTCTCTATGAATTTTTTCCCCTTGCCTGGGATGCAAGCTTCAGATAATTTCTGCAATTTTGACAAAGTAATTTCAGGCCTCCTTCACATTCAGATCCTTGAGTTCTTCAGTGCAGTCCACTTCTTTAACTAATTCCCTTCATTTTTTAAAGTTTGAACATAAGAACATAAGAACATAAGAAAGGCCGTACCGGGTCAGACCAAAGGTCCATCTAGCCCAGTATCTGTCTACCGACAGTGGCCAATGCCAGGTGCCCCTGAGGGAGTGAACCTAACAGGCAATGATCAAGTGATCTCTCTCCTGCCATCCATCTCCATCCTCTGACGAACAGAGGCTAGGGACACCATTCTTACCCATCCTGGCTAATAGCCATTTATGGACTTAGCCACCATGAATTTATCCAGTCCCCTTTTAAACATTGTTATAGTCCTAGCCTTCACAACCTCCTCAGGTAAGGAGTTCCACAAGTTGACTGTGCGCTGCGTGAAGAAGAACTTCCTTTTATTTGTTTTAAACCTGCTGCCTATTAATTTCATTTGGTGACCCCTAGTTCTTGTATTATGGGAATAAGTAAATAACTTTTCCTTATCCACTTTCTCAACATCACTCATGATTTTATATACCTCTATCATGTCCCCCCTTAGTCTTCTCTTTTCCAAACTGAAGAGTCCTAGCCTCTTTAATCTTTCCTCATATGGGACCCTCTCTAAACCCCTAATCATTTTAGTTGCTCTTTTCTGAACCTTTTCTAGTGCTAGAATATCTTTTTTGAGGTGAGGAGACCACATCTGTACACAGTATTCGAGATGTGGGCGTACCATGGATTTATATAAGGGCAATAATATATTCTCAGTCTTATTCTCTATCCCCTTTTTAATGATTCCTAACATCCTGTTTGCTTTTTTGACCGCCTCTGCACACTGCGTGGACATCTTCAGAGAACTATCCACGATAACTCCAAGATCTTTTTCCTGAACTCCTTGAAGTTTGCCCTTTTGAAATCAAGGACCCTAGTTGCAGATCTATTGTTATTTATCCTTACATTTGGTTTAAACTGAATTAGCTCATGATCACTCAAACCAAAGTAGAGAAATAGTAGAGGAAGCAATAGTGGATGGGAATATGGGAGGCAGTGACCATGAGATGGTCGTGTTCAGGATCCTGACACAAGGAAGAAAGGAGAGCAGTAGAACAGAGACCCTGGACTTCAGAAAAGCAGACTTCGACTCCCTCAGGGAACTGATGGGCAAGGTCCCCTGGGAGAATAACATGACGGGGAAAGGAGTCGAGGGAAGCTGGCTGTATTTTAAAGAATCCTTATTGAGGCTGCAGAAACAAACCATCCTGATGTATAGAAAGAATAGTAAATATGACAGGCGACCAGCTTGGCTTAAGAGTGGAATCCTTGCTGATCTTAAACACAAAAAAGAAGCTTACAAGAAGTGGAAGATTGGACAAATAACCAGGGAGGAGTATAAAAGTATTGTTCAGGCATGCAGGAGTGAAATTAGGAAGGCCAAATCACACTTGGAGTTGCCGCTAGCCGGAGATGTTAGGAGTAACAAGAAGGGCTTTTTCAGGTATGTTAGCAACAAGAAGAAAGTCAAGGAAAGTGTGGGCCCCTTGCTGAATGAGGGAGGGAACCTAGTGACAGAGGATGTGGAGAAAACTAGTGTACTCAATGCTTTTTTTGCCTCTGTCTTCACAGACAAGGTCAGCTCCCAGACAGCTGCACTCTGCAGCACAGTATGGGGAGGAGGTGACCAGCTCTCTGTGGAGAAAGAAGTAGTTCGGGACTATTTAGAAAAGCTGGACGAGCACAAGTCCATGGGGCTGGATGCACTGCATCTGAGGGTGCTAAAGGAGTTGGCCGATGAGATTGCAGAGCCATTGGCCATTATCTTTGAAAAATCATGGCAATCGGGGGAGGTCCCAGATGACTGGAAAAAAGCTAATGTAGTGCCCATCTTTAAAAAAGGGAAGAAAGAAGATCCAGGGAACTACAGGCCAGTCATTCTCACCTCAGTCCCTGGAAAAATCATGGAACAGGTCCTCAAGGAATCAATTCTGAACCACTTAAAGGAGGGGAAAGTGATCAGGAACAGTCAGCATGGATTCACCAAGGGCAAATCATGCCTGACTAACCTAATTGCCTTCTATGATGAGATAACCGGCTCTGTGGATGAGGGGAAAGCAGTGGATGTGCTATTTCTGGACTTTAGCAAAGCTTTTGATACAGTCTCCCACAGTATTCTTGCCAGCAAGTTAAAGAAGTCTGGGCTGGATGAATGGACGGTAAGGTGGATAGAAAACTGGCTAGATGGTCGGGCTCAACGGGTAGTGATCAATGGTTCCATGTCTAGTTGGCAGCCGGTATCAAGTGGAGTGCCCCAAGGGTCGGTGCTGGGGCCGGTTTTGTTCAATATCTTCATTAACGATCTGGAGGATGGTGTGGACTGCACCCTTAGCAAGTTTGCAGATGACACTAAACTGGGAGGAGTGGTTGATACACTGGAGGGTAGGGATAGGATACAGAGGGACCTAGACAAATTAGAGGATTGGGCCAAAAGAAATATGATGAGGTTCAACAAGGACAAGTGCAGAGTCCTGCACTTAGGACGGAAGAATCCCATGCACTGCTACAGACTAGGGACCGAATGGCTGGGCAGCAGTTCTGCAGAAAAGGACCTAGGGGTTACGGTGGACGAAAAGCTGAATATGAGTCAACAGTGTGCCCTTGTTGCCAAGAAGGCTAATGGCATTTTGGGTTGTATAAGTAGGGGCATTTCCAGCAGATCGAGGGATGTGATCATTCCCCTCTATTCAGCACTGGTGAGGCCTCATTTGGAGTACTGTGTCCAGTTTTGGGCCCCACACTACAAGAAGGATGTGGATAAATTGGAGAGAGTCCAGCGGAGGGCAACAAAAATGATTAGGGGGCTGGAGCACATGACTTATGAGGAGAGGCTGAGGGAACTGGGATTGTTTAGTCTGCAGAAGAGAAGAATGAGGGGGGATTTGATAGCTGCTTTCAACTACCTGAAAGGGGGTTCCAAAGAGGATGGATCTAGACTGTTCTCAGTGGTAGAAGATGACAGAACAAGGAGTAATGGTCTCAAGTTGCAGAGGGGGAGGTTTAGGTTGGACATTAGGAAAAACTTGTTCACTAGTAGGGTGGTGAAGAACTGGAATGGGTTACCTAGGGAGGTGGTGGAATCTCCTTCCTTAGAGGTTTTTAAGGTCAGGCTTGACAAAGCCCTGGCTGGGAAGATTTAGTTGGGTTTGGTCCTGCTTTGAGCAGGGGGTTGGACTAGATGACCTCCTGAGGTCCCTTCCAACCCTGAGATTCTATGATTCTATGAAAGCTGACCTCACAATCTGTTCTTCTATGAGGTTCTCACTACTCACCAATACTAAATCTAAAATGACATAACCTTTTATTGATTTAGGAATTATTTGGTGAAGAAATACATTGGCTATCACATCCAGGAATAGGAGTACTTGTGGCACCTTGTTAGTCTCTAAGGTGCCACAAGTACTCCTGTTCTTTTTGCGGATACAAACTAACATGGCTGCTACTCTGACATCTAGGAATGTTTGGACCCTACCATTATTGGTAGCACTTGCCCTCCAATCTATATTTGGGAAAGTAAAGTCTCCTGTAATCACACAATTTCCAGTAGTATTTCATTAAAAATATTAAAGAGATCTCTATCCATTGCCATATACTGATCCTGGGGGTCAGTAGCAGACCCCAAGTACTATTCCAGGGGAGCCTCTGTTATCCTTCCCCAAAGTGATTGTGACCCAAACAGAACGCTGCATTGAAACACCAATACAAAGAACATCTACAGAACTAGGAAACTACAATATTGGAGAGCACAGGAATTGACTTTTATTTTTCCCAGAGGGTGCTCCACCCATGCTCCACCCTGAGGCCCTGCCCCCACTCCGCCCCTTCCCCTGAGGCCCCATCCTCACTTTGCCTGTTTCCCCCCCGCCCCCAGCTCCACTCTCGCTGCTCTCTGCCCTCCCCCCCCCCCCAGTGCTGTCCGACAGCCGCCAAGCCGCTGATCAGCAGCCATAGAATCATAGAATCTCAGGGTTGGAAGGGACCTCAGGAGGTCATCTAGTCCAACCCCCGGCTCAAAGCAGGACCAAACCCAACTAAATCATCCCAGCCAGGGCTTTGTCAAGCCTGACTTTAAAAACCTCTAAGGAAGGAGATTCCACTACCTCCCTAGGTAACCCATTCCAGTTCTTCACCACCCTACTAGTGAAAAAGTTTTTCCTAATATCCAACCTAAACCTCCCGCTCTGCAACTTGAGACCATTACTCCTTGTTCTGTCATCTTCTACCACTGAGAACAGTATAGACCCATCCTCTTTGGAACCCCCTTTCAGGTAGTTGAAAGCAGCTATCAAATCCCCCCTCATTCTTCTCTTCTGCAGACTAAACAATCCCAGTTCCCTCAGCCTCTCCTCATAAGTCATGTGCTCCAGCCCCCTAATCATTTTTGTTGCCCTCCGCTGGACTCTCTCCAATTTACCCACATCCTTCTTGTAGTGTGGGGCCCAAAACTGGACACAGTACTCCAAATGAGGCCTCACCAGTGCTGAGTAGAGGGGAATGATCACATCCCTCGATCTGCTGGAAATGCCCCTACCTATACAACCCAAAATGCCATTAGCCTTCTTGGCAACAAGGGCACACTGTTGACTCATATTCAGCTTTTCGTCCACCGTAACCCCTAGTCCTTTTCTGCAGAACTGCTGCCCAGCCATTCGGTCCCTAGTCTGTAGCAGTGCATCGGATTCTTCCTTCCTAAGTGCAGGACTCTGCACTTGTCCTTGTTGAACCTCATCATATTTCTTTTGGCCCAATCCTCTAATTTGTCTAGGTCCCTCTGTATCCTAGCCCTACCCTCCAGCGTATCAACCACTCCTCCCAGTTTAGTGTCATCTGCAAACTTGCTAAGGGTGCAGTCCACACCATCCTCCAGATCGTTAATGAAGATATTGAATAAAACCGGCCCCAGCACTGATCCTTGGGGCACTCCACTTGATACCGGCTGCCAACTAGACATGGAACCATTGATCACTACCCATTGAGCCCGACCATCTAGCCAGTTTTCTATCCACCTTACCGTCCATTCATCCAGCCCATACTTCTTTAACTTGCTGGCAAGAATACTGTGGGAGACTGTATCAAAAGCTTTGCTAAAGTCCAGAAATAGTACATCCACTGCTTTCCCCTCATCCACAGAGCCGGTTATCTCGTCATAGAAGGCAATTAGGTTAGTCAGGCATGACTTGCCCTTGGTGAATCCATGCTGACTGTTCCTGATCACTTTCCCCTCCTTTAAGTGGTTCAGGATTGATTCCTTGAGGACCTGTTCCATGATTTTTCCAGGGACTGAGGTGAGACTGACTGGCCTGTAGTTCCCCACCAAACAGCTCTGGCTGGTGGGTGCTGAGCACCCCTTATTTATTTTTCCATGGGTGCTTGAGACCTGGAGTACCCACAGAGTCAGTGCCTATGTTGCAGAGGTCACCAATAAACATGACAGTGGTATCTGAGACACTTTAATAAGAAACCTAGGCAGCATCACCAATGTGGGGTTGCCATTGACAAATGCTGACTGTTTCAATTGCTACCATTTCATTTATTTCTGTTATCAATAGTCCTTAGATAGTATTTTCATAGTATAAATGTGCAAAAATAGTAAATTTAAACAATTTGTGGTTAGTGTTTGTTTCTGTGTATGCAAATTAGTCTGGAGAATAGCCCTGTTAGGACAAGACTTCTGGAAAGTTTCATTGTCCAATCATCAGGCCTTTTATTTAGAAATCTAACCTGTGCATGAAAGAGTGCCTGGCAGTTTTGCTAGAGAGAGGAAAGTATTTCTTCCTGCCCCCTCACATAACAAAAGCAGGTGAATTGATTTTGCTTAAATATTTTAAAAAAGAAATCACCTTTCACATAACAAAAGCAGGTGAATTGATTTTGCTTAAATATTTTTAAAAAGAAATCACCTTCAGGCTGAATAAGCCTGGAAAATTTCAACTGGAAAGAGAAGTGATGAAAAAGTTATGAGCACGTGAAAGAGGATTCTAATGGAAATCTGACTAACTGTAGTCTTACTAGCATAATCAGTAATATAACAGGCTATACAGATTTTTAATTTTATTTGAAAATAAAATTAATTAAAACTATTTTGCAGATTCACATGGAATGCATCGGGGGAGGGGGGAGAGATTTCTAATTTTATATTTTGTATGTAGGTCAAATATCAGCCATTCAGGTTCACTTCAGATTCAGTGGAGCCACTAGTGCTGCTTAAAAATCAGGCTTCAAAGTACTCCTCAGGGACCGTGGGAAGTATTCCAGGAAGTTTGATCTCTCCAACTTGGAAAGCACAGAACAGTAATTCAGTTCAGATCAAACACATGCTATATACTTGTGTTGGGGGGGGATGATCACCCATTTCTGCTGCTTCACTGTGGGGGATATTCCAGCTGGAAAACACAGGCTACCACAGAGGGAAGCCTGGATCTAGACTGTTCTCAGTGGTAGAAGATGACAGAACAAGGAATAATGGTCTCAAGTTGCAGAGGGGGAGGTTTAGGCTGGATATTAGGAAAAACTTTTTCACTAGTAGGGTGGTGAAGAACTGGAATGGGTTACCTAGGGAGGTAGTGGAATCTCCTTCCTTAGAGGTTTTTAAGGTCAGGCTTGACAAAGCCCTGGCTGGGATGATTTAGTTGGGTTTGGTCCTGCTTTGAGCAGGGGGTTGGACTAGATGACCTCCTGAGGTCCCTTCCAACCCTGAGATTCTATGATTCTATGAAGGTTCCCTAGCCACAGAGAGCAAGGCAGCAACACACCTGAGGCTACTTCCAGGCGTATCTCTGCAGGGACTGGGAGAAGATGGGGAGGGAGGGAAAGGAAGGCTGATGAAAATGATAAATAGTCCTTATACGCAGGGGCAGCTCTAGACATTTTGCCGCCCCAAGCACGGTGGCATGCCGCGGGGGGCGCTCTGCCGGTCGCCAGTCTCGCGGCTCCAGCAGACCCTCCGCAGGCATGCCGCTGAAGGCTGCCTGCCTGCCGCCCTCCCGGCGACCGGCAGAGCGCCCCCCGCGGCATGCCGCCCCAGGCACGCGCTTGGCGTGCTGGGGTCTGGAGCCGCCCCTGCTTATATGGCAGACAGGTGAGATGGGAGGATAGGAAGGTCACAGCGGACAGGTCACAGGAGAGGCAATTCCCAGCTCAACCATAGGCCTTGTGCAAGTCACTTAATCTCCCCTGCTGCTTGGTTCTGCACCTATATGATGAGGTAACAACTGTGGCGCTGAAAGCCTCAAATGATTGTGAGGTGTCCAGATAGCCTGGGACAGATGGCTAGATATAGAGCTTTGGCCAACAGGGCCAGGAGAGGGGAAACTGTCTGGTGCGCTTCAGTGGTGCTGGGGGTTTATTGCTGGTACTGCTGGAGAAGGCTGTCCCCAGTGCAGATCCTGCAATGGCATTGGTTAGCAGGAGACCGACAGAGGAAGGGGGACAGATGCTGTCAGGATTGACCTGATGGGGCCAATGAGCAGCATGCAGTCGGTACCTGTCAGAAGTAGGAGCTGGGGAAAGGGAAGTTCCCAGGGCACATCACAGCTAGCAGGACAGAACATGCCACGCCTGGGAGCATCAGGCCCCAGGACCATTATCCATAGAAAGACTCACATGAACTGCATTGTACAAAGCTGGTTAGCTCACCCCATCTGATCAGGACTCCTCAGCCACATCGACATCGGCTTCAATCTCTGCAGTGAGGATGTCTACCCCTCCCCCATTTTGCCTCCAGCCAAGCCTGGCTAGATCAGGGTACAGCTCCCAGGGGCAGACGGAGCCTCCAGATTCAATGGGTGCACTATACTGTAGCTACAGGCGGCACCAAGCACCTGCAGCAGCACCCTCCACCCCAGCACTGATCCCGGCCCAACGTGGAAGGGAGGGCCCAGGGCTAGCTAGAGAGAGACTGAGCTGTGATCACTTTGCATTGGTGGCTCTGGGCTTTGTGACATGGCACACTGGTCACAGCGCCTCTTGGGTTCGGCACCCTTGGTTTCATGATTTCTCCCAGGCCCCTGTGCATTTCCTGCAGTTTAAGCAAGCAGCATGAACCCAGGAATTCTGCCATGGCCTTTGGAGCTCAGCTCCACCACAGTCAGTGCTGCTCCTACGGACGGAGTTGGCACAACTCCTGGAAGAGCCAGTGTGCACCGAGACATATGGGGACGGAGACGGAACCTACCCTGTGATCCGTTTAATTGACCCTTTCCATCTTCGCAGCAAGTCTAGCTGACAGGTTCATCTGCTCATTTTTCTGCCTCTAATAAAGAGGAGACGGCAGCTTATTGGAGATTACAGGGGCTGAGCAGAAAGGAAGGTAGTAGAGCAGGGAGATGCAGCCATGCTGCCAGATAGGTTACTGACCTCAGCACTCAGTCAGCTATTCACCAGGCAGTGTGTGTGTTCTGACCAAGTGCCATTGAGTAACCTTCATTTTCCGGGTCTTATCTCATGGAACAAGAGCCAATCGTGGAGTCACCCCAACAAAGCTTTGGACAAGCCGACCTGGGGAGGGCTGGTAGTAATACCCCCACTAGTGCTAGACAGACCAACCACCCCCAGAGACAAAGAAAGGCAACAGAAGACTTTTGTCTTTACGGGATAAATAAAGGCTGCCAAATCTCTTCAGTGCAGAGAAACTAAGGAACCTGGGCATGCATAACCATGCACTGAATGGAGGGGGGGTTGGGAGTGTGGGTTGAGGCAAAACAGAGAGACAAGGTTCCCATTGGTTAATAAACCAAGAACTTTAATCCAGGGCCTGGCCAATGTAGCAAGAAACCCTGAAGCCCAATGACAAACTGCCTGGGGCTTGAGGGCCAAATCTAACTTGCATAGTCATTGCTGTATCACAATTAAATGCACGCCACCATATTCACACCTGGACTGGGATCTGCTGTTTGTGGCAGAGTGCCCCTAAATGATCTGCTTAGTCCAGCTCACCCTGCAGTCCTAGATGGAAGGCACTGGTCCCATCTAGCCCTGGGGACAAAGCTGGGATTCCAGCTTCAAATACAGAAGGACAGGAGGACATTTCCTCACGTGCAATGCGTGCAGACACAAGTCCCATTCAGGGGGATTACACTGCATGCCTGCATCAGGGAGGGAACAGATGCACCCCCAATTGCAGGGAGTGAATCGGGGGAGAGTACACCTCTAATTTCAATGACACTTCACCACTGATCTGTGTCGAGTCAGACACACCTGATCTCCAATAATCCTTCATTGCAGAAATTACAGCTAGCCAATAGACATAGCAAGGGTCTGCACACAGGACCCATTGCTGGGGCAGAGAGAGCAGCAGCTTGGAAGATCCAGGACCTGGGAAATCTGCAGGGACGTGCACAGAAGATTTTTCAGTAGAATCTCCGCAATAAATACTAAGCAAATCCCTGAAATTCCTGGGCCCACTAGCCACAGCCAGCACCAGATCTCATAAATCCCTGCACCCAGTGCCCAGCCCCAGTTCTAGCTTCTACATTACCCTGAAACTCCCCCTCCTCACCCATGCCCATTGCCCCGAACCAGCCCTGCACTCTCTATTGCATGGACGTTCTTGGTGCTGCTGCCCAGAACCACCATTGCATTCTCTATTACACACAACGACTCCCTCTACTTTGGGGCACGGGGAGGCTTGCTCTGTACTTTGTGGGCTCGATGGTTTTGTTAGCACGCCTGAGGACTGAACTCGTGACACGTAGATCAGCAGAAAATGAACAACTTTCCTGCAATCATACAAGCAGGATCTCTCTTTCATGTGGTTCGTTTAACCCTCTAGCTGCCAATGGTCTGGAGATTTCGCCACTAAAGGATCGTGCAGCTTTCATTAACCTATGGACCTTCTAAAGCTTGGAGGGTTCGTTAGGTGTAAATAAGAGTCTGACTAGGACATCTGGAACTGATTTAGTTTTAAAAATACTCCACTGGAAAACCACGGTCCCTACAAGGAAGGCTGTCAACTCCCAGCATGCAGCAGCCTTCCTCGTGGCACTAGGGCTCTGCCACTGAACCAGGTGGCCAAAGAGCAACAGTTCACGGCGTTCCACTGTTTGACCCATGACACTTCACCATAGAGCTGAGGCCCACTGAAACTACAGCTCTCAGCATGCAATGCTTCATCATGCTCCCAGCTGGCACCTGCTCTGTTTCCTGCACAATTCGGCCACCCCTGGTTTAGGGCGAGCCCAGCGAGCCACGAAGGACCCTCCCCAGCTCACACCACTCGTTTCGGGAAAGCCAGTGACTCTTACCTTGAGCTTCTCAAATCGATCACTCAGTGATGCCACCTGGTGGTCCCGGTGGCGTCCCACCAGTTTGCATAAGGCACAGATCAGCTGGTCATCCGCAACACAGTACATGTTCACTTTCTCATTCTCGTGCTCCAAGCAAGTGAGTCCTCGGAAGTGTGTGTCTGGCACGGGCTCCACCAGGCGGTGGCTGGTGAATGGCTTCTTGTTAGGGTGCGTGGCCCGGAGGCAGCGGTCACAGTAGGACACCTCGCAGGTTATGCAGGTCTTCACTGCATCCCGCGGAGGGTCCTGCTCACAGAACTGACACGCTATCCTTTCACTGGACATGGCAGGGCTCTTGCGGTACGTTCTCTCTCGGCGGCTCTCGCTAGGGGAGTTGGGGCCACTCAGAGAAGCCTTTTGGAAGCGATCTATAATGTTCTGCAGGGTCACATTCCGCTTGAGGCCCTCTAGGCCGCGGTGGTTAAGGGAGATGACATACCTGCAGGTGGGGCACTGGAATGCTGTGATGGGCTCTATTGACTCACTGGAGGAGCAGCTGGATACCAGGATGCGATGGGCACAACTGAAGCACAGGCTGTGAGCACACGGCAGCAACAGAGGGTCTTCGAATAACTCCAAGCAGATTGGGCAGGTCAATTCCGACTCCAGTGTTTCCATCTTTAGTTAAAACAATCCTGCTTCAGCATCAAAAACCAGGGAAGCTGGTCAGATACCTACAAGAGAGAACAGGAGAAAGGAGCAGCATGAGAGCAAGCCACTCAATACAAGAGACATCAGGAACTACATTAGCATCAGCAAAAGGAAAGATAGCAGTGACTCCTTCCTGCCAGAAACTGAGACCAGACATTTTCTTGGGGGAAGAAGAGAGGGATGACAGAGAAAAATCAGACATGCAGCCAGTGTGGATCTTAAATGCACTGCATTCACATGAGCATGGCAGGGGATGGTCCAAAACCTTCCATCACATCCTCAAGATCATATTCATACAAAGCTGAGACATTGACTCACAGTTTGCAGGAATATTTTCAGACAGGAAATTGGGGGTGGGGGGTGGGAAAAAAAGCCAACTCTGCTATAAAGCTTTCCCTCTTGCCTGGGAAGGAAGCATGGGACAGCAATGCAAAAAGCTAAGGCAAGGAAAACTGCACAATTTCACTGCAGAAGACAAGAAACAGAGCGGATCATGCCTGTCTTGTGTGCATGAGAATTCTGGTGTACATCAAGGAGGAAAAACAAGCAGCAACGATAAAACCCTAAACATTTTCTCTACTGATCAGAAAGTACCTACTTCTTTTCAGTGAAGGATCCTAGGAAAAGCATGGGAAGGGAGAGACTGGAATCTTGGAACCTCTGACCAAGCAAAACAGTCAGGGACTCCAATGTATTGTTCTTTTGCTGTGTGTTTGAATCAGCTCCTCAGTCTTTGGGGTGGGGGTGGGGAAGGGAGGAGAGTGAGTTGATAGTCTCTAAACTTCCATCGCTCTATTTTCTCCAAAGCACTTCAAGGAAGAATGCAGGGGATCCTAAATCATCTCCAGCTGGATGAAAACAGGGCTATATTTTTACAGAGCCTCCTCTGAGGAAGGTTTGAAATGGGCTCTGTTCAGATGCCCTGCTTTAAGCTGCATCACCAAATGCATTTCCGAGCACAGAACAATAAATGGCTCTGATTTCACAGTGCATGAACTCAAATTAGTCCCTCCTGCCCTGGGTAAAACAGGCTACTCCATTTCATTCCTGGCAAACTGAGGATATGTCTATACCATGAAATTAGGTCGAATTTATAGAAGTCTTTTTTTAGAAATCATTTTTATACAGTCGATTGTGTGTGTCCCCACACAAAATGCTCTAAGTGTATTAAGTTGACGAACTGTGTCCACAGTACCGTGGCTAGCGTCGACTTCCGGAGTCTTGCACTGTGGGTAGCTATCCCACAGTTCCACAGTCTCCGCTGCCCATTGGAATTCTGGATTGAGATCCCAATGCCTGATGGGGCAAAAACAGTATCGCGGGCGGTTCTGGGTACATATCGTCAAGCCCTGCCCCCGTCCCTCCGTGAAAGCAACGGCAGACAATCATTTTGCGCCTTTTTTCCTGGGTTACCTGTGCAGACGCCATACCATGGCAAGCATGGAGCCCAATCAGCTCACCGTTACCGTATGTCTCGTGGGTGCTGGCAGACGTGGGACTGCAGTGCTACACAGCAGCAGCTCATTGCCTTTTGGCAGCAGACGGTGCATTACAACTGGTATCTGTCGTCGTCGTACTCCTGGGTGCTCTTTTAGCCAACCTCGGTGAGGAGCAACTCAGCCAGGTCATTCCCATCTTCTGCCGAGCACCCAGGAGATGACGATGGCTAGCAGTCGTACTGCACCAACTTCTGGAGAGCAGCCAGATGTCGATGCCTAACAATCGTAATGCAGCATCTTCTGCCGAGCACCCAGGAGATGACGATGGCTAGCAGTTGAACTGCACCGTCTGCTGCCCCCTAAAGGTGTAAAAGATAGATGGAGTGGATCAAAACAAGAAATAGACCCGATTTGTTTTGTATTCATTTGCTCCTCCCTCCCTCCCTGAAATCAACGGCCTGCTAAACCCAGGGTTTGAGTTCAATCCTTGAGGGGGCCATTCTGTGTGACAGTTGTTTGTGTTTCTCCTTGATACAAAGCCACCCCCTTTGTTGATTTTAATTCTGTGTAAGCCATGTCATCAGTCTCCCCTCCCTCCGTCAGAGCAATGGCAGACAATCGTCTCAAGCCTTTTTTCAGTGCAGACACCATAGCACTGGGGAGATGGAGCCCGCTCAGATCACCGCGGCAATTATGAGCACTGTAAACACCACGTGCATTATCCTGAAGTATATGCAGAACTAAAACCTGCCAAAGCAAAACCAGGAGAGGCAAGGGCAGCGCGGTGACGAGAGTGATGAGGACATAGACATGGACATAGACTTCTCGCAAAGTACAGGCCCCAGCAATGTGCACATCATGGTGTTAATGGGGCAGGATCATGCCCTGGAATGCCGATTCTGGGCCCAGGAAACAAGCACAGACTGGTGGGCATAGTGTTGCAGGTCTGAGATGATTCCCAGTGGCTGCGAAACTTTTGCATGTGGAAGGGCACTTCCATGGAACTTTGTGACTTGCTTTCCCCTGCCCTGAAGCACCAGAATACCAAGATGAGAGCAGCCCGGAGTGGGCAAATCTATTGTGGGGGCTGCTGTGATCCAAGTAGCCAACACAATCAAAGAGCTGCTGATATCCAGGGTAGCGACTCTTGGAAATGTGCAGGTTATAGTGGATGGCTTTGCTGCAATGGGATTCCCTAACTGTGGTGGGGGGATGGACAGAACCCATATCGCTATCTTGGCATCAGAGCACCAAGACAGTGAGTACATAAACCAAAAGGGGTACTTTTCAATGGTGCTGCAAGCACTGGTGGATCACAAGGGATGTTTCACCGACACCAGCATGGGATGGCCTGGAAAGGTACATGATGCTAGCATCTTCAGGAACTCTGGTCTGTTTCAAAAGCTGCAGCAAGGAACTTTCTTCCCAGACCAGAAAATAACTGTTGGGGATGTTGAAATGCCTATAGTTATCCTTGGGAACCCAGCCTACCCCTTAATTCCATGGCTCATGAAGCCATACACAGGCAGCCTGGACAGTAATCAGGAGCTGTTCAACTATAGGCTGAGCAAGTGCAGAATGGTGGTAGAATGTGCATTTGGACGTTTAAAAGCGCGAAGGTGCAGTTTACTGACTCGGATAGACCTCAGAGAAACCAATATTCCCATTGCTATTACTGCTTGCTGTGCGCTCCACAATATCTGTGAGAGTAAGGGGGAGATGTTTATGGTGGGGTGGGAGGTTGAGGCAAATCGCTTGGCCGCTGATGACGCGCAGCCAGACACCAGGGCAGTTAGAAGAGTACAGGAGGGCGTGGTGTGCATCAGAGAAGCTTTGAAAACCAGTTTAATGACTGGCCAGGATATGGCGAGACAGTTGTGTTTGTTTCTCCTTGATGAAACCCCCCCCACATACACCCCGGTTAACTCTACTTCCCTGTAAGCTAACCACCCTCACCTCCCCCCTTCGATCACCACTTGCAGAGGCAATAAAGTCATTGTTGCTTCATATTCATGCATTCTTTATTAATTCATCACACAAATAGGGGAATAACTGCCAAGGTAGCCCAGAAGAGGTGGGGAAGGAGGGAAGGACAAGGCCACACTGCACTTTAAAACTTTAAAACTTATTGAAGGCCAGCCTTCTGTTGCTTAGGCAATCCTCTGAGGTGGAGTGGCTGGGTGGCTGGAGGCCCCCGCACCATGTTCTTGGGCATCTGGGTGAGGAGGCAATGGAACTTGGGGAGGAGGGCGGTTGGTTACACAGGGGCTGTAGTGGCAGTCTGTGCCCGGCTTGCCTTTCCTGCAGCTCAACCATACGCTGGAGCATATGAGTTTGATGCTCCAGCAGCCTGAGCATTGACTCCTGCCTTCAGCAAGCTGACACCACCTATCATCTTCAGCCCGCCACTTACTCTCTTCAGCCCGCCACCTCTCCTCGTGTTCAGATTGTGCCTTCCTGCACTCTGACATTGTCTGCCTCCACGCATTCTGCTGTGCTCTGTCAGTGTGGGAGGACAGCATGAGCTCAAAGAACATTTCATCCCCAGTGCATTTTTTTCGCCTTATAATCTTCGCTAGCCTCTGGGAAGGAGAAACATATGCAGCTGGTGGAGGAAAAAAAAGGAAGAATGGTAGTTAAAAAGACACAATTTATAGAACAATGGTAAACCTTGCTGTTAACATTACATAGCACGTGTGCTTTCGTTACAAGGTCGCATTTTGATGGCTTCACCATCCACCGCGTGGCTAACAGTGGGGAACATTTCTGTTCAGCCACAGGCAAACAGCCCAGCAGGAACAGGCACCTCTGAATGTCCCCTTAATAAAAGCACCCTTTTTCAACCAGGTGACCATGAATGATATCTCTCTCCTGAGGATAAAACAGAGAGATAAAGAACGGATGTTGTTTGAATGCCAGCAAACACCGGGACCATACGCTGCAATGCTTTGTTCTGCAATGATTCCTGACTATGGGCTGCTGGCCTGGCGTGGTAAAGTGTCCTACCATGGAGGACGGAATAAGGCCACCCTCCCCAGAAACCTTTTGCAAAGGCTTTGGGAGTACATCCAGGAGAGCTTTATGGAGATGTCCCTGGAGGATTTCCGCTCCATCCCCAGACACGTTAACAAACTTTTCCAGTAGCTGTACTGGCCGCGAATGCCAGGGCAAATTAATCTTTAAACACGCTTGCTTTTAAACCATGTCTAATATTTACTCACCAGAGGTCCCTTCTCTGCCTGGCGGGTCCGGGAGGCAGCCTTGGGTGGGTTCGCGGGTTACTGGCTCCAGGTCCAGGGTGAGAAACAGATCCTGGCTGTTGGGGAAACCAGTTTCTCTGCTTCCTTACTGTGAGCTATCTTCCTCACCCCCAAAACCCGCTTCCGTGTTGCGTCCTACTCCATTGATGGAGTCAAAGCACAGGGTTGGGGTACTGGTGGCTGCACCCCTCAGAATGGCATGCAGCTCATCATAGAAGCAGCATGTTTGGGGCTGTGACCCGGAGCGGCCGTTTGCCTCTCTGGTTTTTTGGTAGGCTTGCCTGAGCTCCTTAATTTTCACGCAGCACTGCTGCGAGTCCCTGTTATAGCATCTGTCCTTCATGCCCTTGGAGACTTTTTCAAATATTTTGGCATTTTGTCTTTTGGAATGGAGTTTTGATAGCACGGATTCATCTCCCCATACAGTGATCAGATCCAGTACCTCCCGATCGGTCCATGCTGGAGCTCTTTTGTGATTCTGGGAGTCCATGGTCACCTCTGCTGATGAGCTCTGCATGGTCACCTGTGCTGATCAGCTCACCACGCTGGCCAAACAGGAAATGAAATTCAAAAGTTCACGGGCCTTTTCCTGTCTATCTGGCCAGTGCATCTGAGTTGAGAGCGCTGTCCAGAGCGGTCACAATGGAGCACTCTGGGATAGCTCCCAGAGGCCAATACTGTTGAATTGCGTCCACACTACCCTAAATTCGACCCGGCAATGGCGATTTCAGCACTAATCCCCTCCATCGGAGGTGGAGTAAAGAAATCACTTTAAAGAGCCATTTAAGTCGGAAAAAAGGGCTTCGTCGTGTGGACGGGTCCAGGGTTAAATCGAGGTAACGCTGCTAAATTCGACCTAAAATCGTAGTGTAGACCAGACCTGAGTAGCAGTTCACCCATCCCTCCCAGCCCCAAACCCAACCTTCTCCCGCCCCTCAGACCAGGTCAGCTGCCTTCAACAAAAGTGCTTAAAAAGAGGCAATTAGCAGAGTTTAGATGGCAGTTGCTCCTCAGAAGGCTGAAAAAAAGCGTAAGTGATGCTCTGACATGCACTGACACTCTCTATGTTATTAACAGGCTTGGCAGAAGTTTGTGGGTTTTGATCATTTTGACAGATAATATTGATGTTTATTTTCATCCATTTTTCTAGGTTTTTTCACAGTTGCTCAACATTATGGGAAGAGGTCACACAACAGAGGAGCAAGACAATAATGATATAATGGCAGTAGACATTGAAAGTCAGAAAGTTAAAGCTCTATAACCATTAAAACACAAATTAGCATGATCACATGTCAAAATATACAACGGAAACATCCCTAAATGCTCAGAAGTTCTCAAGTGGCATTTTTCTTACTTTTTGATTATTACTGCTGGAAATACTTTTTCTTCAGTTTGTGTGTGGACTGTGAAACTGATGTGTACCAACATTCTCCATTACAAATCTAATCCTTCCAAGTGTAATTATTAAACACCTACTGGATGAGCAATTGCTATCTGCAGTGGAGGTTGCCTGGTAAAACCACTTCCAGACCTCACACCAGCTTCTTTTCCAGGTCGAAATTTTCACTTCCGAAACACTCCAGAATAATGGACTGCAGGCACTAAGGAGAGGAAAAAACAAGTTGACCCAACTGCTCCTGATGCGTGGCATGATGCAGAGTGGCAGAGGCTAATCAGCAAGCAGGGGCACTGCAGTAGGCTGCGAGACAGTCTGGCTGTGTATATCTGACACGTGCTCCCACTAGTTCTGTTCTGTGTTAAAAAGGAGTGCACTGCATTGCTGGCAAACCAATAAATAATTAGTCATCTTCTCTACTCC